>NC_141347.1:10762996-11075496 GCF_057382095.1 Aulonocara sp. 'chitande type north' Nkhata Bay
TTTCTATAGAAATTCAATACAGCACCACACACACACACACACACACTCACACACATATACCCACACTCTCACTTTCTCTCCCCTCCCTCCCTTCCACGTCTCCCTCTGTTCCATCATGACTCATCCGGCTTGTCTCTCCTCCTCTCCTCCACTTAACCACGATGATGACATGTGCAACTTCCTCAGTGGAGCAGCTCAGCTGACTGTGCCTCACCTTCAAACTGTCAGGGGGAAACTGATGCCCCGAACCTACAGCACCCGCTTTTAGAAACAGGCCCCATATCCCGGCAGATGGGAGACAACGTGGAGTGGGACGGAATTTGAGATTCGAGTGGGAATGCCCCCATCGTCTGCTTGTTATAGATTTTGTGTGGTGCCTCTCCTCTGCCTGCTCGCTTGCTCGCCCTGCTGTAATCAAAACTACAGGAGTGAAAATTCAAATCAGGTTCCACGGCAACACTTTAAACACACTCAAACACACAACGAAATAAAAAGCAAAAGACTGAAATAATTATTGTGAAGATATTATTTTATTTACTCAGTTGTAAAATTATTCTGTTTATAGTTTTGGAAATAAAATAAATAAATAAAATAAAACCTGCTTGAAATGCATTCGCTGCATAAACCTGGATAATAGAAAGTTTATTCAAGAAAAAACAAACAAATATTGTTTAGTGCATGGAACATTTAAATTCCAAGTGGAAAGATGTCAAAAGAACTTGTGGTATCGTACAGAAGACACACAGCTTGATTTGAAGTCCCTGCCATAAAGAGTCATGCTGAAATGTTTGCAACAATGTAAAATTCATTCATAACGTAACTTTATTAAAATCAGGACCGGATTTCCTGGCTAAAAGTAGCAACTCATTACATGAAGGCAACCATTTCAGAAGGCTTGTTACTTCCTGTAGTGACAAATAATCCAGCAGTGAGCTGAAGATGTGGTTGGACTTTATACAACTCGTGTATCATATGATATGAATGGCTGTGTAAGGTCCAGCACAGTATTGGAGAACAACCTCTCAACAGTAACATGTTGTCCGATACTCTGAGGTTTGTGCACTTTTTTCATTTAAATATTTAAGAAAATATAAAAGCAGATGGAATTTGTGAGTCTTCTGACTCACAGCGGTTGTATACATGTGCCTGTGGTCTCTAAACAATGCTCAGTAGAAGCAGCCTGAACCAGTTTTTGGTGATAGTTGTTGTAGCCTCAGTTTTCTCTTCTTAGGTGGCAGGAGAAGTACCTGCTGTGGTCTTCTGCTGTTGTAGCCCATCTACTTTGACTTCAGTGCATTGTGAGATCATCTTCTGCATACTTAGGTGGTAATGAGTGGTTATTGAGTTGAGGCCATTCTCCTCTGGCATCGGAGAACTGTTGCTCACTGGATATTTTCTTTACAGACTATTGTCTGTAAACCCAAGAGATGGTTGTGTTGAGAAGCAGATCTGCAGTTTCTAACATACTCAGACCAAATCTAGCACCAACAGCCACGCCAAGTCCAAAGTCACTTAAATCACCTTTTTTATCCATTCTGATGCTCAGTTTGAACTTTAGGAGGCCAAGTTGACCATATCTTCATGCCTAGAAGTGTTGGGCTTCTTCCATGTGATTGCTTTGTGTTAAGAAGCAATTGATCTTTCAAAATGACTGGTGCCTGTATTCTTGTCATTGAATGCAAGATAATAAGTGTCTAAATGGGCAGCAAATATTTAAATATATATTTATGTTTGCAAATATTTAACCCTGTAAGACCCATTATTATATATTTATTATATTTTTTTGTATCGCATTTCGATACATTGGGCATTTTGTGCAACTTTTTGTAACAACAAAAGACAAAAAAAAAAGTTTTGTCCATAACATTTTGAAATTATGGCAAGTACTGATCATGTTGATGAGATAGAGGTCTCAGAAACTCATGTATCAAATATGATAAAAAGGGCATAATAGGGTTAAAGATCTACACTTTCTCCCATTATGTAGAAGATGTGATGCATAGTGCGGTTGTGTTTTTTTGCTGTTTGTTGGTTTGGAAAGAGAAAAACTTGAAGATCTCTCAGCCTTGTGCACACTGCTCACACATGTGCATAAATCTGAAGCCTGACAGGCTAAAAATAGAGATCATTTAAGGTTTAGTGATGGGTCACCTAAATTCACTAAATTACTCAATAAATATTGATTAACCTTCACTTGATATCATCTCCTGAGCAAATGGTCCACATTTGCCCATATGCAACTTGACTGTCCAGTTTTACTGACTCGGGAAGGAGATAAAGGATCAGTTGTGTTTTCACCTTTGCCTCTCCACGTCATGCATATTTGCGAAGCATAAATCAGTTAGACGGCTTCAGCCTTGAATTTTTAATATATTTTCTCTCTGTTGAATTGAAAGATGTTGATTGTATCTATCAGGATCATAAGCATAAATCATCAGACTCCTGGAAACAATAACAAGGACAGTCACTTCTTCAGTGTATTTCTTTTCCACTTATGCAAAAGAAGAAGAAGACAAAAATGACATGATTTCTCTCTAAGAAATCTCTTAGTGCACATTCTGCAGTCATATTTTTTGCGCACTCATCCCCAGCATGCAAAACCCTCTCTGCTCCGAATTGGTATTAAAGCGTTTGGTCACCCCAATCACGTTTACCTTCAAACCCAAAAGAGCTTTCTGGTTGAAAATAAAATTACCAAAAATTACAAGAAAAGCTTTGCGATAGGAATGCAGAGAAGAAGACAGTGGAATTAAAATTCCCAGCAAACTAACAGAAGGAGTTGTGCTGCCCACACTAATGAGGCCTGTATGGGCAAGAAAAAAAAGAGACAGAAAGATGCTGCAGGTGGGATTTCACCAGGAAACGGCACCATCCTTTGAACCTCTCTTACTGGGATGTTTGGTAGTCATTTACATTCAGTCAGGCAGTTAAAAATATATATATTTATTTATTTTTTAGGAATTGCAGGTGCATCTCTCTAAAAGTCTGGAGAATTGAGCTGGTTGCAATTAGCGTCAGCTGTACTGTAAGGTTTCTTTGATCAGCTTTCCGTGGATAGTGTTCCATGTTTCAGGGCCCGAATTTCCCTCCAAAAAGAAAAAAAGAAAAAGAAAAAGAAAAAAAATCTGTCAAAAAAGAGCCACTCGCTGTGCAAATCACACGTGCAGAGTGGCAGAGCGCGCAGACGCTTACGTATAAGCAGTACTTACCATTATCTGTGACATTAAGGAAATGGATGCCATTATAACTCATTAGCGTGCACAGGTGCAGATCTTCTCATTAGAAACTTTGATTGTTCCTTTCATTCGACTACCTCACCGACAGACCACAGTACGTCAGGCTGAAGGACATCACGTCTGACACAGTGGTCAGCAGCACAGGAGCACCACAGGGAACTGTGCTGTCCCCTCTTCTCTTCACCCTGTACACCTCTGACTTCTGCTACAACTCTGAATTATGCCATATTCAGAAGTTTGCAGATGACACGGCCATCATGGGGTGTATCTGGGATGATCAGGAAGAGGAGTACAGAAGTCTGGTGAGGAACTTTGTCGCATGGAGTCACACAAACCACCTGCAACTCAACACCTCAAAGACTAAGGAACTGGTTGTGGACTTCGGGAGGTCCAGAGAAGGTCCACTGCCAGTTCAGATAGAGGGGGAGGAGGTGGAGGTGGTCAACAAGTACAAGTACCTCGGGCTGTGGGTGGACAATAAACTGGACTGGTCATGCAACACAGAGCACCTGTATAAAAAAGCCCAAAGCCGACTGTACTTCCTCAGGAGGCTGAGGTCTTTTAACATCTGCAGGAAGCTCCTGAGGATGTTTTACCAGTCAGTGGTTGCTGGAGTACTTTTCTATGCTGTGGTGTGCTGGGGGAGCAGCACAGCAAAGAGGGACTCATCCAGGCTGGAGAAACTGATCAGGAGGGCTAGCTCTGTGGTCGGCATGAAGCTGGACACTCTGGTGACAGTGGCAGAGAAAAGGACATTAAAGAAACTGATGGACATTATGGACAATGCTGGGCATCCTCTGCACACGGCCATAAACAATCAGAAGAGTCTGTTCAGTGACAGGTTGCTTCTCCCCAAGACAAGAACTAACAGACTTAAAAACTCCTTTGTCCCACACGCCATCAGACTGTTTAACTCCTCTCTGGAGGGGAGAGGGAGGGGAAACAGGAGGACAAAGGAGGGGGGAACAACTAAGCTGCAGTGCCTCTGCACCTCACTGTACAATACCTTGTGCAATACTTTTTGTAAATAGTCAACAGTGCAATAGACTCAATACTTGAAATGTGCAATTCACTTGTATTTTTATTTTTTATTCCTATTTATTCTATTTATCCCCTTTGTATATTTTATTTATATTTGTCTCTGTATTTATATATGTGTGTGTGTGTGTGTGTGTATATATATATATATAACAGTTCTGTAACTGTAACTTCGGTCGTTGCTGTGCTTTTTTTGGAAGTCGAATTTCCCAGAGGAACCCACCCGAGGGATTAATAAAGTTCTATCTTATCTTATCTTATCTTATCTTATCTTATCTTATCTTATTTCATGACACAGCTTGAGATGTCTCTTCACGTCTGGAGGATGAATGCTTTGTTGGAGCCGACTTTGTGCTCCCTCCCTTAATATTTACATGTCTGTGATGTACAACGCCATCGTGTGGATTTAACCCGCAAACGCATGCACCCCTTGAGAGTGGCCAGTCAAGTGTTGTTAAAAAGAAAATGAGAAAAAGCATACTTTTAAATTTTTTTGAATTTAAAGTTTCATATGGTTTTCTTTCATGTGGTCATTCCCAGCATGCGTGACACCGTAGTTTAACTTCCTTTCATTCATATTTAATTGATTCATTTGAACATATTTTAAATAAAACTCTGAAAATAACTGGGCTAAAAGATTATAATTCCCCTTCACAATCATTGAGCTCCATCTCAGGTGTGTGTTGGAAAGGAACGCTTTACCCCACATGATGGCAGTACTGAGCCTGCCGTGTCACACAGCTTTAAACAGACTGGGAATTTATGCCGAATGAGACTATGTATGTATTTGTTTTCGGTTTCTTTTTTTCGAATATTTTAAAAGTTGTGCTGTAGGTTTAAAAGAACACTTTGCAGACTTAACAGTTCAGCAGTCATGCGGAGCAGCCTGTGAGAACAGTTGGAACAGCATGTCCCCTGATGATGTCATTATTAAGTGGAAGACTGTGAATAGTTTCTGGAGCTTGATGCGTAAAAACAAGTCTGAACATCACAGCCTCTGAATTACTCATATATGCCAGTGATTCTCTTAATATCTTTCTTAAATGCAATATATCTGAT
This sequence comes from Aulonocara sp. 'chitande type north' Nkhata Bay, assembly GCF_057382095.1. Lineage (NCBI taxonomy): Eukaryota > Metazoa > Chordata > Actinopteri > Cichliformes > Cichlidae > Aulonocara > Aulonocara sp. 'chitande type north' Nkhata Bay. The sequence goes on from NC_141347.1 coordinate 10,768,330, forward strand.
ATCCTTGTGTTGGAGTTCCTGCATCATAATAATGTTGCAATTGGCCAATCACATTTTGTGATGTCATAGCCTTGCAAAGTGGGGATAGAAAGCAAAAAACAAAAGGATAAAAAAGGCTTTGTTTATCTAAAACTCCTTTCTGGAACAAATTATCAGCATTTCAATTGTTTTATTTGTTCATTTATACAACATAATGATGTCATGTTAGTCAGATTTACATTATTCGTGTTGGTTCGCTTGTGAAAGTTTTAACAGCATTATCTAATGTCTTGGCTCCTGCTAACCTAAAGCATTGATCAGTTGCATTGTTGATGATCCTGGATCAATGATGATGTAGGAACAACACCAACGCGCGGATATCTCATCAGATCGTGCCATATATATTCTGTTACGGTGCTGGTTCATAAGAAAGATGGCCAAGGGTTCAATGAGGTCAGTGTATGTGCGAGTAATCCCTATGAGCCATACTTTAAGGCTTTTTCTCTACTCCTGGCTTTATAAATGTCAATGAAAGTGGATAGCCTAACCCTGTTAGGAGGGGTGCCCGATGCTAGCTTAAAGGTGGTCTTAATGGAAGAGAAGCTAAAACAGCATGTTTCAGACAGTGGATGAGGTGTGTGGCTGCATCAGCTCGAGATAAATAAGGGTTATTTTGAGCTGTGAAGTATGCAAAGCCACTCTAGTAGAGGCCACGAATAAAGCAGGATGAGTTCCCTATGGAACAGATGGAGGTGGAAATTAGCCAACTACCGCAGGTCTGCTTCGTGACACTTTAATGTTACTTTAACTTACAACTCAGCAGCTAGACATTTTAGAGAGACATAGGGCACCCTGTCTGCAACTGATTTCATACATTTATTCAAAAGTAACTTTAGGTAGTAAGATTTTATATTTAAAAAAATTAAAGTCGAGAAAAATTACCTTAAAACTTCTCTCATTTTGATTACATTTAAACAACTACTTCACTTTAAAACTTTAAAAGCATAAAAGAACATTTTTTCTGTTCTAATGTTTAAACTTCTGACACCCAGTGAGACTTATCAAGAGACAAAGGGCCTAGGTTATGTAGAGTTAACGATCCAGTAACATGATTTTTAATGATAATGAACATAGAGACATGCTGCTGGTAATACTGCTAAGTACTTTCTGTCAAGTAGAATGTTGGATGTGGGACTTTTTTCATTGCTGTACTGACACATTTGTAAAGAATTTGTCATCTGGAGATATACACCATGTGTATATGGGAAAGGAATGGGAATAATAATGTAGTAAGTCGTGACTAATCATTTTAAATGAATCTGTACCTTTTGTTATTAGTTTTTTCTTTTAATCAGTGATACTTTGGCTCCATGTCAGGAGATCAGAAGATACTTTAGGAGTTGAGCTGCATTTATAAAATACAAAGAAGGGGACAGAAGGCTTTCTAAAAAGCCCTGACGTTATCACTTTTTCCCAACAAAACGAAATGAAATGCAGTCTCAAACCATGACAGAGTCTCCACTGTGTTTTACATGGCAGTTCACTGTTCTAACTTTCTCCTGACCTCCTCTTTATATATTGATAACCTTTTTAACCAAAAATGTAAAATTTGGAGCTATCACTCCATAAGACCTGCTGATGCTGATTTTTTCGTCCAGTTTTTGTGTGACTTGGCAGCCTTTTCTCCCCGCTTCCTTTCCTCAAGTCAAAAAAAAGCATCCTGTTCACATGCAAAACAAATGCAGCAGCTCTGACACACAAAATCACCGCCAATCACTCTGAGAACACAACAGCAAAACAAGAAGTGCAGACTGACACAGACAGCTTTTCTTATTTCAATATCCATTTATTGTTCTCATCACACAAATCTTTACAAAAACAGAGGGTTTGCTGCATCAAGATCAAAGGAAACACGGTCCTGCCTCTGAGTAGCAGATCTGAAGGAGACTGGTGCTTTTTATTCACATGTCAGTCAACTGCAGCGTGTTTGTTGTTTGATTTTTAAACATGTGTTACCGAAGACTTTACAGGAAAGTAAAGCTGCGGCGACGGCAGTCGAGCCGGTGGAGAATCCGAGTCTTCGTGGCGGGCGTGTTTACCTTTCATGTTTGATTGTGTCTCATTTGTGCATTTTGGATCACAGAGGATTCACAGAGAATTTGGACAAATGACAAATTCGCACTTGCAAATGAAATTACAGCCAGTCACTGCTTAGAAAACACTTTCGTTACATTTTGTCATCAAGATTATCTTAAGGCATTTCTGCTTCACTGGGACATTGAAGACTGGAAAGAAATGAGGAAACACATGAAACAAAGGGCCATCATGCAGCAAAGGTCACATGTCTGACTCAGCTTCACAAAGTTGCAGGTACACTATGTGGTATAAGTAGCCCTGGCTCTCTGAGCCATCAAAATGTCACAGTTTTGATTATTTATTTATTTGTTTTTTCAGTGAAATCAAACCTCTCACAAGTACAAGATGCTGATGATAATGAAGCTTAGCATCCATCAGGGAACTATATAAGGGTAGTTTAGCACATATTCTCAATGGTCAAACACATGCTTTTGGTTAAGTAGAAGCTATAATGAAAAATAAAATCTACTGGGTGCTAGATTTGGATCTCCAAAAGATGGTCATTTTTATTTAGCTGAGCACAATTAAAAAAAAATAAAATGAAGAGAAGTTATGTTCTTTTTGTTTTAATTTCCAAAATGATACCTATGACAGCCACATAGAGTGTGAGTGGAGCGTTCGTAAGGAAGGTTAACAAAAAACGTAAAGATATGTAGGCTGATGGAGGATTTAGTTGTTGTCACGCAGTCTGATGGCGTATTATCACTAATGTTATAATGCTAATGATTAGCCAGAGAGGCACATATTTACAACACAGGCCTATCATCAGAAAATTGGGCCATCTTTATCTTACATCCACATGAATGGGGAACCAAAAGCGATACATGCCTTTCCATCTGCAACAATTATTCTTTTCTGGGACCTTGCGGCTTTATTACACAATAGACATGACATTGATGAAGTCAGATAGAGCATTCGAGAAGGGGTAGTGATCAAGGTGGGTTGCAAAGCAGCTTGCAGAAGTGCATTAACTGCAGACAGGCTACACCAACTCAAATAGCATAAGTCGGATCAGCTAATGTGGAATAGCATGAGGATCAGCTGATCTGCTGGTATCATGAATGAGTCTCACTTTATGCCAGATAATTAAGACTTAAGAGCAGTAAGCTCCCTTCAGTGGGGAAACCTCTGGTAACTGTAAAACTGGTCCAAGTAGACAGCAGACAAACAAAGTTAGCAGCTGGCTGGTGATCATAGTAGAGCATAGTAGAACCAAAATAGAAAATATGCCCATTCATCATTAATATTACACCATTCATCAAATTAAAGCTCTTAATCTGTTAAGTTGGATGTGAAAGCTGTTAGATAAAATATTAGTGCTAACTAGAATGCAATAATTTGTGAAATGTGTGTTCACAGCTTGACCTATTGCCTTGAAAAAGGAAAAATAGATCTCTTAGGGTGTTTAGATATCTATGCTTTAAATTTATGGCCCCACTATAAACTGTTGACCTGTCTGGGATGTAACCTCACTCTTGCCCCATCACAACTGAAAAGTAGAGGATGGATGGATGATCAAAGCATGAAAAAAGGAAAGTGAAAATGGCCTAATAAAACTCAGAAAGTCAGGATCACATAGTGTCTGATGTCAGAGTAAAATGACTTTTCCAATCCAGCTTTATTCAGTCCAACAGACAGACGCAGCAAATTGAAACAAAAAGTGAGTCATCTGAGTACTTTCCAACTGATGGGTCAGAGCTGTTCAGCACGTCTGCTCGAATTCTCCATCATTGTAACAAAAACAAGATTTTCCTTCAATCGCCACACAGAGTCTTGGTGATGCTTGTGTAAAAATCACACTCTCAATAGAAAAAAGAGCTATGTACAATATCTTACAGGTTCGGTGTTAGAAAGTGGGGAAGAGGAGAAGGAAAGTACAGTAACAAGTAGGGGGTATAAGTGTGCTTGTGCATGTGCGTGCTTTCAAATATGTTAGAGTTTACGTCTGTAAAACGAGGTCTTCTGTGCTTTGTGTGTCTGTGCTTGTGTGTGTGTGTTTGTGTGTGTGTGTGTGTGTGTTTGTTTGTCCAGCAGAGGGAAACATTTCACAGCACAGTGATGGCATATTAGCCTAGATACAGACACCACAGAGAAGAGAGATAAATGGAGAATGTAAAAAACAAAATGTATTTGTAAAGAAAGGAAAAGCAAACAAAGGCAAATGAAGAGAACAAAAGACAAAAGTGGATCGTGAGGGAGTGTGCAAATCAAAATCAGCAAAACTGTCACGCCACACGGAGCGCTTATGGCAACCACGCCGTATATACACAAACGTCAGTAAATCAATATATCAATAAAATCTCAGAAATAAATCACAGTAATTACACGACGCAGCCAAAGGAGACGCCACTTCGGGATGAGCGATGCTGTTCCACAGTTAAATGAAAGAGACATTTTTTTTAAAAGTCAGTTGGCATCACAGAGAAGTGTCCTGTATGAAGGCTCCTCTTCGCAAAAGAATACAAAAAAAAAAAACAAGCAAAAAACAAATATTTGCTCCTGAATGTGATGCACTTAATTTGGCTCACTGTTGTGCCACCTGCATTCGGGAGCTTGGGTTTGTCTCATCCAATGTGTGTTTCTGTTTCACATTAGGTTTTGGCAAAATTGCAACCATCTGAGAGCGACGGAAAACACAAAGTTGATAGCCAAGTGAAGATGTCTGTACCTTCATCCTGTTTGCTTTTGTCTGGTGCTTCTGCTGAAGGATAAGAAACGGATCCTTTGATCCTGGGAAACCTCATGCGAAGCTGACTAGGGCACTGCTACTCAACCCTGGTGGGTGCTTATGCGTGTGTCTGTGTGCACGTGCATGGGATGAAATAAGGAGAGCAAGTGTGTTTGTTTGTGTGTTCATATGGCTTGCTAAAAGGATGTTTTGTACGGGTAAATCTCAGCAGCACACATTTCCTCAGGTGGGTTTCTTTGGTCCAACACGGCGCACGTCAAAGCCGCGTCCTGAGAGCTCACCATCACCTTTCGGGTTCTTTCCTCAAACAGGCGTGCGCTTGTACGGTTGGAGAAAAAGAAGCAGCGGACATTCTCAGTGGTCACCGTTTGATTTCGTTTTTGTAACAGAGCAAACCACTGCTGATGAAAGTGAGCTTCATGTGATTGAGTTTATATACATATAAAAAAATTAGTTACATTTTTCAACATGAAAAAAAAAGGAAAGAAAAAAAAGATGTACCTGACTCTGTACTTATTGATCAGAGCTTTACTTTACTGGTATTCCAACAAAGAGAAAGTCTTTGAAGAGTTTGCCTATCGGTTCCCCGGGGGTTGAGAGGGCAACGGGGGATGTGTGTGCTGTGTATCATGTATTAGGAGGGGTGGGGGGTCTAGACCTGCGTGGAATAGGAGCGGTGCAATGTTGTGTACCGCCCAGCCGGATGGGCGGCGCATTGTGGTGAGTGCTGCTCCGACTGGTCTAGACTTCGCTGGAAATGGAGCGAGACGGTATGAGGACATCGGGGGTGGCGGGGAACCGATAGGGCTGATGGTCATGTGATCTCTGTGAACGGAGATCCCCGCGGAGTCTGCAGGGGAAAGAGAGGAGTGAGAAAGAGAGAGGAGGACGGGGCAGAGAGGAGGCGGAGGAAGAGAGAGAAAAGTGAAGAAAAGAATAATCAAGAGCAATGTACAGGGATGAGTGGAGGACAGAACAGATGTTCGACAGAGCAAAAAACAGAAATAAGGCAACAGATGGTGGAGATAGTGTTGGGGGGGGGGGGGAGTGACAACGTTGGGTAAAAAATATTCAAAGCTGGTTAGAATGGTTGGACGTAGGTGTTGTAAGGTGGGGAGGAGGAGGAGAGTGCAAGATGCTGAAGGAGAGTGAGGGACAAGGGAGCAGATTGAAAGGAGAGAGGCAAGGTGGGAGACAGAGGAAAACAAGGCAGTCAGGTGAGGGTTAGAGACAGTGAGAGACCACAGAGGACGCACGATATTTTTCTAAATGCTTCACCCCTGAGAGAATCGCTTTAGAAAATGCAGCGCTTTCGGAGAGCAGATATAACTTGAGGGGATCGCTTCCACAGCTAAGACTATTTTCTTTTAGCCTCTGCTGACTTCACAGTTTCCCTTCAGCCAAGTGCTCTGCATTATATCCAAATGGTAAATAACACTTGGAGTGTGTCAGCCAAACTGCTGATTCACCTTAAAGACACAAGTGGCTCTCTCTATAAACCAGATAACGTGAAAATTTGTAACACTGTGGGATTTTTAGGAGTAAGCAGCACCTCTTTCCAAAGCAAACATTCACACTAGAATTTGTTCCATCCTCTGACTGAAACATAACCGTGGCTCATTTCACACCACTAGAACAAATCTCACATGCGTTCTTATCAGGGTACAACAAGCCTCGCGTGCGCAGAGATTTAAAGGATTCACTTGGGTGTTTTGCTAGGACTGGGCGTGCGGGTGGGCTTGGAGCATGCATGTTTGAATTTGTTCTTTTTTGAGGAACAAAAGGAAGGTCACGGATTCAGTTAAGAGACAAGGGGTGTGTATCTCAGCCCTTCTGTGAGCACAGTTGTGCCTCACACCCACCCCCGCCCCTTACCTGAGGGCCACTTAACTTTTCGAGTGGACTCTCCACGGAGGGCAGTGTCACCATCGGCATGCCCAGCATTGACTCGGGACGTTGGGGTCGCGGTGGAGGAAGACCGGGCTGCAGCTGTTGGAAGTTGTTAATCACACAAGTCACCTGATGATAGAAACCAACATAAAGAGTTAACTGGGACCAGAATGAGAGACATGAGAGAAATTGACCATTTGTCAAATTCAACACCTAATCAGATTGTTCAGTAACAGCTTAGTGGATTTTCCTGTGTGGCAAAATGGTTTACAAGGGCTTTGGGGGAAAAAAGGACCGAATTATCAAAGAGCATGAATGTTAAAGTTATTTTGGGCTTTGGATAAAAACTTTGAACTGTTCTTTTTCCAGTGTACATCTTTAATGGACAAGTTTAAATATTGTTCTCCAATCCACACGGGGTCAAAAGTACTCAAACATACTCAGATATCGACATACATTCACTTAAATCTTCTAATATGTGGTACGAAAGGTTCTTGTCTTTTAATTTGACATGGTCACGGCATATTAACCTCTCATTAGTGATCATGATTGACTACAACTGGTTCTACAACTTTTCAACTCAACATAAAAAGAATTTGACAGTACTCTCTGGATTACTCGATACTCAGAATGGGAAAGTCCACGTGAAAATCTAAGAATGAGAATTACAGATTTACACAAGTTGGGAAGGTCTCAACAACTGCACCATCAGTTCAAACATTTCTATGTAAATGCAAGTTATTTGGATTTTTCCCCACCAGAAAACCCAACTGTCACCCTCAGCTGAGAAGAAATATGTTAGGATATTCAGGAACAACCAAGGAACCACCAAGGTTCCAAGGCATGACCTGGAAACTGCTGGAACACCAGTGTCACTGTCCAAAGTGATGTGGGTTTTTTCACAGCCATGGACTAAGACAGTGCTAACCAAGAAAGAAGGCCCTGCTCCAAAGGTGGCACTGTCAAGCTCAACTGAGACATGCTGCTGCCCACATGGCAAAACCTAACACTCCTGAAGAAAGGTTTTATGTTCAGCTAAAGTAAACAGCAGTGGCGTTTGCAGGGTTACTTAAGTTGGACTACCTGGTATATAATGTTGTGTTACCTGATTGCTAGCGACACAGCTATGTTAGCATAACATTAGCACAGTGAAGCTGGAGGATGAACGCCAACTTTCTTTCCACTCGATAAAAGTTAATGTGAGGGATTCTGGTGATTAGGGACAAATGCAATCGCATAGCAGGATGCTTTCGACCAAAACAGGCGCAGCTTGATGACATCATCAACATGCGCTATCGTGATAGAGCTATATAGTTAAAATCTCTATTGTTGGCCAAATTTATATCGTTTCTATCGTATATCGTTTATATCGTCCACCCCTACTAAGAACACTCCACCAAGCCTCAGGCATGGTTGAGGTAGCATCATAATCTGGGGTTGTTTTGCTGCTGGTTGTATTGCATTACATTAGATTAGAAAAAATCCAAAATAAAGTCAAACATTTGCACCCAATTCTTGCTTTTTAAAGTCATTAAAGAGTATCCTAGAAAAAGAATATATCAAAGAAATAATTAGGAGTCCAAAGTTACCATGGCATTCATGCTCATGATGAGTGGGTGTAAACTGCAAAACATTATCAGGCACCGCTAACTACTGTTAGGTCTGCAACTTTCAGTTACATGATTTTTCATAATTTGGGGTCTCTATGCCACTATAATAGGTTTGAAATGAAACACTCTGTGTACAATTGAAATTGAGACTCTCAACTTTGATTCAATGAATTATACAAAACATTTTGTTACCTGTTTAAATGTTACAGTTATTTTAAGGAGTAACCTAGAAATTCACTTAAAACAATTTTATAGTCAGATTAAGGTTATTTTTCAGTATTTCTTTATCAGTTAGGCAAAGAAAATGTCTTGAGTAATTTATTATTGTGGTACTTGCATTGGGAAACTGTTATAGTGGACCAAAGCAATTGGTCAAAACAAAACCAGATACTATAGCGGGAAAGTTAGAACCAACCAAAGCATGACTCATGCCATGAAAATGTAAAGCTCGCCAGGTATAGTAACAGTAACAAAAAGGGGTGTGGTTTAAAAAAATGGTTGCTTGACTTCTGCTACTGTGGTGCAGCATATTAAAATTGCATGTAAACCTATTTCCGAATGTCATTTAATCTGTTGAGATATTAATGTGGTCTTTAATCATCTGATTGATATGTAGCCCATTAATGACCGTTTTTGTCTTTTTTCATAATTAAAAGCACCTAACAGGACATTTTTCTAAGACACATTGTTTTAGATTATGAAGAAAGATAATAAATTACCATATGAGACATTACACAGCTGTTTTCACAGTGCTCTCAGGGGCAAGTAAGCTCGTCTTTACATGCAAAGATGGAGCGCTTAAAAAACTGAGAACATGTCTTTCTTTTTTAATCTATTTGTCTGCCTGTCTCTCTGCTCCTTCTATTCTCTCCTCACCAAAAACACAGCGATGGCTCCCCCAGTGAAGAATCCCGCCAGGACATCAGCCCAGTGGTTGCGGTACTCAGCCACTCTGACCACACCGACTAGCATGGCGAGACAAAGCAGCGTGAGGCTGATAGTGGGCTTGGTGAGCCGCGTGCCTTTGGTTTTGAACACCAGTGTCACGTACATCTGCAAAGAAGCATAAGGGAGGGAGCGCACAGTAGGGTGCAACAAACACAGAAAGCCACAAAGAGCATGCAAGTGCATAAGATACATCACTATTTTAAACCAGGTAATAAGACGTACAAGAGATTTTCTTCCTGTAATTGGCTGGTTAAAGTGGACCTATGTAGCTTGTCCTTACTTTCTCTCATTATATATTCAGCTACACTAGTGGATGGTCATATTAAACACAGCATTTACCTAATCATAAGGGGAACTAATCATAAGAAAGTTAGCTTAAAAGGGAATGGAGCATAAAGCAGGTGAACTGAGGAACTGCACTAAGTGGCATAGCATAGGATAAGTTACAAGAATAAAAATACTGAGATAAAAGTGAGCATATTATGCCACCTTTAAAGTTAAAGTACCTGTTAACTGTTTCGACAAAGGGAGGAAATATATAATCTGAAATTTTGTTCAGGCTAAACACAAATCAAATTTTTGAGGTGGCAGAAATCAGCATAAGTATCCACTTGATTACATCAAATAACAGCCAGTGTTATTTCTTGTTCAGCGTGGTAATGATTGTTTACAAATGACAAATACAAACTGGTAGAAACAAACTAATCAGTGTTGAAATAATTGGTAGGTGGTGCCTTTTTAACTGAAGGCAGCATTTCTGCAAATGTGTTTGTTAAGGTCTGTTTACTTGCATACATCCTTGTTTTGCTTAAATGTGAGTGGTAAAAGGTAAAAAGGTTAAATTTATATTAGTGCTGTCAGCGTTAATCTTGTTAAAATGACCTTAACTCCATAACTGCATTAAAGTGGCAAATCTCCATTAGCGAGTTATCGCGGATAGCCTGGTGCGTGGGGCTGCAAGGCCGTGGTTAGCTCTTTAACGCGTTAGTGCCGTGCAGCCACGTGTGAGTGAGATAGATAGATAGATAGATAGATAGATAGATAGATAGATAGATAGATAGATAGATAGATAGATAGATAGATAGATAGATAGATAGATAGTAGGGGTGCAACGATATTCGTATCGATATTGAACCGTTCGATACAGTGCTTTCGGTTCGGTACGCATATGTATCGAACAATACAACATTTGTAATTTATTTTATCAATTTTCCTTCTGACGATGCTGTCTGTGTTGAGCGCTCAGTGAATCTGCGTTCGACTACTCCGCCTAGGCTGCACTGTCGAGCGCAGATCCACTGAGCGCTCAACACAGACAGCATAATCAGAATCAGAATCAGAATACTTTATTGATCCCTGGGGGAAATTATTTTTTGTTACAGTGCTCCATTTTAAACCAACATTAAGACAAGACAGACAATACACTAACTAAGAATAGTACAATATATACATATATATACATACATACATACATAAGTCACTTATAAATAAATAGTTGGAAAAGAAACATGTGTAGCTGTAGCAGCAAACAGTGTGTTAAGTGGATGCGTTGTACAGGGAGATGGCCACAGGCAGGAATGATTTCCTGTGTCGTTCAGTGGTGCTTTTCGGTAATCTCAGTCTCTCACTGAACGAGCTCCTGTGACTGACCAACATGTCATGGAGTGGGTGGGAGGTGTTATCCAACATTGTCTTTATCTTGGACAGCATCCGCCTCTCCGACACCACCTTGAGGGAGTCCAGCTCCATCCCCACAACATTGCTGGCCTTACGGATCAGTTTATTAAGTCTGTTGGCATCTGCGACCCTCAGCCTGCTCCCCCAGCATGCAACAGCATAGAGGATCGCACTGGCCACCACAGACTCATAGAAAATCCTCAGCATTTTCTGGCAGATGTTGAAGGACCTCAGTCGCCTCAAAAAATAGAGACGACTCTGGCCCTTCCTGTAAAGTGCTGTGGTGTTTTTAGCCCAGTCCAGTTTATTGTCAATGTGTACTCCAAGGTATTTATAGTCAGAAGGAAGAGCGCAGGGCAAGCTAGCAAGACAGAAGTTAAGCTCTCCTTGCAACATGGACCTCCCCCAACCTCAATCAGATCTGGCGTTTGGAATTATTTTGGTTTTCATGTGACGTATGACCCTGAAGGTAAGCGAGTCATGGACTAAAGTAAAACAGTATGTTGGATGTGCCATGCAATGCTCAATTACATGGGTGGGAACTAGGGTTGCCAACTCCCTGAAAAATAAATAAGGGACACCTCGTGGCCAGGGCCGGGCAACCCAGTTGTCTTCACCCTTCCCAGTGTGGTAGCTCTTTTTTTGTGTGTGAAATTATTTTTTAACCATTTGACTTGAACTTGATTTAAGCAGATGCATATTCTTTGTGATATGACCATATGGGAAACAAATGATCATTTAGCCATTTATTTTTAGCTCACAATGACAACATTAACACAGTAAAACAGGTCTCTTTCTTAAACAGAAGCCTGTCATGCTTAACTTTTGAGAATATAAGTAAATCTTTCTTTAAAAGAACTCTGTCCTGCTTAACTTAAAATTATATAAATTAATAGAAAGCAATAGAACGAAAAATATTCTTGTAACAGTGCACATTTAGTGCATTTAGTACAGTTGGCTTCAGTTGAGGTATTATTTCAGCTTTTCTAAAGCTAATCAGCTGCTCCTGTTTGTAAACCCACTTGTTCCCATGATTACGCATCTTAACTCATCATCATTATTCATCTATGTATTACTTTTATGTATTAGTGATCTATTTGTTGTAATCATCTATCCTTGCAGTTGTTTATTACACAAAATAAATTATATTATTACACTTCTGGCCACATAGCCCTGATATTCACTGCACATGCCCATATTAACCTTAACCAGAGGGTTTAAAAAAAACAAACCAGTGTTTACATACCATATCTGCTTCTGCCGTGGCCTGGCGGACAAAAAATTGGTAAAGGGTTCCCCGAGCTTTCATGCCCCTCATGTTCTTCATGTGCCCACCAATAGAAGCATGCCTATGGAAAAAGTGCGCCAGCACACAGTGCAGTGCGCTTTATAGTGCACTTTTCCAGCCAGGTGTTTTCCTTTTCCCATTCCTCCCTGTACTTTTGCAGCCTTTTTTTTTTCTTTCTCTGAGCGAACAAACATTGCTGCTCTAATGCTGGGCTCACACTGTGTGATTTTTGGCCCATTTTGAGCCGATTTTTGAGTCGTGCGACCAATTTGGTGATCAGCCCGATTTTGGCCTTCATCGTGCGTCGTGTAGTATACGTGGGGTAACGAGAAGCGATTAACACCTCACGACCAGCTCCCGATCATCAATCGCTCGTGAGGGTGTCACCGCAGCTGCTCACGCGCAAACACGTAAACGTCGGTGAAAAAGACGTTGCAGCACAGCTGTGCAGCGTGTGATCTGGACACAAGCGATGGAGGCACAACTTGTAGAACTTTGGAAAGCTCATCCGAGCCTTTTCCATGTGGCATCACAAAATTATCACGACCACAACAACCGTGAAAATAGTTGGATTTACATTGCTGCTCAATCACAGCTGCCTGATCAATGTTTTTCATTAGCAATTTAGCAAAGTTGATGTGGTGGTGTGTCTGTGTGAGTGAAAGACAGAGAGAGCGAGCGACAGATTTTCTGTTATAACCTTCATTTTATGGACGCACAGTGTGCCGTCCGAGACTTGCACCGCAGTGTCGGCGTTTGTTTCCCGGTTGGCCATGCTTGTTGTTGTGGTCATCGGTTGTCTTCCGGTATTTTCTCCGTAAGCGACCTTTCCTCAACCAATGAGATGAGCGGTAATCTGACTTGTCATACTCGAATTGTCATAAGTGTGCTGTCAGCTCATTGGTCACAAAGCAGGAGAGGGGCTGGGAATTATGTTTTCAAACAAAGTGTTAATTCCATTAAAAGTTATAGACTACTTTTGATTCTCACTGTATTACGGGACAAAGTGCGTCCCTTATTAGCTCAATACGGGACGTGTACTTTTGTTTCTAAATACGGGACGATTCCGTTTTTTAAGGGACGGTTGGCAACCCTAGTGGGAACTAGTGTGTTAGTGCAGTAAGCTCGTTAACATGTTGGCCGTCTAGCCCCATGCACGGGGCGATCGGCGGTAGCTCGTTAACGGAGATTTGCCGTGTTGTGGCGTTAAGGTCATTTCAACGAGATTAACCTGAAAGCACTAGTGAGAACACAACGAATATGACTGCACATTTACGCCGACATCATCCTAGTGCAAAGACAAAAACAACAAGCATGCTACTAACTTTAGCCGAGTCATTTAGACAGCTGTTAGCACGTGATTCTCCTTATGCTGCTGAGAATATAGCCCAGAAGAAGCGGATAGTATAGCTTTTATTTTGGAAAGAGACATTTCTCTGTAATAAACTCTCTTTTCCAAAGATGAGTGATTCCTCAATCAGATACAGGGCTCGCAATATCGCTAGCCCGACGTCCTGGGGCTAGCGATTTTTCCAGTCGGGCTACCAAAATCTATCTCTGCCCTGCCCGTCGGGCTATTGTAGGAAGGAAAAATATATGTCAATGCTTTTGCATTCTTTCAGAAATTTAGCTGGGTAATTATATCATTGGCATCGGTGAGCCACTGTCAATATGTGACATATTGAAATCGTGTTTGAATTTGCGCTTGTTTTTTGCTTTCACTTTGCAATCGCGCGAACTGTGTATAGAGAGCGACAGCACTGATCTGTGAGTGATGATAATTTGTGCACCAATTCCTCTGGCATCGTCTTATTAATCGTTAGCTTACTATGCAAACATGACAAGTGAAATCTCCCGCAGCAAGCTTAAACATGTGAGAGGTTGATCGCGCAGAGAATCGCTGAGCTTATGTGAGTTCGTGTGTAAAAGCAGCAGGATATATATTTTAGTTCTGCTGAGCCAAATAAGACAGGTCAGGGTGAAGAAGTGACAGCCAAAGAAAAGCTTACCACAAAACGGAGAAGTTATGACAAATCAGACTATAAGGCAAAAAGAAAGTGCAGCTTTATGGTTTCATGGACAAAATAATTTCTGTGGCTGCAATATGACGAGCTAAATAACCAGGGCTGCACATAAGTGGTCCGCAGGTGCGCATTCGCTGTCAAAATAAAAAACACGCACAAGGGTTAGGGTTAAATTTAAAAACTGTACTTTTGAGTTAAAATATATATTTATAATTTTAATAAATGACAAATTAAAAAGGCATGAACATTTTTTTTGTATCGAAAAAATATCGAACCGTGACACCAAAGTATCGAACCGAACCGAACCGTGAATTTTGTGTATCGTTGCACCCCTAATAGATAGATAGATAGATAGATAGATAGATAGATAGATAGATAGATAGATAGATAGATAGATAGATAGATAGATGAGCACTCGACTTTGACCGAGTCAAAGTCCAGACCTCAACCCAAGTGAAAACTTGTAGCAGGACTATAACAGAGTGGTGCATAAATGAGTGCCCACAAACCTCAAAGAACTTAAGCAAAGTCCTAAAGAAGAAAAGAAAACACTTATTTCAAGTAGAGATGGCACGATACCACTTTTTTATGTCCGATACCGATACCGATATCATAAATTTGGATATCTGCCGATACCGATATGAATCCGATATAGTGTTTTTTAATCAACAAAACTGTTTTTTTTAATATCTTGCTGCATTTTGTATAAGTTCATACTCAAGTTTAAAACAACAACTACACTAAAGCTATTCTGTTATACCTGTATGCAAAAAAAAAATATTTCATAGTTCAGCAATACTGATCAATCTAATAAACTTAAACCTACACCATCCTCCCTATTCTGGTATTTTAAAGAGTACTTAGCGTAAATATTAAGCAACCTAACTAATAGGGTTCCAACTCCCAGCAACAACAAAAATAAATAAATAAAAAATAGGGAACCACCCCTCACGCTCCACCTCATGATGCTTAATCGACGTAATCAACTTTAATTTGATGCAGTGTGAAAAAAAATGCACAGAAATCAATTTTTTTCAAGAAATATTAAATAGATTCAACATCTTTCTTCAACAAAAGTGCAGACTGCACAGATGGTACCTTTCCAAAGGAAAAAGTACTATAGCTTACTAGGGTATATATATTAGACTTAATAGTCACTATATACTATATACAGTAATTGACTTCTATTCATTTTACATCAAATTAAAACTTTGGGTGTCAGATAATTATTTATTAAAAGCTAGACATTTTAAATGAGAATAAGAAAGAAAAGTATGTCTTTGTGCCCCCTTTTCCCTGTTAATGCCCTATCGGCCCCCCTGGCTAAACTTTGCTAGATCCGCCCCTGCACAGTTACCAGCCGTCAGCTATGTAGAAAAAGATCCTCGAGTAGAAAGTAATATTAAATAAATTCTAACGACAGCTTATCAAGCTTAAACGTGCTGCTGTTGTTCAGCCACTGGTTTCCTCTTTCTGGTGCAAAGTGGGCCAAAAACAAACCAGAGAGACGGACTCACTCGCGACAGAAAAGCAGATCAGCTGATCATTAAGCAGTTTCATGATTGAAGTAGCAGCAAGAAGAGGCAGTCGCTTGTTAAGCTTAACGCAGGAATGCTTTACATACATTCAGAGATGGACTTACACACTTGCTTTACTTCTCTCGGGGATAACTTTGTCGGAGATGACATGCCGGGTTGCTAGCGAAGCTCCAAATGCTATCCAGACCACCGACAGGTCCCGCATGCCACAGCCGCTCTATCACATGATGCATACTGCTCCGACGTGCTAACGTTCTGAGGTGAGTTACGGCGTGTTGCAAGTTTTGTGAGGTGCTTTCATGATATTTAATGGATCGGATTACATTTTTTATTTTTCTCCGATATCCGATCCAGTAATTTAGGTCAGTATCGGACCGATACCGATACGTAATATCGGATCGGTCCATCTCTAATTTTAAGTTATGGATGCTAAAAGCAATTCAACAAGCCATTTTATTGCCGTTTTCCACAGGACCCTATGTAACTTTCCTTTTCAAATGACTGCATTCTTTAATATGTGATGGTCTTCTTTGATTTCATCCTAATCTGAGATCTAGTGGCAATGGTGTTCACTAAAAACAGAAAGTTTGGCATGGGCCTGAAATAACACAGTAAAGACAGCAGGTGGGCTTCAATTGCTAGAACACATCTGAAACTCCCGTTAAGTCTTAAATCTTTACAGTAGCAATATCACCTCCAGTTTTGTCCAACCTACCACTGTGTACACTGCTGAGTAGACGCTGAGTGCTGCATCCTTAGATGGGAAGGATTTACGTGCAGACATAACAATCAGTGGGTTGCCTGTGCAGGCCCGTCGCTCTGTGATGTACTGCATCGTGGACTGGCAGCCTAATGCTGTGTAGTTTGGTCGGCAGGCAGACAGGAAGTGAGGCGTCTGGTTTCCTGTCACTACCTGGCCGGCATTGGCGAAAATGGTCGTGGTGAATAGACCAAAGGCATAAACACCTGGACAGGACAAGAGTGTAGAGAAGGGGGAATTGTGGAAAAGTTAATAAGCAAGCATATATTTTATTTTTATTAAAAGAAAATATAGATTTTGAAAGAGACACACGTCACCAGGTGATAAAAGTAGTAAATGCTTCTACTTCAAAGAGCCCCAACACATTATTATGTGTGAAATTGCAACAGAATCCTCCTCCTCAGCTGATTCAGCTCAAGATGCAGATTGGTAGGCTTCTTAATATTCATGGGAGCCTTACTGCCAGGATCCTGAGCAATCTACCTCAAACATTATGCCACATTTGATCATCCAATTAACAGCTTCATGTGCCAGCTGTGGCTGACAAACAGCAGGTCAGGTTTTTCCAGTTCAGCAATTTCTTTCATAATGTTAAATGGTACTTTTTATTCTCTTTTATTTTTCATCATTCAATTACACACTTATGAAGCACTTATTTATAGACTGAGGATGCCTGTAAGTGAGAGCCCCAATGTTAAAAAAAACAAATAAACAGATTAAAGCCTGCCATCGAGCAGTGCTGGGTCCAACACATCCCAAAGTAATGTGTTACTGCACTAAATTCAGTAATTATATTACGGTTACATTAAAGTCATTACTTGTGTTACAAGTTATCTGCACGCTGAGTGGATACCCTATATATGAACGAGCCCATTACCATTTACCATCAAACAAATAGCTAGCCAAGAACCCAAAGTGACGTTAAATCTTACTGCATGCTGACCCCAGCCCAGCAGCCAGAGTTTAGTCTTGCCCAGGTAACGAAAGCAGTGATGAGCAGTCAGTCTTGCAGCATTGTAGAATTAATTTCTACCTGTTCATGTTTCTATAGTAGAACATGAACAAGTAGAACTGTGGAAATCACTTTAAACTCTCTTTAGGTTGTTTTTCAATGCTGAGTAATTAAGTAACAAAGTAGATTAAAGTTCATCCAGAATGTTCTCACAGTGCTTCACTTGTTCCACATTGTGTCATGTAAAGCCTTGTTCCATTATATTATACAGCAATTACAGTCTCAAGTCTTTTGGAATGTGATGCTACAAGCATGGCATACCTGTTTTTAGGGCAGTTTCTTCTTTGCAGAACTACCGAAAAAAATAGAAAAAATACACCCAGTGGCTGTGTGCTTAGGGTAGTTGTCCTGTTGGAAAATGAACCTTCACCCCAGTCCTGAAGCCAAGAGTGCTCTGGAGCTGTATATCATCATGGACGTCTCTGAACATTGCTGCACTCCATGTTCATCTTTCCCTCAACCCTGACTAGTTCTCAGTTCCTGCTGCTTAAAAACATCCCCACAGCATGATCCTGCCACCACCATGCCCAGTGCTTGGTGCCTTTGTTACTAATGGTCACACGCCGCAAAATGTGGACCAAGTGAAGTGCTGTGAATATTTTGCACTTTTAAGAAAAGTAATACATTACTTTGTTGAAAATGACTAAGCATTGCCCAGTACCTCAAAGTCTATGTGATGTTTAAACAAGTCAGTGTCAGAATACAACAGGTAAAGAGAATTCATTACAAGTGTTTGTTACAACTCCAGCTACCTGCACACTGCACCGAGCTTCCATCCTTTTGGAGGAATCGTGACCTGACACTGTCCACAGTTTATATATGAAAATGGTTAGAAAGATTTAGATGTGTCACTTCAAAAGCCTGAAAAAGGGACTGTGGAAGACACTACAGCATGCTCACCCAAGAAGCGTATTATGCGTCTCAGTAAGGGGTTGAAGTAGCAGCAGTCTGCAGTCACAATGGTCTTCTCCTGGGTTCCCTCTGCCTTGGTGAAGAAGGCGCACAGCTCTCCAACAAGAATCTGGAAACACACAAAAAACATAGTAGCCATGGTTCCATCCATCCATCCATCCTCTACTTTTCATTGTGGTCCAGATCACAGCGGCGGCAGTCTAAGCAGAGATAACCACATGGGAGCCAAAAGCAACCTCCTCGGTTGCCTTTGTCACAGGAGGGATCCTAGACATAAAACCACCTCAGCTGGCTTCATTCAATATAGAGTAGCAGCTCTAGCCCCTTCAGAATAACTTGCATGCTACCTAGAAGGCTAAGCCCTTCAGAAGAAGCTAATTTCTGCTGCTTTTATACAGTGTTATTCTTTTAGGGGTAATTCAGATATATACATATAAAGGAGAGGACTGGAACATAGATTGACCAGGCCATCTACAGACACATCTTCACATTATGTTTTGGTAAATCTTCAAAAATTGTTTTGTATAATATCACTATAATTTTTTAAAAAATACACTCCAAATACCATTTCTAGGTGCACCAATAGTACTGGGGGTTGTGTGTGCATAGACCAAGTTTAAGCATGCCATTTGTGCATGACTCCATTGTGATCCCTGTAGTTAGTGAGTCAAAGTTACTACCTGGTTTTATTTTATTTTTTCTTTATTTTTTGTGTTCCTCTTGTTCTTCCGGTGTGGTTTTGTGGTATGATGTGCCATGTTGTCCTGATAGGGGATGCAGCCACCATTAGAAGGTGCTGACAGCAATGGTAAATAATATCCACAAGCATGCAAGGCACCAAGGTTTCAGAACATTACATTGCAACGCAATAATCAATTAGGTTCACTTAACCTCTCAGTGGTTTTAATGGCATGGCAGGAATGGAGTGGCAGGAATAGAAGCGATCATATTATATGTTACAATTGAACAACTCATAAACTCCATAGACTGTTCACTGCAGAATGACAATGAGCTCAGGATTTGTTTATCTTCAGCTATAAACATGACATAGCTCTACAAAGGATTTAGCCATGACAGTATTGCGGCTCCAAACATTACTTATGATCTCAGAACCCACTGTGCGAAAATAGCTAATTACACACTTTAGTTATCATCTCTTTAATTAAGTGTGAGCTCTCTGGCTGTAGTGCCATAGAGCTGTAACCTCAGTACAGTGCTGCACATTCTGTGAGCGAAAAATAGCAGTCATCGTTGCTGGGTGCTCACAGTTTTATTGCTGTTTTTGTGATGAGCATCAGGCTTGGAACAGAGAGTCTGGTCAGATGACTTTGTTCAATTCGCTCCCAGCGAGTCTGAACAGTGGTGGCTTTCCAGACTGATGATCCCTTAATGGGCTGCAACTGTGAGGCTCATCTGTATGAGAGCCTACTCCACTCAAAGACTATAGCACACACTGCAACAGAGCCCTGAGTAACCACCTATGGCAGATATATCCTTCATCATCCTGACAATATGCATGCAGACTGTGACAGAAGTGGGAACGACATTGACACTGATTGTGTTCCACAGATTCATGAGCCTTGCTCTTACTCTTTCCATGCTTAATATAATTCACCATTTACATTCACAGTGGCAATATCTGAAGCACTTCTGTAAAAGGAAACGGAGCAGGAGAAAATGAAAGAAAGAAAGATGAGAGATGCAGAAAATGATCGCGTTTCAGTCAGGTTTGATAAATTTCCATGAGGGACCAGCCAAGCTGAAAGAGTTAAAAGCATGCAGGGAGCCAGCCAGTGCAGCAGTGCTGTGAAGTGCATGCCCAGCCAAGTGATTTCTTTCATTAGAGGCACACGGCCCCACTGGGTTTCCCATGGCAACCATCTAAACACTAATATAAGCATGAAATCAAAGCTACGGGGGGATTAATCAGAAGCTTCAAATCAGAGATGTTATGGGTAGTATGAGACTCTGGACAAGCATTTAGGGGGCAATTAAAAGGCAGGATAGCGTCTATTTCCACAGGGACAGCTTGTCTGCAGAGCATTTAAGCCTGGGTACGCCACAAAATATGAGATAATAGCGCTTTTTAACACTTTACCTGGGGCATAGATGTGGAGGAGTGGGTGGCAGGCATTTTAGAAGCATTTAACAGCACTATAACCCCAAAAAGCCTTTATTTTTAAGGCTTTACAAAACCCCACACTCAACATTCCCAACTCCTCACTGCTTCTAGCACTGTCCATCCTGCCCCTATTGTCCAGCTGACATAATCCTCCCAAGAGAACCTCTTAGTTGACAAAATTGATATGCTTGCAGAGATTTACCTCCTATCGGTCTCACAGTGTGCCTCGAGTAACAGGCTTTACAGACCGTGCCTAAATCAAGTAAAATTTTAAATTAGAAAATTAAAAGGTTTATAAAGTATGTCCACTTGGAAATTACATTCAATTAGTTAAATTATTACATTAGTTAATCTTCAACCTAATTGATTTAAAGCAAGAAAAAAAGTGAGTTTACTTTTCCATGGGATTGTTCTGCAAACGTCTAAATAGATTCTGTGTTAAAGCATTAAAGCATCTGTTTTCAAGTCTTACTTACTTTGTATGTTGTTATATTGCTTCAAGTTGAGCCCATTATTGGAATAGCATGTGCCTTTTACAGTAAAGTTAAACAGTAAAGTGTAACACAAACAGTGCGTGTGAATTGTCTGGTGTTGCTCTGGAAAGTCACCCATGACAGAGATTAACAGGATTTAACAGCTCTACATTTTTATAAAGTACAAAGTTGTACTTTTGTTGTATTTTTACTCAGTTGTATATAGTATTTGTATTTGTATTCTATTTTTATCTTATTGTATATTTATTTTATTTTATTCTACTGTACACTGAAAAAAAGGGACTGGCCATCTCTTGGATTTATGTAAGCATCTTGCATGTATTTAACACAATTGCCTCATGTTTTAAAGTTAAATGTAACTATATAGTGTAAAAACTACATGATATGCAGAAAGGGTGTATTAAATTGTTCATATCATGTTCAGGTGAAGTAAGTCAATAAGATAGCAACGTTAAATCTCGTGAAACCACGCGTGATTTCATCTCGCGGGCTTTGGATCGTGGTTTAAAAAAGGCATCCATCTCAGTCAAGTCGAGCAGCCAACTCTACGTTTTTGGTATGTCTTGATTTTTTGAATTAATATTTACCATATTTCAGCCAAATGTAGTTAAACGTCTAGAGTGTCGCCATGTAACATGCTAAAAAAGAGTCGTTAGCTTATTTGCTGTTTTATCTGTTGTCAAAGAATTGGCGCTTTTTCATTTGAATTTGTCTTTGGCACAAGAGCCGTAATATCACATTAAACCTAATTACGAGGCACTCATAACATAATTTGGTTTTCTGTGTGAATAGATTTGCCAACTGACTCTTCAGTTACATTGTGTATTTACTGCACCATGGTGTTAGTGAGATTTTGGACATTGAACAGCTTTAGCTAATATCATCAGCGGCATTATGCTAGCTTACATCCCTACCCCTCCTGGCCTCACCTGCTGTCCTTTTGTTTTTGTTTTTGTTTTTTTTGCTGCACATTGAGAGACGACCTCTATTCTGCATTTCACCAGGAGTCAGCTGATGGATTGTGGGTTCAAGGTGTTATGGTAAGAAAGTATATTCTATTTTCGTTTCTGTAACTTAATTACAATGGGTTTTTTATAATTATTAGGTGCATGCATACTCACCCTATTAATACAACTGAGAAATCCAAAATCTGCCATAGGTTTAACTTATACCTGTATGTATTGCCAGAAAGGTGATTACTGGACTCGCATTAATGCACACTTGAACTGAAATGAGGTTGTAACTTGTGGGTTGTTGGGTTGCAAATCAGAAACAAACATCTTTGGATTTTTTTTAATCCCATAAGATCTGGAAACACAGTTTTTATTCAACAAAACATTACTGATTAACCAAGCACAGTGCCTGCTGTTATTTCAAAATAATTTTATGTCATTTCAGATAAAATGCAGCATTCCAGTGCATCCCAACCATGCCTTTACAGTCAAGGTTTCTGACGGAGCTGAGTTTCTCTCTGACAGTCTGCTGAAAGTGTTTGCAAAGTGATCGGGGGAACAGGGCACAAAGCTAAAGGATGTAGCTGCCATTATGACAGTAAGAACTTTAAAATTCTTTAACTACAAAGTGTATATGTATTGCATTAGGTCAGTAAAATTTTTATGCTACATCCATTGAAACAGTCAACTATTACCTGTGAGTAATGATTCCACTAAAAGGATGCCATAATTTTCGTCATGCATTTACTGGCCCACTGAGAAAAATTTATCTTTTTTTAAAAATAAATGTTCTGGAAACTATATATCCATAAAGTTGATGTCAAACAGGAACTTTTGATATTGCTTTGTAGATGCTGGTGTTGCATGTTGACTGGTTTAAAAAGTCAAGAGTTTTTGTCTGGGATCATTTTCTTCTGTGCTACTGAAAAGTTCACAAATCTCTGTTTTCTTTGTTATAATAGTCAAGGATGACATTAATGCTCGAAGTCCCTCATCAAAGTGCTCCGCATCTGTGTGAAAGACAATTGCAACATCTTGGTGCAGGAGTTCATGGTGAGTGTTTTATGAGTAGATTGTGGATTTGCAACCTTTAAAAATGCATTTAGTTATCCACTTGATCCTCATTGGACTGGTTAGGACCAGTAGTCCTCTTTAATAATTTGAAGTTCACATGAGGCCTGGTAGTGAACTCGGCCGCCGGCCCTTGAGGCCCCACCCCCACCCCTGTATTAGGGGTCACATCAGTGTGAAAAAAACTTTAAATTTGTCATTCTAATGAACAAAGGAAAATCCCACCAGTATTTACTTTAGCTTTTGTTTGGAAAAAAAAAAAAAAAGACCAACTGACCAACAGCTAACCAAATTGTGGGGCTGAAAGTCTAAATTCTAACATCTTCTGAGTGACATAGCCTGGATTTCTGATGGGCCGGTGTCTTTCTAACAAAAACTAATGTAAAGCATTTGAAATTATTATGTTTTTCACCCTCTCTTAGAAACTCTGTTAGACCATGAATGGCAGCATGGCAGGCCACTCTTTGGCTATAGCTATTTACTATGTTGCTTGCATTGGTTTAAATTACTCTAACATTAGAACTGGTAGATTCAAAAGAGATGAGTTTAAAAAGGAATCTTAAAGAAATGTTTTGTGTTTAACCAGGACTTGACTGAGGCCACTGCACAGATTGCGAAAACCACAATGAACATCTGTCTCCAGAGATGCGCCAGGCAATGACTTTTCTGATGTTGTTCTTCAAGATCTGGATAACGTGACCTTTGCAGTAGCCATGCTGTTTGGACCTTTTTTATTCCTTCAACATGAGTTACCCATCACAACTCTGCTACACTTTTGAGGTGATTCAATGGGTGGTAATGGAGTTGGATGCAACTCAGCTCTCAAGAAAAGCTCACAACTAAGACAAAACTGCTCCTGCAACGAAGCTCACTGTTATGCATGTGAGGTGACCAGCTCTAGGTGAGAGGACATTTAAATCTCACACTTGTTCTGCTGCATTTTTGAAGCTCAATTCCAGGAACGGATCGCAGGGTTCATTTTTATATACTCTGCAACTGCCATGAGGACGAGCTGTTTTTTGTTGTTGTTTGTTTTTCCTTTTGCTCTGTACAAGTTCTGTTTGTCTGTTTGGCAGCATTTTTAAATTTCTCTTTGTATTTTTTCTTTCTTTTACTAGTGAAGAGATGTAGCGTGAACAGTTATACAGTCTAAATATCCCATATGGGTCGTGTGAAATGGTATTTTCAGTTTCATTCAGTTGAAGTAAGGAACGTTGAATATTTCTAAGTGTGCTGTTTTGAACCAAGATGTCACAGTATGATCAGTGCTGTAATTTTTGACAGTCACTGTATCAATGTTATTTTTGCGTCTCTTGAATAAAGGTTTTGACCTGCAAGTGCTAATTTCTTTAGTTATTGGGGTAAAATGGGTAGTGTTAATAGGAAGGTGTTTGCCAATTCAGTAACCTAATTTAATGTTAATGGAAACTAACATTACCTCAAATTGTTTAGTTATAATTGTTGTTTAACTGAATCTTGATGTCAGAGGCCTTAAATAGAATGTTTTGTATTGTTCTTTCCCAACATTTTTCAAAAGAAACAGTCTAATTTCTTTGCTGCGATTGATTCCAGAGAACACGGAAGAACTGACATTATTTAACTGTTGATTTATATAGATTCAGTAGAGGAGTAATGTCAGTTTAATTCTTTACCTACTGCAGTGAAATTAGACATGTTGTTTTGAAAGGTTACTGGTGGATGCCAGCAACCATCTTGGAAGAGAACAATACAATCTGTTATAAGGCCTCCATTTGAAAATTGTGTATTTGATACTAGAATATAATAGCAAAATGTAATTTGAAGATAACATGTAGTATTTAAGTGACCAAGTAGTATTGGGTAAAAGTTATTGAATGGTGTTGGGATAACGTGAGAAAATTGTGAAGGATTAAAATATTCCAAGAGCTCAAATTACTTCATCAAAACATGTTTAAGTCACATTTTATCAACACAAATTGCACAGGTTTATTGAACATGAATAAATTGTGTTAATTTAACTCAATTGTTTAAGTTGCTGCCAAAGCAAAACATCTGTGTGCAACAAATGTCCACCATTGAATTAAGTAAATCCAACAACATATTTTTTTCAGTGTATATAGTATTTTATTTTATTCTATTCTGTACAGTTGTGTACTGTATTTATTCTTATTGTATTCTAATTTTTGCCTCATAACTTTTGCACTGTCCACTTCCTGCTGTGACAAAACAAATTTCCCACGTGTGGGACTAATAAAGGTTATCTTATCTTATCTTATCTTATCTTATCTTATCTTATCTTAAGTAGCACAACAATAACACCCACCTGTGCTGATCAAGCATGACGGTCTTTATCACAGAATAGGCATGATATGGTAATATTATTAATGTGCAATTACACATGTGTATACTGTGAGGGAGTCTCATGATTTTCTGTTCAGTTACTCTGTCGTGACTTACAGACTTACTTATTTATAAACCAACCAATCTGAACAAGACAGTGTTTACTGAGTGGGTGTAAGTGAAAATATTAGGTTTACATGAATACACCTTGTTAGTGAAAACACGCACCAGGCCGGGAGTTTTGAACAGATAAACCCTTAATAAGACAAAAATTTAAAATATAATAATGTTAATTTATGGATTTAACGTTACATTTAGATCCCCTGGTGTTTCGATGAGATGATTTAAGTTGCTTTTAGACTCAAAAATAACCTGTAAATGTCTTTGTCTAGTATTAATAAAGCGGGAAACAGCCATCAGCAGTGGGGGGAAAAAAGTACCCAACTACACCAATAAACTGTGACTAACTACAACGTTAAAACTCATCTGTACCTTTCAACATTTATACCCTAAATGTTGATAAAATCTTATAACACTGACTTTAAGTAATCTGATTAGATGTAAATTTTCAGTGTAATTTTGTTACATAAGTACACTGTAAAACTTTAACTGACTCTGGCCAAATGAAATTTACTTGACTGGTATACAATCGGTTTATACAAAATATGTTTTTCTTAATGATTAATGATTTTTATATTTTTGGCTGCCTTTTAATCAAAATTGTTGTCTCATGTTATATGAGAGCCAAGAATAAATTTTTTTGTGTAGAGTGTGTGAAATGTTTTATGCTGCCTCACTTTGCAAAACAAATCCCTGCTCTCAGAAGCAGCAGGAGCAAAAGAGAAGATGAGTTTATGAGTGAAGAAAGAAGAGGGGGCGCTGTGCTGAAGGTAGAAAGTTAATGGGGTTAGGGTTAGTAATGCAGGAATACATTATTCATGCATTGATGGCATCCGTGTGAATCATGAAGCGCATTATTTCAACCAACATTTTTAAATCATCTCTCTCGGCTGCGGCAGAATGCACTCTGGCTCCCTGCCTCTGTCCCGACTGCTCCTTCAAGGACTCACGGTTAAATGTGATGAGGCTGTCACTGCAGTTTAGAGACAACAGGATAATAATTCCTTGAAATTAAGCTGCTCATCAAGCGTGCGCGATGACAAAGCGGAGGTAGTGTGAAGCATTCGGAAACCAAGGACGTGCGACTTTGTTGCTTCAGCGAACTGCAAAATCAGTACGTAAAGGTGAGTGACAGGCAGTTGCATTGGTCACATGATGCAAAACTAGAGATGAGTCGAGGAATGAAACATTAATACAGACGTGAGATGTGATTAACAATCGGCATCATGACTACACAGCCCATTTTTGTCCTCACAAGGAGGCTGGAGGATTTGGCTGTGTGTGTGTGTGTGTGTGTGTGTGTGTGTGTGTGTGTGTGTGTGTGTGTGTGTGTGTGTGTTTGTGTAAGTAATCAAATCTCAATTTGTGGGTATTAGTAAAATGCAAGTGTGTATTCAGACTGGCCCTTTTTATGAACGTGTGTCTATTATGAGGCAATAAGCGGGGACGTTTTACTCTGAGCCACGAGATGAATGAAGAGGATTGTGGAGATGACAGACAAGCGGTGGGAGTTGGAGAATAAAGAGAGCAACAAGAAAGCAGGGAGGATTAGAGCAACATTATTAAAGAAGAGGAGAGCGGAAAGAAATAACATTTTAGATAAATACATTTCACACCCATGTGCGTTATTTTATATCTAGCTTTGTAATTAGCAATTTCACACTGAACATGTTCATTCAGAAGAAGGAGGAAAAGAAGTCAGGATACACAATCCAGCAGTTTCCTTCAAAGCCGTGTTAAACAAAACCAGCTTCATCTTTTTTTTTCCCTTTTAGTGTATGAAAGAGTGAATTTCAGAGAGCATATATGAGAACAACAGCCAGACATTTTAGCATCTTCTAGAATAATGACATGAAGCTGTGAGGGCCAAATCAGGCATCTAGGAAACAGCCAGGACCTGCTGCTTAGCAGCAAGTTACAGATTACTTCCATTAGGATTCCTCTCTGCAGACAGCTGACTTTGGTGTGTTAGTGATCAAATAAGGTGGCAAAAACAGAAAACTCAAACCAAAGGGACAGATGAAAATAAGACTCATGTTAGGCTCTGAGTATTCACATAAAATGTATCAGTATTTATTAAGTCGTCATTGCTAGAATCTGTTTAATAGTAAAATGATCAAAGACACATTTCTAGTCTACATTGTTAACCCTTTAAACCCTGAACTGTTAAATAAGTGCCAGAAAAGTCACATTTCTTGAAAATGGAGTGTTTATAAAATCTTATGACAAATAAAAAGGTATTACTCCACATATATGAGTTTAAATTTGTATTATATTGGCTAAATCTGCCAATTATTATAGGTTTATATTTATTTATTGGCAGCTTATTGCTTAAAAATGTATTGTGCAATTTATTTAGGTGTTTCTGGGGCAAAAAAAAATCAAAAATCAAACTGATAGTGTAGAAGCACTCATTTATCAAATATGATCGACTAGGTGTTAAGGGCTTAGGTTAATTTCACCTGCTGGTGAACACATTTGACCCATTGTAGTGTTTTCCATTTGTCTGAACAACATGATACACTTGGTCTTAAGTCCAGTAAGGTCATTCTTTTGTGATGTGATGCAATATGAAAGAAGTTCGCACTGCATGGGTGTTTTGCACTTTGTTAGTTAGTGATTAATTTTCACTTGGTGTTTTTTTGTGTTTGTTTTTTTCTTCACTTACTGGTTTAGTTTAGCACCAAAGGTTAGGTTCGGGTACTTAAAACTAGTCGGTGGGTGCAGGAAAAGGTTGGCGTGTGGGCTAAAATATTCTCCTTCACAACAATAACTCTGCAGAGTGAAAAATGACTCTATCCAGTATGTTGAAATGTGACACCAAGGGGTTCTTCTGACAAGCTGGAAGTGACAGACCCATCTCACTACAGCCATAACCCACTGTGTCACATGCCAATGTCAAAGGACCTCTTGCATAAATGTGACACACCAAAGTCTTTGAAATAGCGGTATGTGAAGCCCCAGGAATGCGCTGCTGATTTGTCCCATGTTTCTACAGCCTGTGAAACAAGGCGACAAGAGCACACACAGAGACATATGAAAGGCTCACTTTTTGTAGTCCACATTCATTAAACTGTAGTTTCACCGCAGTAGATCTACAACAGCATTTGCTATCAGGTTATTAAATACTGCAGTGCAAGTGTAGCTGGATACTCTGAGCTCTGTGTTTGTCTTTTCCTAAGTGCCTGTGTTCACTCTGTGAACTTTTCTATTGAATTTGAGAGGCAGTGATTAGAAAAAGACACGATACACGAATATAGTCCAGAATTAATCCACCCTTGCAGGACTATCATTAAGTGCAATATAAACCAACACTGTTTTTGATCCATATGAAAAGCTGGATTAGGGCCAAGCTCCTTTGTTTTTAACATTTTCTTTCTTTTGCTTTTCTTTTTTGTTTCTGTATGAGAGGGATGGGTGGGGTGGGGAGTGTTCTGGGTATTTCTTAAAATTGGCCATGGTGCAATATAGCTGGAGGGTATTGTGCAATATTTGAGTGTATTTGAGCTAAAGCTTAGTCATTTGGGAGTAAAATCCATGTACAGATTTTAGTGACCCTCTTTGGTTAAAGCATAATTCTGGGTGTAGAGCTATTAGTTATTCCCCATGAACAATTGATTACAGTTTGCATTTCTGCCACTTTCTGGTGCGTGGAAATCTTAAAATACACTAGCTGCCTTTAATTTCTTCTTCAGGATTTTGCTATTCTCAAATGATTGAGTCAGCACTTAGCTTTAGGCACCCTCTCAGGATCACAACCGTGATGTTATATATAGTTCTTTTTTGTCCTGGCTTATTTTTATCTAGTGGAAATTACTGTAAATGAATGTGAATTTTAAGAAAGTTTCTGATTTCTTTTTTGCTGGACATGCATCTCCATATGTGTTTTTTATTGAAAATAAGTACTGTATAGCTTTCAACAATATAAAGATGAGAGAAGTTAGGATAAAGCCCCCAGAAAGTTCAACTTAGAAAAGCAAGAAAAATATCCTCTGTCAATATTATTCAAAGATTGTATGTAATGTGTATGTACAATTTTGTTGCTGCAGATGTTTAAATTGTCATGTTTAAATGACTGAAATGTTTTAAGGTGGACCATAAAATAAAAACAGAACAAAAACCTCAGGCTTTATTTAAACCTTAAGTCCAGAACAAACAAAGCATAAAGGTGTAAAACTCTAAAAAGCAAACATCCAAAATACACAGACAAGAAGCATGAGGAAAGGGAACACATGGGAGGAAAAAGTGAAGCACAAAATTCAAAGAGAAAGGCAGGGCTATTTATACACACCAACTAGAGTAGTTGGGGATAGGAAACAGGAGCCAATCAGACACAGAGGAAGTGAAACCCTAAACAAGACCAAGCAAAACAGGAAACAACCCCAAAGTGCACTCACTGGTCATTTCATTAGTTACACCTCATTAGTTTTAGGTTGGACCCCTTTTGCCTTCAGAGCTGTCTTAATTCTTCAAAGCAAAGATTCAACATATCGACACAGACACGGTGCATACTGACATGACAGTGTCATTCGACTACACATCCATAATAAGAATCTCCAGTTCCAGCACATCCCAAAAATGCCTATTGGACTGAGATCTGGTGACTGAGGACAGTGAAGTGATCGTCATGTTCAAGTTATCTAAAAATTCAAAACACAACACAACCCCATGGCCTTAACAGTTATCCTTAATGTACCAGTAGTTCTGTGTATCTCTATGTCTCAAGACACAATCACTCACATATTGTATAGCTGAAAACCTTTGTTGGGAGATATTCAGTTCATGTCTGTGGCTTAATTTAATGAAGGCATGCTGCAATTCTTGCATTGCATGGACCAACTGCAGATCCACATTGATGAAACGCAGCTCTGCAGCCATGAGACTTAATGCTTCTGACAAGATTGGGAAAGTCATTCATGTGTAAAGTAATGCGATGCAGTGTATAGATGAGATCTGGGCTAATGGATGTTAAAGACACGGCACCTGTCTGAGCAGATCAAGATCATTACCTTTCCTTACATGTGGATCTCACCAGGACTTTGACTGTGAGGGGTGGGTACTAACACGAGACTCCTGGTCTCTGTAAATACAGACTGGACGAGTCTATAGATCAGAGACTTCATAAACACTGATAAGATATGATGAAGAATAACAACTGAGAAAAGAACATGATCTCATTTATGGATGAATAGACATACAAGGCCAAGGGGCACTTTACACAAATGCTAAGGCTTCTACAAAAATGGAGCCTATCAAGCATACACGTCAACACACATCATACAACCTAATAAACAGAGTGATGCCCTTCTTCTACTAGGAAAAATTCAACATCACAGCCACTGTTATCCTGCTTGGTATCCGTCCAGAAAGTCAAACCCTGCCTGCTTGCATCAAAGCGATCCTTCTTCCTTCTTACATAAGCACAATCGCTTCATCATTGCGTAGCAGCATCACTAATCCCCTTCTTTCCCTTTAATCTCTTCTTTCCTTTTCCTTTACCTTAGTTTTTTTAAACTGAAAGAAAAAAGTAGGTTATACATTTCTTACTTTTCCCTTCTCTATTTTTATCTTGTTCAATTTCACACCCCACTTTTCTCTGCTCGGTAACATCCCTTAAAATATGTATCAGTGGGACCTATGGCTGCTTTATATCTCATTGTTATCTATCATTCTGTTTCTTTCACACTTCACATCTTTGCTGGGACATTGTTTATTTACAATGAGCCACCTGGATGCACATCCGATGACAGAACTTGGATTTGAGTAACAGAAATTTCATGGAAAATATTCCCCATATGTAGCAAAATGGGAACAGATGTCAGCCTGTAGATGTGTAGGCCTACTACACATGTGAGCAGTGTTGGGCAAGTTACTTTAAAAAAGTAATTAATTATAGTTACTAGTTATCCATCCATCCATCTTCATCCGCTTTATCCGAGGCCGGGTCGCGGGGGCAGCAGCCTAAGCAAAGAGGCCCAGACCTCCCTCTCCCCAGCCACCTCCTCCAGCTCATCCGGGGGAACACCAAGGCGTTCCCAGGCCAGCCGAGAGATATAATTTCTCCAGTGTGTCCTGGGTCTGCCCCGGGGCCTCCTCCCGGTGGGACATGCCTGGAACACCTCACCCAGGAGGCGCCCAGGGGGCATCCTTGTCAGATGCCCGAACCACCTCAGCTGGCTCCTTTCGATGTGGAGCAGCAGCTGCTCTACTCTGAGCCCCTCCCGGATGGCCGAACTTCTCACCCTATCTCTAAGGGAGAGGCCAGCCACCCTTCGGAGGAAGCTCATTTCTGCCGCTTGTATCCGCGATCTCGTTCTTTCGGTCACTACCCACAGCTCGTGGCCATAGGTGAGGGTAGGGACGTAGATCGACCGGTAAATTGAGAGCTTCGCTTTTACACTCAGCTCCCTCTTCAACAAGACGGACCGGTGCAGCGTCTGCATTACTGCAGCTGCAACCCCAATCCGTCTGTCGATCTCCGGCTCCCTTCTCCCATCACTCGCGAACAAGACCCCGAGATACTTGAACTCCTCCACTTGGGGCAGGAACTCATCCCCGACCCGGAGTGGGCATTCCACCCTTTTCCGGCTGAGAACCATGGCCTCAGATTTGGAGGTGCTGATCCTCATTCCCGCTGCTTCACCTCGGCTGCGAACCGTTCCAGTGCAAGCTGGAGGCCCTAGGGTGAGAAGTTCGGCCATCAAGGAGGGGCTCAGAGTAGAGCAGCTGCTGCTCCAAGTTACTAGTTACTTCTTCAAAAAAGTAACTGAGTTAGTAACTGAGTTACAATATTCTAAAAATAATTAATTACTTGAAAAGTAATTATTGCGTTACTTTAAAAGAATGTTTAACCCTCTGGGGCCCAGGGTATAATTGGCCATTTTTGACTACGTTTGATGTTTCCTCTATATTTCACCTTTAAAAACTATTTACTTTGCTTCGTTTGGTATCATCCTTTTCAGCACAACCTCACGTGTCTGAATTTACAGTTATGTTTTCATTTTGACATACTGTAGTAACACAACTGATCTAAAATCAGACAAAAAAAATATAAAATCTGAGTAGAAAAAGTTATATTTTTTACTGTAACAACCACAAACATGTTTATTGAATCATATTTCATAACTTTAGATGCAAATATAAATTGTCAATTTTAAAATCCTATGCACAAGTTTTGCGGACAACAAAGTTATTTGCAGCCATTTACCTTTTACCCTTAAAAAAAAAAACATTTCAAACTATTTACAGAACAATCAGCTGTTCGGCATTAAATAAGATGCCACACAAATTATTTGTGCCACTCCCAAAAAATAATTTCTGTCCACTATAAAGGAGAAAATCACAGCCTGATACCTGCAGGTCTGACAGCAGCAGGTGTCTCGCTCATCCTGTTTTTTACCTGAAGACAGCAGTCACCTCATTGTTCTGACACACGACACAAAACTACCCACTAACTACACACTAACTACACAAAACAACACTCCAAACACGCTAAACATCACAAATCTCTCACATCTCAAAACTCGCTCTCTCTCTCTTTCTGCTGTTTCTCTCTCTCTCTCTCTCTCTCTCTCTCTCTCTCTCTCTCTCTCTCTCTCTCACACTCCTAAAACTTCCCCCTCTTCCTAAACAACCAAATGTCACATTGCCATATCAATTTTGATTGGTCGACATGTTACATTTTTCCATCAACACGAACAGGCTGTTTTTTGTTTTGTTTTTTTATTTTTTGCTCATAAGCAGAGAGTGCTCGCTGTGCTGTCCTTCGACAGTAAACGGACGAAACTATTGAGGAAAAAAAACACATATATATTGTTTATCATGACTCTGGTTTTACGTGGCCTATCAACACAATTTAAAAACTGGTATATGTCACCTTGTTGCTTTGTCATCTTGAAGTGGTCATGTGATTGGCTTACCACGACTTTATTCTTCCTCAGTCAAACGGCAGCGCTCATTTGATTGTTTTCCCCCTTAGCTCCAGGTGTTGTGCCAAAAAGTGCTTGTCTACCAGAAAGTGATTGCGGTCCGCGGGAGCGCGCGCAGCTGCTTAAAGCTGTAGTGCCCAGATTACTGACAGCTACTGATATAAGATGCGGTAAGCTGAAGACAGCTTCAACCGTCTGTTTGTTGAAAAATAGTAACGGACCGCATTTTCTTGTTAGTAACAGTAACGGCGTTGTAACGATAGAAAAAGTAATTAGTTAGATTACTCAATACTGAAAAAAGTAATGCCGTTAGTAGCGCCGTTACTTGTAACGCTGTTATTCCCATCACTGCACGTGAGCATGGACACTTATATATATATATACATGGGTCAAAGATGCCTTTCCCACATTTTATTTAAATAAATAATCATTAAAATCATTATTAAAGTGAATAAAATTATATAACCTGAGCCTGTTTCTTCCTGTTAAAAAGGAGTTTTTCCTTCCCACTTTTGCCTGCATGCTCATAGGGAGTCATATGATCGTTGGGGTTTCTTTTTAATATTTTAGACTCTTTACCTTCCAATATAAAATGCCTTGAGGTGACTATTGATGTAATTTGCTAGATAAATAAAACTGAATTGAATCAAATTGAATATATTACTTACAGTAATGCTTTTATACTGTAAACAAATAAGCTAATAAGCTTTGCAGGTGGATTCTATTATCTTTAGATACAGTGATTAGCTGTTTTTGATGCTAGCTTAAGCTAACTGGTGGTTTCAGCTTCATATGAGCGGTACAGAATAACAATGGTATCAGTGTGAGAAAGTGTTTGTGGCTGGTCGTGCAATCAGATACACAAGCTTCCTTTTTCAAATAAGTATACAGTAGTACTCTCCAAGCATGACATCCCGGTGCTTTTCAGACCCAGCAACACGCTCAGACAAAAACTGGTTCGCCCGAAAGACAAAACTCCAAAACACAAACTTAACAATGTGGTGTATGCTGTACAGTGCAGCGAGGAATGCCCAGACCTCTACATTGGAGAGACCAAACAGCCACTTCACAAGCGCATGGCACAACATAGAAGAGCCACCTCCACAGGACAAGACTCAGCAGTCCATCTGCATCTTAAGGATAAAGGACACTCTTTCGAGGATGCCAATGTTCACATTTTGGACAGAGAGGACAGATGGTTTGAAAGAGGAGTGAAAGAAGCCATCTATGTCCACTGTGAGCGACCATCTTTGAACAGAGGCGGTGGTTTACGACACCAACTCTCTGCCATCTATAATCCAGTTTTGAGTTCCCTCCCCAAACGCCTTAACGCTCACTCACATCCTGGGCCATCTGACCTCAGGAATTCGCATGATAAGGTGGGGCCAGGTTTCACAATGAGCTCACCCGAAACTCTGGCTGATTGGGACCCACACCCATTTTCACAACTTGGCTCAGGTGATTAGAGGATCATCAGGGGTCCTTTTGTCCCTCTGTGGGGGGTTACTCCCACTAGGTTTATATTTGACCTTAGAACTGAAGAAGCTTCTCGGATGAGAGGTGAAACGTCTTCAAGCAACTTAAAGAAGTCCAGACGCTTTTCTTTGCAAGCTCCTTTGACTACGATGACCTGGATGACTGAGAACCTTCACAGATATACCTGGTACAGTATATACTGAACAGAAGCATGCAGCTCAGAAATCATCATGTCATGTAAAATCAGCATGCAACAAATTTCAGTTTGCTGCGATGGCGCGCAGTATTTACAATTTTAGGGTGAAAAAACATTTATTGGAAACCAATATTTTCTTTAAAAGTAAATATTTAATAGTAATATAATAATTTGAGAACCTTCAAACCCTTTTCCCCATTTTTAGATAAGATAGTGACGATGGAAAACAGGACAACTTTGAGACACATTTCCTTACAGAACGTATGCCTCTGCTTGCTGCCTTTAGCCAGAATCATTTTTCACAGAGAACTTGTGTGAGTATTAATCCACACTACTGCATTTTTCCTTAGAAACATATAAGTATTACAAGCATCACTAAAACAGTTTATAACTTCTTAAATGGAGACATTTGGAAATACTGTCAACCCAGTTTCAGGTTTTAGACTTTTGGAAATGAATGAAAATCTATGCTTGTTTCATTAGTTAAGCAATTTATGTCATAATATTATAATTCATAGAGTTAACTATTGGTAGGAATACAAACTTAAAACAAATACCAAGAAAAATCTTCAAGGCTATTTTTGATATAAAAATATGTAAAAAAAAAAAAAAAATTACATGCAAAGATTATAACAACACAGACAATAATATAGAGAGTTATTTTTAATTTGTCTGATGTAGTGCTGCACTACTGATGATTTGAAACCATTACTTCATTAAACATAGAGATGGTAAGGTCGGCTACCACGGTTTCCATGTAGTTGCCAACTAGTAGACTTTACTCAGCTTCAGTCTGGGACTTTCAGAGAAACATTTATTTACAAATAATTATTTCACACTGTTAAATGAACACTATCATTATTTCAAATGGGCAGGACTGAAAATGTTAGCTACCAAGCTCCTACATTGACATTATTGTTTTATTATTACCCATAGCTGCTACCTTAACAATAGCTTAGCAGATGGCTAATGTTGATGGCTATTGGATAAACATATTTTCATCTGCTCCATTATTTCCCGAGGCGTCGCCACATCATTTGGATCTACTGATGTCTGATTTGGCACAGTTTTTTACGCTGGATGCTCTTCCTGATGAGCCCATTTATCCAGGGTTGGGAAGGGCACTAGAACCAGTACACTAGCTTGAGGCTGGATTTATATGTGTCAAATAATGGCTAATAGATAATATGTGCACTTGCCAGGTTAACATTTATGGTAACCGTTTAGTACTAAAGCGTTGTTGAAACTGGAGTTTTACTGAAATACCTGATAAAATATTTTTTAATGTTTTCAATCTCAATTACCGTTAATGTGTTCAGCTGCTAGTGAGTGGAGGGGTCAACCCTAACCCTATGTCCTGACTAAAGTTTAGTGTCAACCACAGGAGGTTAAAACAGAACTGTTAATATCGATACCGTTTCTAATTAGCATCTAATTGTTTTTGGGTTTTTTTTACAACGCTATACCGTTTGTAATTTCTTCCTTCTTTCACTGTCCTGAGTGTTGGATAGAGGACCTACACTTCAGGCTGAATATTAAACAAAAGGTGAGGCTTTATTGTGGTGGATCAAAGTTCCACTTTAAATACAAAAAAGTCCAACTAAAACCATGTAAAAAATATGAAGGCACAGACAGGAGCAAACCAGACTGAAAAAAGGAAAGACTGTAAATACATTTTGTAGTAATTGGTCAAGAAGAAAGAACACAGTGAAAACAAACAGGAGATCAGGGGAAGACAGAGACAGACAACAAAACAACAGGATATGAAAGAAAACCAGTCTTCAAAGTAAAACAGGAAGCAAAACACAAATACTAAACAGAGATAAAAACACATTTCAGATGACAAATAAAAGAAAACAGAACAAGAAATAACACTGAAACAAGACAGAGGGGGAAACAGCGAAGGTTCTTGAAACACCCTGATTTTATTTGAAGCCGTTGCAATTCCTTGTATTCGTTATTTTCTGCAAACAAATAGATCTCTGCTCTCTGTCTACACCGCCATAGTCAGTGCGCACATGACAGAAAATATTTCTTAAACTGTCCAAAAGTGTACATCTGGAGAGTTTTTTAAAAATGCTGTTTTAAAAAGAAGCATTATTACTGTGATTAAGCGTGAGTGTGAGTTAGATGCTAAAAAGAAAACCTAAGCCTTGGACCAATGTACCCATGTAGAGATGTAAGAATAGACAGTAGCGAACCAGTATGCACCCCTGTTGTGAATGCAGATTGGGCACCAGCATTTGTCAGAGACCTCTGAGGTGTTGACTGAAGCATGGCAGTCCACCAGCCAAGCAGGACCCCTGAGGTGTCTCTGCTTTCGCCTGAGTAAAAATGGATCAAAGCTAAGAAGCAGAAATGACAACTACTGTTCAGTCTAATCTCATTTCACAGGAATGGGTGACTTTAGCTGAAAGCACTAGGAAGGCATGAACTTTATCTTTCTCGCCCTGTTCACTGCATAGGCAATCAGGTTGATGCAATAACCGCCCAGGGCCATAAAGGAAAACGGTAAAGTACAAACTGCAGACTTATGAAGACACAGAGAAACTGGTGGAGAAAAGAGAAGGTGATGGACGGAACGAGGAGATGTGAGTTGATGATTAAAATGGTATGTTGATGCAATCCCCTCCTATCTTAAGGTGATAATCACCATGAGCAGTCAGATGAGAGCTGTGACTGCATGCCAGGCAGAATGGGAACTGTGCAGACTGTGGTAAATTAGCCTTCTGTATGGATTCCAGCATCACAGATAGATAGAAAAGATAGAGAGTCTTTAATGTGTACGGAAGAAAACAGCACAAACGGCTTCTTTCCATGAATAGAATCCTTATCAGTTTCTTTTTCTTAAAGTTGCTTTTTTTTACGTGTATTTTCCCTTCTGGTAGCAGCCTCAATATCAGATGTCTCTCCCTGCATTAACATCACCTCTTCTATTATTATTTGAACATTTTATCTCCTTGCTCTTGTCATCACAAGCTAAGGAACAGAAGTTGAGGGGGCAGAAACCTTCGCCCGTGTGACATATGCTCTCATGGCAGCCAGTGTCACAGAAATCGATGCCACTCCTCTGCCGCATGGAGCCCACCCTGCCATCTGTCTCATTAACCTGGCTTAGCAGCATACAAAACCAGACCGTGTGCTCGTGGGCCCGTGTATGAAAACATAAAGGAGAGATGCTAAAGAAGAAAAACAGCAGGGAAGACTAAAAAGCAAAAGCTTAAGGTAGAGTGAAAGTCTGGAAAATGGGCACTCATCCTGTGGGCACAATTTAAAATGAAGGTGAACTGTTTTGTGGGGTCGTCAACATGAGGTCGTAGTTTGTGTCAGTGATGCACAGTGAGGTTTAATGGAGGAGGAAGAAGCAGGCAAGACATCTCTAAGAGAGGTTAGGTAAATCATTCAGCTTCACCTGTTCGGACCTCAAAGCTCCATCCCTGTTAGTACTGCTTTGAAACCTGTGAAATACCTAGCACTTTTGGGGAGGCTGTGGCTCAGCAGGTAGGTAGGGACATCATCTCCCAGAAAGTTGCTGGTTCGCTTTTCAGCTCTTGCAGTCTGGATGTTAAAGTATCCTTGGGCAAGATACTGAACTCCAAGATGTATCCACTGAACTGTGTGTTAGACAGAGTGCTTAGGTATGGGAAAAAAGTATGTGTGTGTAATTAGGTAGGCTTGTAATAAAAGTGCTTTGAGTGCTCATTTAAGAGTAGAAAAGTGCTATACAATCAATATATTTATAGAGTACTTTAACTAAATTGAAAACATCGGTTTATTATCGTGCACCAAGGTTAAGTTAATGTTACCGTCAGACTTGATTGAACTTTAGCACTTTACCTTTAACATAGCTAAGATTACCACTGTCTTCAACATAATTTTCTAGGATTGTTTGCCACTGGGGGAAGATGGCAAAGATGGCAAAGTTCAATAAAATAGTAATTGTATATTTAACTTTTTTTTTGGGCATTCTGACAGGAAGACTTCAGGAAGTTAGGGAGGAAGCATAAAGTTAAACTAAACCAGGAGGAAGCTGTTATGGCTGAAAAGCTAAAACAGGACTTTCAGTCAGTAGATAGTGGTTTGAATCCAAGAAGAGAGTCCATGTTAATAAATTATTTTTAGCATAAGTTGATTTTTTTCTTTCTTTCAATTTTCTGCTGGACCTTGGGACAGTGGGACAGGCCAGCCTCCACCTTTTGACTTTGCAGTGAAAGACATCTCTATAATGCTTGTATTATTATTATTAGAAACCTATTTTTGAAATAGTAATTTTTCCAGTGGAATTCAATTCAATTCAATTCAATTCAATTTTATTTATATAGCGCCAAATCACAACAAAAGTCGCCTCAAGGTGCTTCATAGATACAGAGAAAAACCCAACAATCATATGACCCCCTATGAGCAAGCACTTTGGCGACAGTGGGAAGGAAAAACTCCCTTTTAACAGGAAGAAACCTCCGGCAGAACCAGGCTCAGGGAGGGGCGGGGCCATCTGCTGCGACCGGTTGGGGTGAGAGAAGGAAACAGGATAAAGACGTGATGTGGAAGAGAGACAGAGATTAATAACAGATATGATTCAATGCAGAGAGGTCTGTTAACACATAGTGAGTGAGAAAGGTGACTGGAAAGGAAAAACTCAATGCATCATGGGAATCCCCTGGCAGCCTATGTCTATTGCAGCATAACTAAGGGAGGATTCAGGGTCACCTGGTCCAGCCCTAACTATATGCTTTAACAAAAAGGAAAGTTTTAAGCCTAATCTTAAAAGTAGAGATAGTGTCTGTCTCCTGAATCCAAACTGGAAGCTGGTTCCACAGAAGAGGGGCCTGAAAACTGAAGGCTCTCCCTCCCATTCTACTTTTAAATACTCTAGGAACAACAAGTAGGCCTGCAGAGCGAGAGCGAAGTGCTCTAATAGGGTGATATGGTACTATAAGGTCATTAAGATAAGATGGGGCCTGATTATTTAAGGCCTTGTATGTGAGGAGCAGGATTTTGAATTCAATTCTGGACTTAACAGGAAGCCAATGAAGGGAAGCCAAAACAGGAGAAATATGCTCTCTCTTTCTAGTCCCTGTCAGGACTCTTGCTGCAGCATTTTGGATTAGCTGAAGGCTTTTCAGGGAGTTTTTAGGACTTCCTGATAATAATAAATTACAGTAGTCCAGCCTGGAAGTAATAAATGCATGAACTAGTTTTTCAGCATCACTCTGAGACAGGATATTTCTCATTTTAGAGATGTTGCGCAAATGGAAGAACGCAGTCTTACATATTTGTTTAATATGTGCGTTGAAGGACATGTCCTGGTCAAAAATGACTCCAAGGTTCCTCACAGCGTTACTGGAGGCCAAGGTAATGCCATCCAGAGTAAGAATCTGGTTAGATACCATATTTCTAAGAT
Organism: Aulonocara sp. 'chitande type north' Nkhata Bay; assembly: GCF_057382095.1. Classification (NCBI taxonomy): domain Eukaryota; kingdom Metazoa; phylum Chordata; class Actinopteri; order Cichliformes; family Cichlidae; genus Aulonocara; species Aulonocara sp. 'chitande type north' Nkhata Bay. The sequence goes on from NC_141347.1 coordinate 10,808,873, forward strand.
GGTGGAAGAGGTGAGTGAGTGGAGATGAAACTTGGTTTTATTTGAATAAACTGAGTTCAACTACATATGGATTTAACAAGGCCTTGAATGTTCTGTGGACCTCTCCTTGATTCTGTCAGAACACAGCGTAGCTGAAAGGTGACGTTTTTTCAGATTTATTAAGCAAAGCATTCATCTCCGTGTGTGCCTTTTAACTCAGTGTGACTGCAGTCACATAAAAGACTTATTCTCCTCTTCATCAGAGGTAAAGAGTGGGAAGTGGGACAGATGAGCACAATTTTGATCATTTTCTGTAAGATCTCTATGCTTATCAGTCTAGCCACAGATTTTAATGGCAGTGAGGTGAGAAATCCCATCAGGTGTGAAAATGTGTTAATTGGCAGGTGAGACAAACACAGAAGAGAAGAGCGGTCAGGAAGGATAAAGGGTAAAGATTTACAAATGGAAGGAAGGGTGTTGATGAGTGGAAGCAATGTCACAGTACCCAGGATGGTGAAAGGTGGGGAAAAAATATTTAGTACTATTATGCTGTTCTAGTTACAAACAGGATATTTCTGAATAAATAAAAAGAAAAAACACAGAAAATCCTAAATAGCATAGAAAAGAGATGAATGGTAATAAATAGAACACGAAGGCAAAAAGGTCAATGTGGATGGGATGTAGTGGAGTGAGAAATGTGGACGGTCGTGGAAAACGGCTGTGCAACAGAGAGAGAAAAAGACAAAAATGAAGCTGATCAAAGGGTGGATTTACAGAGAATGAACACACATTTGTGCGCAAACTGTCAGACTGAATCTTTGCAGGATAAGTTTATTTATCCTAAGATTAACTGGCTTACAAGCTCCATTAGGCAAACTTCCAAGATGTCCTTAAAATGAACCAAACTAAAGTGTGCGTTTATACAGAGAATTCTTACTGTTATTCCAGATACAGCAGTGGTCTTTTGATAAATGCTGACAGCATTTATGTGCAAACTAATGTATCAATAAAAAGGCATATGGATTATCACAATATGTGTTTTCCTTAAGTAAAACATGATCATTTTGATTACAAATAAGTGATTGACTTGCTGCAGTGTTTTAGGTGCTTTTTGCATTGATATGGTTGCAAGAATTATTCCTAAATATGTCTGTGAAGGTTCTCAGTCATCCAGGTCATCGTAGTCAAAGGAGCTTGCAAAGAAAAGCGTCTGGACTTCTTTAAGTTGCTTGAAGACGTTTCACCTCTCATCCGAGAAGCTTCTTCAGTTCTAAGATCAAATGGTGGAGAGTCCCAGATATAAGCCTAGTGGGAGTGACCCCCCACAGAGGGACAAAAGGACCCCCTGATGATCCTCTAATCGCCTGAGCCAAGGTGGGAAACTGGGCATGGGTCCCAATCAGCCAGAGTTTCGGGTGTGTTCATTGTGAAACCTGGCCCCACCTTATCATGCGAATTCCTGAGGTCAGATGGCCCAGGATGTGAGTGGGCGTTAAGGCGTTTGGGAAGGGATCTCAAAACTGGATTATAGATGGCAGAGAGTTGGTGTCGTAAACCACCGCCTCTGTTCAAAGATGGTCGCTCACAGTGGACATAGATGGCTTCTTTCACTCCTCTTTCAAACCATCTGTCCTCTCTGTCCAAAATGTGAACACTGGCATCCTCGAAAGAGTGTCCTTTATCCTTAAGATGCAGATGGACTGCTGAGTCTTGTCCTGTGGAGGTGGCTCTTCTGTGTTGTGCCATGCGCTTGTGAAGTGGCTGTTTGGTCTCTCCAATGTAGAGGTCTGGGCATTCCTCGCTGCACTGTACAGCATACACCACATTGTTAAGTTTGTGTTTTGGCGTTTTGTCTTTCGGGTGAACCAGTTTCTCTCTGAGCGTGCTGCTGGGTCTGAAATACATGAGTGTATTGAGTCACCCAACAAGCTTGAAAGTCAACTTTTGGTATGACCACCATTCTTCAACATAGCCTGAACTGTCTGAGGCAACTTTCTTGTCATTTCTTTAAGTAATCTTCAGGAATAATTCTCCAGGCTTCTTGAAGGACATTCAAAGCTCTTCTTTGGATGTTGCTGCCTTTTTCTTATGTCCTCTGTCAAGATGATCCCACACTGCTTCAATTATGTTGAGTATCTACTGACTCATGGATTGGTTCTGGGGAGGCCAATCCATGACTGATAGTGTTCCATTGTGTGTTTTTCTATCCAGGTATGTTTTGGGGTTCATTGTCCAGCACAAAAATAATTCCATTGTCAATCAGACAATAAAGTATATTCCATAGTGGATTCAACCTAAAGTAGTTTTCTGTGTAATTTCATCAATTTTGATGACATCTCCAACACCACTGAGTGAAACGGAGCCCCAAACCATGACAGAACCTCCACCGTTTTTTTAATGATGGCTGTAGTCACTCATGTTGTTCTTCACTCCTCATCTTCCCTGTTCACTGACAGTTTAAACATAAAATTTCAAATGCATCTCTCAGGTTTTATGTCAGGTTTTGCTGGTTTTTCCCTGTTTCTTAAGGACATGACTTCCAGACTGTTCATGTGCTATATTCCTGCCCCCCCCCCCCCCCCCCCCCCCCCCCCACACACACACACACACACACACACACACTTGTGCAGGACACGCTGCACACCAACCTGAAATATGCCAATTTTTCAGCTAATAAGATAACCTTTATTAGTCCCACATGTGGGAAATTTAATACCTCTTTGCTAAGTTGTCTGTTGTGTGTAGCCGTAACACTGGTCCTTGGGTTCCTTGAGATGACCATTTATGCTTGAATGAGTCATAGGGTGGTGTTAAGTGACTCAACAAACAAACAAACAAACAAAAAACAAGTACAACAACATTCCTCTGAAATATAAAGAAATCAAGTGTGACTCAAAACTTTGCTTAGTAATTAAGATGAGCCATGGCCATTGTTTGAAAAAATTACAGCGCATTTGGAAATTTGCTCATGCATAGCAACAGAAGCTAACAGTAAATTGGCAGTGCTTACCGGGTGGGAGGTTAGTGGGGGATAATTACATTGTCTCCATGTGGAGATGCAAAGATAGTTTGAAGAAATAATTGACCAGTTATTCAGTACTCCCTGAAAGTGGCTGCGATATCACCCAACTACAGTATGCTTGAGAAAGAAGGCAAGTTTGCTCCCATGGAAAGATGAATGTGACCTGGACGCATATGAATTTTAAAATCTTTACAGATTATAAAAGATCTTACCTAAATTACCCTAAATGTCCGCTCATATTGTTGGGTTATCTTAACAGGCAGATTAACAATTCCAAGAAATTGGACTAATAGGAACTGGTTTTCTAAAAGAACCGGTTCTCAAATTCCATCCCTAATTATAGGCCTGTTGTGGACTGTATTAGATTTCATAAACTTATAGGTGTAACAAATTTTGACTTTTTTTATTACTGAAAAGATGGATCTCACCCATGCTCAGTGCTTTTGGAAATAATCTAAAGAAACTATAGAAAAAAATAACCCCTTCTTTATTAGTTCTTCCCACCTTTAGTGTAAGTTATAAAAAGGTTCACCTTAATGTTACTGAGGCTGAAACCTGCCTTGTACCTCTTCTTATGTTTTGGTCTCCACACAGTGGACTGGGTCTTTGTGCTAAAACCTTCAAAAAATGATTGATGATTTTAATTAAATGTTGGGAGCCACACTGGGAGCCGACTGAGTGCTAGACTGCCCTCTGTTGGGCTTGGAGGACTGGCACTGACCCAAATACACTGGATGCCTATTACCTTCAATGGCTCAGCCAGACAAGGTCTCATTTACATGGTCGTTACAAGTAATTAAGTCCACATTCTAAAGTGTAATTAGTTCCTGCAGTAGCAGTATTATTGTACGATGCTCTAATACTCTATATCTCTACTACATTCAGTAGAGATTCATTCTACATTCAAATCAAAGAATATGCACAATAACTGAATATAATTAAAAAATGGCAACGCACGTTTACACCAGACTGCCACTATCTCAGGGAGTTACTGCTGTGATTTTCTTTGGTGCTTGTTACACATACCAAGGCCTCTGTCAGCACAGGTTAGGGCAGACTAGCTGGTGTAAGTAATGTGCTCTGACCCAGTTCAACATCCCGAGTAATTTACCCTGAGTTAGGGCAGATTTAAAGGTCTCTGTGGATAATCCAACTCAAGAGAAATTAAATTATCCACAAAATAATATGTCCTGCTGTGTGGGTATTAGTGAGTTACTTAGCACTAAATAACACGTACAATTTTCTGCTAAGTCCTATCCTGAGCCAGCCCTATTTCTTTATGAGACAGACTTTCTTGTCATTTTTAAGTGGTCTTTCTGAAAAATTTCGAAAATTTTATTTGGACATTGGCTGCTTTTCCCACTCATCTTCAGTCCAGTCCAGTTTCTTAAGCCATCATTCAAGCATAAAAAAGCTCCTAACTCAGTGGATGAATCAGTGTTGTGTCTGCACAGAACAGACTTAGGCCCATTGTTACAAGCAGCAGTGGCAGTCCTAGCCTGTTTGGCACCCTGGGCGAACACTCCCTCCCTCTAATTTTGCACTCCAGTCGAACACCCATCCCCCAACCCGAGGATCACCACAACATAACCTAATACACCTACACCTTAATTCACAGATTCACTTTGTCTAAGGTGTATTTCTGGGATTTTGCACAACCCAGGATTCAAATCATGAATACATAATGGGCTTGGATTTACAACATTAGGATTGAAATGTGCTCTTTTTGGAAGCAGCCGGGCACCCTCCCCTTTCGACAGGTCGTGTGTGAAACTTTAAATCATCAAACTGTAAATTTTAAATTTTAAATTGTTATTGATCCGTTTACCCCTAGTCCTAAAGTGTATATTTATTTACTTACTCTTCTTATATTTATTGTTTGTTTACTTGCACTGCTGTAACTGGAGCCTCGTAGTCTCGTCTCTCTGTATACTGTACTGTATGTAGCGGAGATGACAATAAAGTTTATTTTGACTTCAGCACAGCAGCGAGCAGGCGCACTGAGGGCTCTCGCGCTCACTTTTCGCGCATAGAATTTAGAAAAAACAACGGTGCAAATTATAAGTCTGTATCATAATGTCTGGTGTTTTCGTGTTTGTTGGTTTGTTTTTATTTTGTTTTATTTTGCGAGTTGGTTATTAGATGCAGCTCCAGCCAGCCAGAGAATCCCCCGCCGCCCCGCCCTCTCCTCCCTGTGCCGCAAGCAGCAGGCGCACCTCGCAAACGGAGGGCGCCCTTACTCCCAGCAAATGGGCGATAGAAAACCGATCGGTGCCTATGCCATTCCCAGTATGCGCTGGCTGATGTTGGGGCAGCATGAATAAGAGCAATTTTTTTTTTTTGCCGCCCCGGACAACCGCCTGTGTCACCCGTATCAAAAACCGCAAGCAGCCTTTCACAGAAACACATAATTTGTTCTGATTTCTTATTTTGAATTTATAAAAATGCAAACAGTACCACAGTTTAAAATAAAGAAATAGTACTTTTGCACCAACAAGGTGATTCACAAAGAGTTACCATATTAGCTGAAAACAGCATGGAGTGCAGCATGTCCTTAAAATATTGAAAAAGTGAGGAAACTGTACAAATGGAAGACAAAAGAAGAACCCAACAAACATGCCCTATGCACACACAGCCCTACAATCCAATCCCCATTTATGAATGAAATGAAACAGCATTTATAAAAAATAAATGCTGTTTCATCCAAATGTGAGAAAACAAACACTTTCATAAAAGAAGACATACAAACTTGTACATTTGTACATTTTCTTCTCTCTTTTATTATATTCCTACCAAATAAATCAACTTTATCACTTAGTTGTGAATATAAATACTTTCTGAATCCATTAAATTACTTACGCGTATTGTTTTGTCTGCTGTGGTTGCTAACAGCTCACAATTAGAAAAAAAAAATCACTGTGTATTGTGGCTGCGAGACAAACTGTACACAGCGGTACCACATTATAACAGCCCACAGTCTTTCTTCTGGCAATGAACTGCTGCACAGAAAACCTCATCATCTGCGATTGTTTGGTGCTCCAGTTGTGGAGTATTCTTGTCTTTGCACTGAGTGCAGGCTGTGGTTTTTGTCTGTGCATGTAATCTGCTCAGGTTATTTGTGTGCTTTGTATTGTGGATGCTGGTTGGTTTCTGTATGTGCTGTTTATTTTCTTTCTTTCTTTTTTCTTTCTTTCTTTCTTTCTCGTGGTGTGCTGGGGATTTAAGCTGTTCGGGTTTTTTTCTGCACTCAGGGTCAGGTGTTACACATTTCAGGCTCAATGCCTCCTATCTCACTTGAGGCTCAACAGCTAACCTCACACGCACACACATGCACAAGCATTCATGCATGTGCAAACATACATGAATACAGTACAAAAATAATAGCACACACCCCCTCTTAAAAAATTACTCTCCGTCGTGCTCATGTGTCTTTTTCTCACCTATTACTTCAGGGTTTTTTTGTTTTGTTTTTGAAGAACAGCATCTGTTGCCTGCCATCACTGCTCTGTCTCAACTCCAACTTTTACCTCGCTTCGTTTTTATTGCTTTCTGTGTTGTTTGTCTCTCTTCCTCTGATGCTCTCTTTCTCTCTCTCTAATGACCTGTCTGCCTCTTCCTATCACATCTCTGTGTGGTCCGAGCTGATGGTTTCCTCAGTTTTTTTTGTACTCTTCACACACATACAAACACACACTTGCATCCGCTTGTCAAGAACAGAGGGCGGAGGGGGTTACCTCTATGCAGCTTACCAATCTGCACACTATCGACAGTGGTGCAACACACAAACACACACACACGCGCACAACAGATGATTCATCATGAGAACTACCAAACACCAGAAGTAGGAGATTCTTATGCACTTTCGCAGCATCTAAAGACAGAGCAAATCTAATACACAATCTCAACTTTGATAACTTCCATCTTTCTAACGCATCATTTTCCCCCACTCTGCTTTTTCAGAGCACGGGAGATGCAAACCCACTTGCATGATTATCTCTTGAATTTCTTAACTACCCACCCCCTTCCATATCTGCCAAGCTTTACTTCCATACTTAGAAATGAATAAATAATTAGAACTCTTACCGTGAGGGTAGGGATGGCTGTGACGAGCGAGTAGATGAGCACCGGAGGGATCTTGCTAGTATCATCCGGACCAGGGTAGGGCTTAGAGAAGGTCTTGTCGTAACAGAAGAAGCCCTGGATGTGCACGGGGAAGGTGTCCGTGTACTCAAAGTAGTAAGCCAGCAGCACCGTCCCAGCCATGATCACCAGCTGGAAATAGAACATTATCCCTCCGTTAGGAAGCGAGAGGACGAGAGGTGAAGCAGAGGAGGTAGAGGTGGAGGAGCCGGAGTGGGAGCGGGAGAGAAAGAGGGGAGAGACGAGTCCCTGTACCCCTCAGCAGCGGGGAGATGCATAGGAAATGCCGGATCCAGAGAGAGGCAGAGTGAGAGGTTCAGTGTTTGGAACCAGGAGACATGGCGAGAGAGAGAGAGAAAGATGAGAAGACAAGAAATAAAAGAGCCAAATCTGCAGGAGACTTCTCTCATCAAGAGATGGAAACAAAGATTCAAAGAAGGGGAAAAAAAACAAAACAGGATAAAAGAGGATTCCCAACACCGCAAGCAGAAAAAAGACAAAGAATTGCATAGAGAGTGAGCAAGAGAAGGAGAGAGTGAGAAAGCAATGGAGAGAGAAAGAGTGATAGAGAGAGAGAGGGAGAGAGGAAGTGAAATGTGAGGGAGAGGAAGGGGGAGGCAGCCTTCATGCTGCTGGCACTCATGAAATCTACTACAGTTGAGCTGTGGGTGTATTTGTAGATGCTGCGTGCACATGTGTGTGTCAGTGTGGAATACGTGAGTGTGTGTGGCCTCATCACGTGCACAGAGACTGAAGTTTCTGCAGACACTCTGACTATCAGCTGCTATCCCCGCTAAAAAGTTTAGTTGATATCATGCAAAATTTAATCAATTTCATTTCATTTTCTGATGTAACTTGATGGCTTTTTAAGTTTTCAAAAAACTCTTTTTCCCTCTGCGTGTCCATTTTAGAATTCATTTGTGCACTGCTTTCTACTTTGTTTTCTCTGATCACTTTGATTTCAAAGTGATCAGAGAATGCTTCCATGTGCCATTTCAAGCTGACACATGCAAGCAGTGCGCCAACTTGAAATGAAATTCCAACCTAGTGAGCAGCGTCACGAACCCTGATTGGTACTCACAGCTTGTTTTTGCAGTTTTCAGAAGGAAACAAGGAGGAGATTTCTCTAACACAAGTCCCAAATGAGAGTGCACTCCTCAGATCTGCAGATTCACAAATGCAGCAGATCAAAGGCAGCAAAATTGATTACGATTTGTAGTAATTAAAGCCTCACCAATTTACCAATATTGTGGACCAGTATTGTTGACTGATATTAGCTGCTGGCCAATGTACAAAATAAAGATCGTAGAAACACCCTTGACACGTGTTATGGATTTTGATGTTACGTTATTTGACCACCAGAGGGCAATCTGCATTTTCCTTGTTGGCATCATCAAAAACACAACAACAAGCTGGCTTAGATGTGAAGTCAATAAATAACGGCAAGTTATTGTTAATGTCTGGCTCTCTTCCACAGTGTCTTTGTCCTGTCTTCCTCCACTCAACTCCGTTGCGGCAGGTGGCTTCGCCCTCTCTTAGCCTGGTTCTGCCAAAGCTTTCTTCTTGTTAAAAGGGAGTTTTTCCTTCCCACTGTTGCCAAAGTGCTTGCTCATCAGGGGTTATCTAACTGTTGGAGTTTTCTCTGTTTGCTGTTTATTGCTGTCGGGTCCTTACCTTACAATGTAAAGTGCCTTGAGGCAACTGTTGTTATGATTTGGTGCTATAGAAATAAAACTGAATTGAACCAAATTGTTTATTTCACCTTTGCTGAAGAAAATTCCTATTACCTGGAAAATCATCAACTGAGATTCTAACACGGATCACAGACAATGGGAAATGGTGGGAAAGCTTATTAACTCCATTTGATGGCAGCTGGGACTGTATGTTTTCAACTTGGCTAAGACAGGAGGACCATGGGCTGTATTCACCCTTGTTGTGTTGGCTATTAAACCTTGATTATACTCTAATTTAGTCAGACATGGACAGCTAGAAATACTGCAGATGAGTAGGTGTTCCATCTATAGGCACATGTGTAGTTGGTGTATTTTTGTGTGGTCACAAAAAGCTTGGCAAGTCTGATGACAACATTTCATTCGAACCCATGATGTCTGTACTGAGAGGTGTGCAGTCTGCTTTACTGAAACGAAAGCTATGCACACTTGATGTTTCGGTCTTCTGTCACATCATCAATAAGCACAGGTTACTCAGTGCCACTGGAAGTCATGCTTGCCCATACATCACAATGTTTCACACAGGTTTTTACAGATGATGTTGTGAGCGTTGAATCATGACCCATTCCAAACCTTCTCCATATATTTTTTTCCCTATAATTCTGTTGCATTCATAGTCATTGATCCAATGAATGCTGTTTCGGAACTTTTCTTGCTTTTTACATTTTCTTTCTTTCTTTCTTTCTTTCTTTCTTTCTTTCTTTCTTTCTTTCTTTCTTTCTTTCTTTCTTTCTTTCTTTCTTTCTTTGATGGACTTGTAATGATACATTACCTCCTGAAAATGGTTCTTGTGAAGGGCGTCAAAAGCATCAGGCAATCATCTACCACTGGTCTCTTCCACAGATATCCAGGCCTTTTTATGCCTGTAGAGCTGACCAGCTCACTATATTTTCAGAATGAACTAGAACCGAATGAACTCTCATGTTTCCACTTTCTCTGTGATGGATTTGTTTTATTTTTGAAGTATGGGCAGAATTGCCCATTTCACACACATTGAGAGTTCCACTGAAACAGTTTCCGAAATCCAAATGCTACACTTGGAAATCAACTGCAGACCTTTTACCTCCAAGTACGGGAAACAGCTTTTGCTAGAATTGTCCGATTACATTTGAGCCTCTGAAAAAAGACCGTCCCTTAAAATGGATGTAATTCCTAGAAGAAAAGTCAACACTTAAGGCCTATATCTATCTTAGAACTGTAACCTGGGTAAGTATATAAAATAAGTTGTATTAGTGCCTGAAAATATATGAATGTTATGGTAAGATGAAGCACAGATCCTTATTCACCATTCATCATTGGCAAATTTTACCTCACATACATGTACACATGTTTACACATGTCAATGTATATCAACATCTACACTTATACGTCTGGCATGCACTTTACATATGTCCTGAATTTATATATAGAAGGGTGCATGTATTTATATTATATGCAAATATACATAGGGGCACAAATATAAAGGATTTTTATTTGTATAAACACCCTTCATTTGTGCCTCCCTCGTTTTGTTTTTTGACTAGCTGCAGTTGTCATAACTGAAACACCAGAATTATAAAATACAAAAAAGTGTTTGTACAGATTTGTGTTGAACTTACGCTTCACTTTGTGGTTTATAAATTATTGTAGTAGCGGTTTATGTTTGTATTTTATGTGTTTGTGTATCTTGCACACACGCTTGATGGGAGCTGTTTGTTGGGTTTGCTTTGGGTGAGAGGAGGTGTTCTAAATGTGTGACTCATAAAGCCTTCCCTTGTTTTCCTGTTTGATGGTGTAGCGCTCCTCCCCTGCATTTTCCCAACGTATTGTGACTGACTGTGACTCACACTTCTAGGAAGAAACACTTTTAAGTCACAACGCCACGTTAAAATCATGATCATACTTATGCATAGTTGAGCACAGAGCACAGCATACCATGTCTCCTTTATTTCCACTTCTATGCGCTGGAAAAATATTAGAGAATGTGCGTCTGCTGAAGATTTTGCCTCAAGCTCCCATATGTCGGAGTTCATAGTTGTTGACCGGCAAATCTGCATCTCCAGCCAATAGATGAAGAGCTTATTTTTAGAGTCATCTTTAAATATGAGCTCTTTCTAAATCAAACCAGGAACCAAAAAAACACTACAAATGAGTATTACAGCCACATGAATCGAGAACAGAGAATATTTTATTTACTTTACAGAATAAATAGAACATTATTATATTAATATTCATTAAAATGGAACATCAATAATTTAGTAGCGCATTGGGCTCACAGTTAATAACACCTAACAGATTATTGTTCGTAAAATGATCAATATAACGTTGACCATGACTTTCAGCTTTATTGTCCATAAACCTATACTTTATTCTTAGCATTCCAACTTCAACATTTTAACTCAGGGTTCTCAAGTTTTCAAACTTAATTTATAGCACTTTTTAACTTTAAAGATACAGTGTGTAGAATTTCACCACTAGATGTTAATAGATTGTAGATTGCAGTCAACTAAATTCTGTTTTTTACACATTCTAATTCAAGTGCATTATGTTATCTATGGCAGCTGTTATAGGACAAATATTTTTTACTCAGCAATAGAGATCAGAAACATTGAATTAAATTAAGAATGTACCACATAATGTAACTCCTGTTGTTTCTGTTGTTAGCCACTGTTAGCTGCTGCCAGCTAGCATTAGCTGCTATTAGCCGATGTCAGTCAAGTTTTCTTTTAAGTGGATCTAACATTGCTGGACTCAGGCACGTAGCGAATAAACTCTCATCAATTTAAAAATATAATCAAACTGTTTATCAGATTGAAAGTGTAATTTTTAGGACACTCGAGCCAAACATTAGCTGGCATAATGTTAGCTTATAACCAGCTATTGTTGTGGTTTAGTTTGTGGTTTTGTTGTCAGGTGCCTAGAAGAGAGGACCATCAAATTTGTCCAATTTGCTGAGAATAGGTAATTGCAACAATTTCAGGAATAAATAAGCATGTTTATGCAGTTTTTTTGTGTTTAAGAGCATTGATTCCAGTTTAGGAGATTATGTTTAGCGTGAGGAGGAAGAGGATGATTTTTAATCCAGATGGCTGTTAAGTTGTGTCTTTCCTTCATATTTTAACTTCTTTGGTGAGAAGGGGATCCCTTCTCATATGTATGATCACAAGTATGAGCAATCTTGAGTCTGAAGGTGCAGATATGAATAAAAATTTGTCTCCACAGCACACGTACGCTGCTGCATTCTCTTATGTATGTGGCCGGTCTATAGCCATAAATGTAAAATGTGATTAGATGGAATGGTGCTTTCCATCTTGGCCACTGTATTCAAGATGGTGGGGCCACATGGCAGCTTCAAAAAAACAGTGTCTGCTCCTAAGTATTTGTATGCAAGATGCAATTGCACACTAATCATGTATTTTTATGAGTTCAATATTCTTTTTTAAAGTTAAAAAAACAAAAATAAAAAAACCCCACTGACTGTTCCTTTAATTTAACTTGTGGTTTTTTTATTCTCAGAATGCAAAATAACTAATAAGTGAATAGATGTGTGGCGATACCACTCCTTCAGAAAAAACAACATGGAATCAAGTACACCATAAAACTTGTTTTTGAAGCTATTAAAGGGGGGGAAATAGTCTTGAGTCACTTTCATCGTACTTAACATAAGAACGTTTTTTTATATTTGCCAGTGCAGATTAAGCCGCTACTCTCATGATGGTTTGCTGTTAACTGCAATGTGACTTGTGGCAGTTTATTCACACCCTGGCAACTCTCTGTCCTACCCTCCTCTTGGCACTCCTTCACATTCTTCTCTCCACTCTGCTGTGTACCTGTCTTTCCTTTTTTCTTTATTGACCTCGTCCAAAAGAGAGCAGCTATTAACAGAAAAAAGGGACAGGCAGAGTTAGAAACCTGCCCTGCTCTGACCTATTTTTGTCTGGAGATGGAAGGGCAGATCAGCAGCACAAAAGATCCGTGGCTTGTCAAGATGAAAGGTCACATTAAGACAGTTCAAGTCTGGAGCTGTCAAAAAGCAATGTGTGGCTGCCTGTTACAGTCGCAAAAAGAGGGTGAAGACTGACGAGTGTCTTCTTCTATTCCCAAGCTTCTAAAGATGTCATCATCTCCCTCTGAGCCTCAGCATTTTCGAAATATGCTTTTTGGCTGTCATATTATGAAGGCGTTAGGAGACTACATCTCATTAAGACATAAAACTCACTTCATTATTTTAGGTATCAGGATATTTTTAACGAGCTTCATTTCCTGATTTAAAAAAAACATGCAGGAAATAAGTTTTGAATCATTGATTTCTGTGAGTATGAAAAGTGCTTGTCAGTGATAAGAAGAGGGCTTATCTGCCCTGCATGTCTGATCTGTTAAGAATAAAAAGGCAATGAACAATAATTTAATTCATATATCTAAAACCTCGGGTACCCTTACTTTTGTATCATCACATTAAAACAAGAATAATTCCACATTTACTCCGCTACAATTGCAGCAACATACACTTTAAATACAGTTGTGTGTGTTAAATTTACATAAAAATATTTCTGAAGCAAGTTTACATAATGTATGTCTTTATTCACTGCTCCAAATTAGAGCTGCCTATTTTTCATCTTTAAGTACGGAAATAACTCAAGCTCAACAGAGTTCTTTGTCATGAGGTAGATGTCTTTTTCAGATGATATCTTCCAGTAAAAACTGAGTTTCTGATGTTCAGCTGGCTTCTGGTATAAAGGAGAATATCACTGATGTCAGGTTGCAAAGCTGAAAGTTCACAATTCTAGCAACAGAAAATGTTCTTCTTAAGGTTGAAAGAATGTCACCAAATATAACAGGAGCTGATGAAGGAGTCGCTGTCTAAACCAAAACCAAATGCAAAATGCCTGCAAAACCAAAAGTGTCAGTGTAATGGTGCCACTGGTGGAAAAGTTTTGGGAAGAACAAAGTCACTACTTTGGGAAAGACTAATATCAAATGCAAAATTTAATGCAAATCTAAATTGTAGATACTGAGATACTTTAGTGGCATAAAAAGTCAAAACTTCACAACTGTCAGATTAATTCAATGACCAACATGAATGTCTTAATTCACATCAGTCACTAGTGGTCCAAAGTTTGCTTTAAAAGCATCCATCAATCCTTCCATCCATTCATTTTTTTTCCATTCAGGGGTGGGTCACAGGGGTTTAGCCTAAACTGGGACACCCAGACCTCCCTCTCCCCGGCCACCCTCACCAGCTTAACCAGAGGAACACCAGCACATCCTGTGTCTACCCTAGGGCCTCCTCCTGGTAAGACATGCCTGGAACACCTCACCCTTGAGACAAGCATCAACTGACTCCTTTGCAAAGGCAGTTTGCTTAAAAACATCTGGAATGGTTTTCCCAAAGACCCAACCTCAAGGTTGTGGACTATACTTAACAGCTGGTTCCGTGCTTTTAAGGTGAACTCTAACAATTCTGCCAAATATATACAGTACATATATATTTATATTTGATGGTTATGTGTAAAATTCAATAAAGAAGGACTGTGTTCACTTATCTCCCTGTTTTCCCAGGTTTTTGGCTGCTAGTCTATCCTTTATCCTTCCCTGTAAAACAGAATTGCTTTAGTCCAATCACCTTTCTGTCCACTTTGTCCAAGCCAATCAACCTGCTGCATATTGTGTATTTTAAATTGCACTGATCCTCTTTCATCCAGCATGCAAACCACCTCCTCATCTCTGCATCACCCAAGTACTCAGCCTGTATCCTATCTTCACCACCACTGCCATCTAGACTGCAGGGGGTCCTGATCTAATTCCTATCACTGCTGGGATTCTGTCTGCTGTGATGGCCCATCAGAGTCTGATTGCCAAATAGCATAACTGAATTCTGTATTGCAAAAATTCCTATTTATTTTATTGTAATGAGCTCTCCTTATTGATATATATTACTATTTATATATTCAGATTATTAAAAACCTCACAAACAAATGTGTAAAGCTTTATATATCTTTTTCCATTAGTTATAGTTGGCAGTCCAGAGCAAAATAGCAGATTGGGTAACACACTGGCTGCATGACTGATAAGGAAAAGACAACTTTAAGTATTACAGTCTCTCCCTTGGCAAGACTTAAAAGCCTTAAGACCTCACAGCACACAAATCAAGGCAGGAAAATATTTCTCATCTTGCACATCATCATTCACTAAAAGGGCACAGTATTCAGTATGTGCTCCCTCTGTGAGCATTGTCACATTCCCGATGGCACCACAGGATGAGCTCTTGCCCTTTTCTCAGATGAATATCCTGTTCTACCTGATATCAGTGTGTCTGACAATGGAAACGTCGCAGTGTGTTTCTCTTTAAACTGCTCCATGCTCCCTGCTGCTTTTAAAGGATAAAACATGGCTCAGATACCCAGACACTCCTTTTCCTGTCCCTGACAGAGATGAAACATTTTACCTGTCAAAAATGCACCCCACCCCACCTTGGTATCAGTTCTTCCACTTCTCCACCAACATACACAGCTTTTTGATGAATATTTCATATCAGCTGATGAACTGACAGACTGTGCCCACTTCTAGTGGCTGCGATGCCACGAGGCAAGAAGGGTTTACATCAGCAGTGACATCAAGACGTCTGAAAACACGGCACAAATAACTGGAAAGCATTTCAGGAACAAGTCCAGGGAACAGCAACAGCCAACGGCATGCGAAGGACCCACCACAGCGAGCTCAGATCCAAAAATATGACCACTTTCCCCTCCTTCATTTAACCGGTGTGAAATACACAGCAACATCCCACATATCCAGTTTTTTTTCTATAAACAGGAAGAGACAACACTGCTCAGAGTTGATGAACTCGATCTTAAATAGAAAGTTGTCTTTATATTTTTACAGTTGAGA
The DNA here is from genome assembly GCF_057382095.1 of Aulonocara sp. 'chitande type north' Nkhata Bay. NCBI lineage: Eukaryota > Metazoa > Chordata > Actinopteri > Cichliformes > Cichlidae > Aulonocara > Aulonocara sp. 'chitande type north' Nkhata Bay. Next base: position 10,824,611 of record NC_141347.1, read on the forward strand.
TTTGAGTTTGGACGTTCTCAGCTTTTTTTGAGCAGATTATGTATAGACATCATAGATATCACAACACTTTGCCACTTTTATTATTAATAAACATAAAGTGGTGAAATGTGCAGTAACACCTCAATTCTCTTATTTCCACAGCTTTTATTGTTTTCTGAGGCTGCCATGGACACGCCACAGCGCTCCTGTATTTATTAGCAGTTCATTTTAAAAAGCCACAGGGGTGCGCCTTTATACTCTACCTGCTAGGTAGAGCAGGCTGAGCAAATCCAACATAGCCGTCTAGCTCATTAAAAATAATAAAAAGGAATTCTAACATGGCACCTTATCTGCAAATCTACCCTCATGTTGTTAAGTGGAAAACGTCTTTTAGGTTCTCTTTTTCCAAAAGCAAAACTAAAGACTTTCTTAGGTTGGAGCTCAGACTAATGTAAACATCTACTACTGCAACCATATTTTTTATCTATCCAATGGATCAAATTCAGATGACATATGGAGTCATTATGAGCTGCGCCTTTAACAAGCAAATATTAACTCACAGGCCAGGGATGCTGTGAGACTTTTGCTAGCAGCTCAAAGCTTACCATCTTATCATGTATGGAAGCTTACACTGAAAAAAATGAATTAACTGCGTTTTCCCATTCATAGGTCAAAGAATTCAGGCTCTCAAAAACTTGACTTGCTGCTTAAACCATTGATTTATTTGAAATTTTTAGATAATAAGCGGAAATATTGACTGATTTTTTGTGTTTTATTTGTTTTATTTTTACCAGCAGCGAGCTACTATAGAAAACTGAGGCAAAATTAAAGAAACTATATTAAAATTAATTACTAGTTAGCTGTTTTAATGTCAGTGAACCAACTAATATTGATGTTAATTCTTTTGCACTGTCTTGCAATGTTTCACTATAGTTCATTCAGAAAATGTGATTAATATCATAATAATATTGTTGACCGTGCTATTTGTACTTCCACTTAAGCACTAAAAGTCGACATGAGCACATGTTTGCAGTCAATCCTTAATGAATTATAACATGGACTGTGTGACAGAAAATGTACAAGAACCCACAGTTGTATAAAGCAGTGGTTATCACTGTTGCCTAAGAACAAGGAGTTTCCTGGTTAAAACCATCTGGTCAGATAGAGGCTTTCTGTGTGCCGTTTCTGTGCTCTCCCTCTGTCTGCGTGGGTTCTCTCAGCATGATCTGGGTTTCACTCACGGTCCAAAGAAATGTATTTCAAATGGTAATTTAAGCTGGTCATAGGTGTAGATGGAAGGCGGATAAAGTGGTCACCTTCATAGAATAAAGTGCTGTATTAAAAGGTGTCAGAAAAAGGGTAAATTTGGCTTCAATTGTGGCCAATAAGACCAATAAATTGTATTTTATATTTTCAATAATGTCCATCTCTTCAAAACCCATTACGCCAGTTTCTCAAACTTTGAGAAAATAAGTGTTTTTATTTGCTTGTTTCTTTTTTCTACATTGATTTGGTTAGTTTGGTGGTTTTATATCAGGATTGTTCACTGATTTATGGATGGCTGTGCATGAAAATGTTACTAAAGGCACGTGAATACGTTTGATTTTTTGTTTTTTACATTTTTGAGTCATTCTTGTTCTGGAAATTCATCACACTGAGGCACTGATAGACATCTATCAGATAGATAGAAATACACATCTTACATTATATGTTTAGTAATACATCATATCATCATGATATTGTAATAATAAATATAAATAGGAATAATTTAGCACTAAAAAACTGTTTCAACCATACATTGTGGCCTGGGATTTTCCTGACTTGAAATCATCCTTAAACATACATTTAAATAATTAATTTTTCAAAGGTACACAAAGGTAGGCAAGCTATCTTGTAATTTCTTTAAGTAGTCTTTTGAAGTAGTTCTCAAATCTTCTCTGGGGAGTCCAGTTTGTTCCAGTGTATGTTGTTCCATTGATGCTTTGACTTTGAATGACTTGGCAGCATGTTAGAGATCATTGTCATGCTGAAACATGAAGCCTGATAGTATTGCATGGCGGATCAAAATGTGACAGTATTTTTCTGCATTGATAATTTCATCATTTTCACCTCGTTCTGAAACACCACTGGCTGAAATGTAGCCTCAAACCATGACACAGCCTCCACTGTGATTTCACAGATGGGTGTAGTTACTCATTGTTGTATCTCTTTCCTACTTCTTTGTTCAACAACGGTTTGAATAAAACATTTAAAATTTGGATTCATCACTCCATCAGACCTGCTGCCACTGATTTTTGAGTATAGTTCTTGTGTAAGTTGGTATACTTCAGCCTTTTCTTTCTGTTTTCCTACCTTAGTAATGACTTTTTGACTGTCACCCTTCAACATTTCTGAACCAGCTTCAGTGACACTTCACTGAAGTGTCACTGAAGCTACACACTTTTATTTCACACTTCTGACTTGCTCCATAAATACAGACATGATTGACAATGGTTTGAAACAAAAAAAAATCAAATTCAGTCTGACACTGCCACTACGTTTCTCCTGCACTCGTCCAGCTTACTTTAAATTTTTGCAAGAATATCGGGTTCCTTGGAAGCAAAATATAATGAAATGATGGGAGACTCAAGACTTCTGCACAGTACTGTACATTAATACTTGTATTGTTGGAAATACTTCAGAATTAATGCAGAAATATGACATAAATGGCAGGTTTACATTAGTGATAGTATGAATTTAAAGAGTACACTTTCAGCTCCTTGCATCCACATCAGTGAGTGCTTCGTTTCCGTAATCGCATCGCAGCAATGACGTTTTTGCTGGAAGCATGCTGCCCTCTTTCTGTTAAGGTTGTAAATCAATCAGATAGATTTAACAAAAAGTGTAAACCAGAGAATGCCTCGGATTTGATTACCAATAAAATGTTTAGTTGTTCAGACTGATAGGATTGATAAATGTTAAGATTTGCACTTCCACGTCTCCACAGTGTAAGTAAAAGCCACAGCGCTCTAACGAGGGTCACGATCAAAGCTTGTCTTTCCTGTGTTGTTCTCCTTCCCTCTCTTTCTCTGGAGGTCCACGTGTCTCCCTGAATGCTGTTAAAGCTGTGTTACCTAAAAGAGCAGTTTTGTGTTTTACAGATGGAGGATTTAGAGCAGAAGCTCAGGAGAGGCACAGGAGTCCACCATCAGACACATGCTATCCATTAAGAGGCCTGCATCAACACACGCTACACTGCACCTGGCCAGCATGTCAGGAGTCCTGGAGGAAGAGGCGGAAGCCCAGAAGAGTAGCGGGGGTAGCAGGGGATTGAAAAACAATGGAACAGGAAAGAGAGTTGAAAGAGGAGTTTGGACAATGATGGTGAAAGAACACAGACTGGGTGCTGGGGAACAGGTGCAAAGCTTGGGGGTGCAGCAAAATTACCTTGCTGCCTCCACCTCTGCTCTATTTTCTTTTTCACTGTTTGTCTTTTAAAAGTATCATTTCTACTCAGGTGTTTTTGGGTTTTTTTTGTGGAATCCATCTCATAGTCTCAAATCCCCAGTGCTGTCAGCATAAAAAGCAGCCACCTTGTTGAAAATATGAAACACGACAACAAAGTCTCACTGGGGTGTACATGTGTAAGCTCTATGTGCTTTTGTCAGACCTGCAGCAGCGCTTCGGCTTTGCTGCTCTGCCGCGAACGCCACAAAAACACGTCTACGGTGCTCAACGGTAACGCTCTTCGGTGTTGAAGCAGAGGAGCTTCACACCATGACAAACTGCACAGAACAGAAAATGTGATAAATTATTGAGCAACTGGTGTATCTGGTTTCCTCTGCTGCACATTCCAGAAAAAAAACCAAAACAAAACAAAAAAACCCCCACAAAGACTGTAAACTTGAATTCTTTTACTGGGATTTGGAGCTTGTTTCACCACCTAGGTTTGAAGCCAAACACCACCTACTAGCCAATACGTTGCCAGTGCAACCACCAACACCACCCACACGCCGCCCTCCCACTTCCATTTCTTTGGTTCTCCTCTCAGCCTTTGATTAAATAAAAGAAAGGCCATGACCCTAGCTCTACGCATCGGATGATTTCCATCATGTCATCCTAATATGTGTTATTTTATGTGAACTGGAAGCTAACAGGCAGCCGCTGCTAACTTCATGGCTCAGCGGTCTGTGCTGATTCTAATCTGTCATTCTAAATACAATAGAGGCTTTCTGCTGAGAGTGGCATTAAGGGAACTAGAAGGGGGAGAAAACAATAAAAACCCAGTTTATTTGGTGCAGTATACCCTGTTATATATCAACACTGTTAAAAAGCCTTGTGGCTAGAAGTGTTCACGAATGAAGGGCTCAGGTTTGTAAAAGTTTGCCTGCACGGAGACAAAAGGATGAAATTTACTTTTCTTCTTTTAGTTGGCAAACAAACTGTATGTTACTGCCCTAAAGTGTTGAAGAGGTTCGAAACAGACATTTACGATCTGACTCTGCAGTTCTTCTAAGCTAACCGCTCCACAACTTTACTTTTGTTTTAGTACATCACCAGTTTACACATTATAGTTTTAGAACAATAGTCTGGGCTCGCACCTGGTCCACTACACACTGTTAGAGTCGGAGTGAGAGGAATCCTATTCACACTAAATGCAGGACAGAACAGCTAACCATCCACAATTAACTCCATTTAGCTGGGCATACAGCATGGTGCATGATGATTTGTGAAGCATAAACAATTTGTTACATTAATATTTGTACCATCCATTCTCTTCCACTTATCCAATTCATGGGGGCTGGAGCCGTGCCCAGCTACCATAGGATGAGAGGCAGGGTACACCCTGGGCAGGTCACCAGTCTGCCGCAGGGCTAGCACATAGAGACAGACAACCATTTGCACTCAATTTAGATTCTTCAATTAACCTAGCCTAGCTAACTGCATGTCTTTGGACTATGGGAGGAAGCCAAAGAGAACCCACACTAACAGGGTGGTGGAATTGAATTTAGGACTTTCTTGTGGTAAGGCAACAGTGCTAACCACTGCGCCACCATGCTGCCCCAACAGCTCTATATTTCAACAATTACAACAGCTTTTTGGATAATGCTACTCATTTTGAAAAGTAACAGCTGGGCAAAGAAGGCAAGGCATCCCTGTTTGAAGACAGCAGGAAGATTAATTTCTTTACTTAAAAACTCTGATAAACTTGAATGCACTTCTTGCCAGAAGTAATATCAATAACGGGAAAAAAATCCATCAACACCCAGAACTGCTGGTGTATCCGCTGAAGTAAGGCTGATGGCTGAGGAGAAGTAGCAGGTCTAAATATTAATCAAGGTTCATTAATGTCTGTGTAACACAGACATTTCTACTGATACCACCTTCATCTGATCAGCAGCTTCATTATGTCTTAAAATATGTGCTTGTTTGCCTTCACACACATATGAACTTGAGTGACATCCCATTTTTAATCCATGGGGTCTATTATGATGTCGGTCTATCCTTTGCAGCTGTGACAGCTTCATCTCTCAGTGGAAGACTTTACACAAGGTTTAGGAGTCTGTTTATGGGAATTTCTGACCATTCTTCCAGAAGCATTAAGAGTTCCTTTCACCACAACTAAAGGGATCAGTTCCTGAAAAAACAATCATGTTTGTCTGCAAATACTTGCCAGCCAGTGGTGGTAAAATTTGAATAAGGTACATGTTCCTAAGTGTTGCAGCCAATGTGTGTTTAAATAAAAGCAAAATGTTTACTTTGAAAGCAGTGTCCATTTCTGCTGTCTGCTGCACTTTTCATGATTTCACAACAGCTCGGAGAGTAGCTGGTCAGTGTTTGCACACAAGTTCGTCACTACCGCAGCAATATGCTAGCAACCAAAGCAATCACAAACAGTTGGGGAATACAAGCTTTTCCCTACCCACAGCTGGATGCATGATTGGAGCCTTATTCACTTGAACTTACACTGTCACCGTGATTATCAGCCACCGAAATGGAGGACAAGTTGACCTCAAGAAGTCAGTGTCTGCATATCTGGAAAACCTAAAAAGGTTACCAGAGTTTTTAGGTCCTCCCCAGGGACTGGTGACAACACCAGCACACCAACATTATTATATTATATCATAGTGCTTCTTGGAGTGACTTTGATTTAAGGTTCACTGTAGGTAACAATAAGAACTTTGTCTCCTATTTCAAAATTCATGTCAAGAACTTAAAATTGAAACTCATCTGCAGCTTCATTTAGTGCCTATGTCAAAACGGTGTCTCAGTCTTGTGTAATTGTGTTGTATCTGTGAAAGCAACAGTTGAAGCGAGTCACTAAACCTCACCACTAACAACTAATGATTCAGCAGCTTCTGCCAAACTGTCTCTTATCGATTCTGTCTGAACATGGTCTGCCCAGCATTGCTCCATAAAATTTTCTGAGACTATATCTAAGTTTGGTGCAGATTGATCCAGTGTGTCATCTGATTTGGTTGTAATATTATCTTTCATACAGATACCTGGATGGACAGACAGGAAAATACATTTGCTGTCTCCTCCTCCCTTACTCTGTACCATGCACCAGTACTCTCTTGATATTTTGCTCAAATGATGACAAACAGCTATATTAAAGCAATAATAGTTCGAGCTGCCTTGAGCACCTAATCTATACAAATATTCCAATGTGACAAATAGGCATTGTAAGCAGAGTAAATGGCCCTGCTTTGTCAGGTTTTTGCAGCTGAATGAGAACGAGAGTACAAATTTGAAAAGTTTAGGCAGAGTGCTCAAGAGTGAAAAATGTGGAGCAATGGGAGCTGGAAAAAGAAAGAACTAACGGTGCATTTAGCAAGTCCCAGAAGACGAAAGGAAAAATAGAGGAAGGAGAAAAACAGGTGTTCAGGGAACGAGAGAGGGTGGGAAGATGATGGGAGCAGACTGAAATAGTGCGTGTGAATGTAAGAGCAGGACGAAGAGGTGAGCTGGTGATGGAGAGGGCCGCCCAGAGAGTTTCAGTCCATCTCCGAGTGAGTATGTGTGTGCGTTTGTTTATGGGCAGGTAGGGTTAGGACAGATGTGAAGAGAATACAAGAGTGGGAGCTTTTGTACATTCTGCTGTAAAAAAAAAAAAAAAAGGGCTGAAGGAAAAGGAGTCCAATGGGATCAGTAAAAAAGAGATGAGAGGAGCAAGCACTGCTTTAATCATCCTCCAATCCAGCCCTCTTTTTCACACTTTAAAAAGAAAACACCTCTCCTAGTGCTCTTATTTCACTGCATACCAGTCACCATGTAAACTGCCTTGTAGGAGTCTTTTAATAGATAACACTGTGCATGTACAACCATGCATGCTGCTGGGGATCCACCTCTTTGCATGCCGTTGGTGCAGCAAGAAATCCACCTCTGCAGTGCATGTATCTCCACGGGGAAACCTTGTGTATACAAAATATAGAGATTACACTGCAGCAAAACAGCTATTACCAGCCCACAATCTGCCGCAAGCTCCTAACTCCTTGTCTGCCAAGTTATACAGTGTGCAGTCTATGTATTACTCACTCCGACTACAGTAGCTGGTTTACCTTCTTTTTTGATGAATCATCAGAATATTTTTTATTGCTAAATTTACCATGCATTATTTCAACCAGAGCACAAACTGTAAATAAAAGGTGGATGTAGCTACCATATTGCCAGCCACTGGTTTATGGACTAGTATAACATTTTGGTTCCTGCTTTGATGATTCTTGGAGACTGAAATATCTATAAATAAATACGTATAAATTTCACTTACGTTTTGAGTTCATTTAATAGGAAAAAATGTGAATAGGCATCGCCATTCCCCCTAACTGTATTGTAAGTATGTGACTGAGACCAAGTTAAATGTGGAGGTGAATATAACTCTTAGGAGGGAAATTTTAATTTGAGTTAATTTGGCCTCAAAATATGACACTGGGGCTCTGACACTGGAAAAAATGCATAACACAATTACAATCACTTATTGCCAAAAGATTAGAGAAGTGACCCTCCCGTCTCCAGACAGCTTGCTAAAAAAGAGCAGCTGGTAAATTATAAGTTATTGTTATGTCAGCTAATGTTAGCCTAACGTGAGCTAAAAATGTAATTTTCCCCTGTGGTAAACAGTTCGAATCAAACTGTACTGTGTCTCATATTGTATCAAAGTTTATTTTCTAAGAGTCCAAGTCCTACAATCTTAGATCAACTTCAAACAAACTTTTACTAATGCCAGCTAACGACAACTAACAGCAACTAACAGCTGCTAACAGCTGCTGTTAGTTGCTAGTTGACAGCAGCTAGCGTCAGCAAAACAGCAGCGCTTTACTGAGAGAAAAGTTCAGACTATCCTCAACAATCGGGCAGCTTTCACAAAGTTTTACAGCCTCCAACAGAGTAAATCAATGTGGACACATATTGACAGCTCAGGTCAACACTGGACTGTTAGCCTGCACTCAGAGTTGTTTGTCCTACAGTAGCCAACTTTATCTAGGACTATGCACTTCAATTGGGAGGAGTAGAAAAACAGAATTCAGTTGACTGCAACTGACAATCTACTCACGGGGTGAAGCTAATATTTTCAGCTAAAAGTAGCTAACTTAGTTAGCAGTCTGCAATCATAAACTGTATGAGTGCAATGGACAGACACACTAGTAATATTAGTAACAGACTGAAATACTAGAGTTTCACTTCCCAAACTGAGACATAAAGTTCTAGTAGTCAGCAGTATGATCAGTCCCTTTTGAGCTTTTGAGTTACAACTCTATTATAAAAATGCTTCAAAAGACGTGGCTGCTCACCTATTTCCCAAGGGGTTACCAATGCAGATAGATCCAGTTGTTTGGTTTGGCATTCTATTCCTGCCTTAACCCTCACATTTATTTCGTATCATCTCGGGACAAACACTAGGAGTACACTAGCTTGTCACCCTCTGAGACTGGGTTTATGTCTCCTCCCGGTCTCAAACATTGAATCTTTCACAGTGAAATAGGTTAACAACCACACCATAAAGCATTTTTAGTGTTGTCGAGTTTTGGCTTGCTTTTGGATCAGCCACAAGTGATCACTCAACAAAATGCATCTTTTGAGATTTTTCTTCATTGTCAACAAATGTCATGAATATCACCTACTGCTTATTCTCTAAAAATTGTAGCTGCATCCTGACAATGTTTGTCTTATTAATCTGTCACTGAGCCGATTCCCATAAACACATAGATTTCAAACTAAAGCCTGTACTGTCTATCATTATCTTCTCTGAATACAGATACAACATGCAACACCAGATCTGTCCTTTAAGGGAAAATCCTGGTTGTTATTGTGACATTTTGAAGAGATTTTTGATTTAATATATACAGGTTAGGTAACCTCACAGCACAGAGCTTTAAACAGACACGGTGACACAAAAATCAAGCAGCTCTAAATTGCTCTGCCAACAAACCATAACCTTCTGCTGGTCTTTTCATATCATCTTTATTACATTCACTGTCAAAATAGCATTGTCTAACCTGGTGAATCTGTCAGTCATATAAGGCAATAACACATTCAGTTTTACTAGCTAAGGTCTCAGAACAATCTATATGTCATATAAGACACTCATTCAACTACAGCTAAGCCACCGAACTTGCACAAAAAATAAAAGAAATTAAAGCTAGAGCACAGCATTGTGCTGTGAGTTCTACTTATAGAGTTAACCAGATGGACTATAAAAGAAGTCATCTAGTATGATTCGCTTGATCACACCCAAGATACAGCATTACAGCATCTGTTTTGTGGGTCAGCGTTTGCCTTTGTTTGAGCGGATTTAACAGTTAGCTCAGTATTTCTGGCTATTGACTGTCTATCTCATTCTCCATACATTTGACCTTGTGTGCATGCAAAGGTTTGATTGCGTGGGGAAGAGATGTGGTTGGCTACACCGGGAGACTTCGTGTGACTTGGTAAGCTATCAGCTATCCACCATTAAACACTCTGGCCTATTTATAGCAGCTGAGGAGGCAGCTCAAGACACTGATGTGATGCTGAAGTGTTCTCTGTCTAATCTCTGCATGTCACTCTGGTGTTAATGAGGCTTCTGAGACCGATGTGTGTGTGCGTGTGTGTGACACATTCAAGAGTTTTTTTGTTTTTATGTGCTGTGTGTCAAAGTGAATTAAGAGAGAAAACTGAGTAATAAAAACTATGTGAAAGATCAAAGTTCAAATAGTTAATGCTGCATTTTGCAGGAAAGCTTTAGCTGTGTTACAGCAGTGCCCTCTGGTGGAGACATTTTTGCCTGTAAATCATCAGACTGAGAGGCAACACCAAAGGAACGGATGTATATATACCACAGAAATGAAGGTTTACTTTCAAAAATGTGAAAATTTTTCCACAGATCTACAAAAACAATGAGATTGATGTGCAAGATGTAACCCATTGCCTCTCATTTAATTTTTTTAAGCAAAGGAGTTCAGGGATGATCGAGATGTGAGTTAGTCATATTTGGTTCAGTTTAATTGTGGCACCCACACTATCAAAACTGGAAGTGCATAAAAGCTGATGTGCGACACATTGGAGAAATGCATGCAAGCTCCGAGTTAAAGAACAGCTACCTGCCTTCATGGTAAATCTTAACTATGGCTAACATCCTAATTTTAACCTTAACAAGGGCATGAAAATGACTTCTTTACAGTATTGCCTCAGTCCATCGAGGCATTAATTTATGCACAGCTGTACTCCAGCATTTCAGTGGAGTTAAAGTCTGGATTTTTGATTGGGACATTGTGGAGCCATGATTCTTTCTTTTTTTCATCCACTCTGTTGCAGATTTGCTGCTGTGATTGGAATCATTGTCCTATAGCATGAGCAGTTTGGGCCAAGCTTTAGCTGTCACATTTGACTCTACAGAGGAGTTCATGGTTGACTCAGTGAGTGTAAGGTGCCAGGTTCTATGGCCTGAAAACAAGCTCAAATCTTCCCCCCTGCATCACCATGCTTGGACAGCTGGCTTGAGGTGTTTGTGCTGATATGCCATGTTTTGGTTTTCACCAAATGTGTTGCTGTGTGTTATGATCAAACATCGTCACATTAGGCTTGTCTGGCCAGCAGACATCATTCCCTAAGTCTTGTGGTTAGTTGAGATGCAGCTTGGCAAACTTCATAGTGCTGTCATTTTATTCTTGAAGAGAGGAGAATTTCTCCTACCAATCCTTTCAAACAAGTCATACTTGTCATACATTTTTTAACTAAATTGTCGTGGATTTTAACACTTAACATGCTAACATGTCTGACACACAGCTCTTGGGTTTTTCACAATTTCTTTGCACAGTATGAACTTGGGGTGAATTTGGGGCATCCATTCCCAGGTAGGTTGTGGCATTGTTCTCACAAACACCTGAGTGCTCCAGACCAGCAAACTGCCAATATGTCTGCTTTTATTGAGGAGCTCCCACTTGCTGATAATCAGTTAATCAAGTGCATTTAATTAGCAGTGTCTGGCTGCTACTTATCCTCTTGGTTTTTATGTAAGCAGTAGTTACACAGCTTATTTTATTGCCATGATATAGGTTAGAGTATTTGGACATCTTATTTCTGTTTTTATTAGTCTCAAGGAAATGCACAATCATAGTTTTAAGGCTCAGGATTTAAGGCTCAAAACTACTTTGGCCTTTGAACACTTCTGTTTTTTGACTCCTACACCCCAAAAGGACAAATTATACAATTAGCTGTCCTAAATAATAGCAGCATGAAAAGGCAAAAGGTACGTTTTTAACACAGCAACCACATTTTAATGTCAGAAGTCAGACTGAACAGTTTAGTTCAACTTGTGAGGAGACCTGTAAAAAGCATTTAAACTGGCAGAATGTGACTTTATATCTGGTGCTCCACTGGTTTAGATAAGAGTAATCAGCTGTTCTTCACAATCGAAAACACCTCTACACTGAACCACACAGTAGATTAGCATTGAACAAAAGTTTTGTTTAAACAGCAAATTTGCTGGTGTCTCTCCGAATGGCAAAGACTATTTTTTGAGGTGCAGAGGTAGAGAAAGTATCACCTATCAGATAACAAATAGAAAAAATGTCCACAGAATATATTTTTAAATATGATATTTAGGTAACAAAGGTTAAAACAGTTCTTATCTCCAGCCTTTACAGAATGGGATTAGATTAGGAGCAGAGACGATAAGATAGAATTGAACACGGTAAAACAGGATTAATTTGAAATTAATGAAAGGTGATGTTGATATCTGTGCTGCTGTGAATGGCTGGGAGAAATCCTGCCAGAACCAGAGACCAAAGATAAGTGCTAGCAGGGAGGGAATCACACTGAAAAATGGGAAATGACAGAGCAAAATGGAGGGGATAGAATAGACACACAGAACAAGATGGCTGAGTGGGTAGCACTGATAGAAAAGGTTGTGACTTGTGATTAGGGCACAGAGGATGAAAGGAGTCAGAAGAAAAAGAGCACAGACGGAGAATGAGTCTGGCTGATTGGTTTCCATGGTAACTGCTGATGAGGTGTGTAGGGCTCAATAAAAGAGCAGGTCCTTCTGGCTTGGTATGGATCACTGTCACACACACACACACACACACACACACACACACACACACACACACACACACACTAAAGATGTGGAGGGACATGTTTGATAGGTATTGTCAAACCTGTTCCTACTGCAGGACAGTGAGAAATTATTAACATTCTTCATTTATGCAATTTAAAAATATACATCACTTAGCAACAACATTACAACTACTGCCAGCAGAAATAAATAACACTGATTGGCACATTACAGGGCAGTGCTCTGCCAGGAATCCTCAGGTGTTGGCATCAATGTGGATGTTACCCAGTCTAAACATGCTTCACACTAATAACACACCCCCATGGCTTCCTCACTACACTGGTTTGCCCCACTGTAACGCATAAGGTGCTTAATTATTGCTCAGGGTTGCACGCCCCATCCTGTAACCCTGAGATTTGAAAATCTCTGCTGCTTGTTCCTGATGATACGACAGGGCAACCTTAGAGGTCCCATGTCTGTGCGATGACAGGTTAGAGCTATACAATACCAAACTGATGGTTTCAATGTAATAGTTGATCTGCGCATCCAACTCCCATATTATGACATCCAGAAGAACTCTGTTAAACCACAGTCTTTTGTTTGTTTGACAATATAAAAGCTGGACAGTCTGAAAAGTGAAAACAATGGGGAAGTGCCTTAAACATGAATTCTTCTTTGTTGCCTTTAGGAAGCAGTAGGTGTAAAAGCAAAAAATATTTCTGGTATTAAAGAACTTTTACTTTGCCCATAGCAAGCCCTTTCTCAATGGTGTGTTAGTTAGCTAAATCCAATCTGAAAATGCTTTTTAAAGCTACAAGTTTCTGTTCATTTATCAAAGGCCTCAGTATTTCTGTTTATCCATTTTTCTATGACTGGTTAGTGAGTAACTACTACTTCCCAACTAACCAGCCAAACAACTCCTGGAAACCTATTTGTGAAATAGTAACTGTAGTTTGCTCACACTGCTTCCTATGGGTCAGTAAGCAGATTAGGCACTGTAGCAATAATTGTGGTTACTCACCATGGCTGGTAATCATTATCATTCATTATTTTTGAAGTAATTGATTAAGAATTTATTTGTTGTCTTTTCTTTCTTTCTTTTTTTTCTTCAGTTTCAGACAGGAATTAAATTCACCATGAACTGGAATAAACTGGGATACAGGATGGCAGTAGTATCCTGTGAAGGTAAGCATGGCGAGCAGCAGTTGCCCAGTGACAACTAAGAATAAACATGAATTAAAACCTACCAAAGTAAGAGTGAGGTCTGTCCTTGCATTTCAAATTACATTCTGTCATCAAGAATTCTTCCTGTTTGAATTTATCCTTTCAGTCACAGTTGGCCGTTGTCTCTGGAAGCATGCTCGTACCTCTTGATTGGCTAAGAGCCGTTGAAATCTGTAGTGTCTGTTGATTTCATTTGCATGTCCATGTCACATTACTAAATGCTATAGGCAGCTTGTAGTATCCAGAGAAGTAGCAACACAAACCCTTGACAATCACAGAATATGCAGTCATCTCCAAGAATCATCCCCTGCAACATAAACTGCTAAAGCACCTCACAATCAATAATGTAATGTTATTTAAGGCAGTGTAGAGGCTCAATAGTTAACACTGTCAATTTACAGTGAGAAGCTCCAGGGTTGGGAACTTGAATGCATGGAAAACATCCAGGTAAAATTATGAATGTAACTTGGACTCTTTGAACTAACAATGGGTTTGTTATTGTAGCTGTGTCTTTGAATTTAAACCACACAGCAGCTGTCATAATATATGGAAGTTTGGGCAAGAAAACTCTGGTAAGTTTTTTTTCCTTGCTTGCTTAGAAGGCACCTTCTAATGCCATATTTTAGACGTAAGAGTTAGAAAACCACTGTTCTGCAAAAAAAAACAACCAACTTTGATGCCTCAAAAGAAATTCGACCCTTAAAAAGCAGTGGGAGAGAAAAAAAAAGCTCTGTGATGTTTTCTGTCTGCTTAGCAACAGTATCAGTAATGAGACAACCCAGTTTATACAGTGACTCAGTGCTGTGATTTCCAACTTGCATCAATATAAGTCTGTTGTAAGGGTATGTCTAACTGTAGAATGACTTGTAAACACTATTTATCTCTAGAGTATTTCTGCATCTAGTATTACCATTTATCAGGGATGAATGTTTTAGTAGATCATCCACTGCCATGTCATTCCCATTGCCATTTTACAGAAAGATCATCATCAAACAAAACACATCAATCTAGTCAAAAGAAGGAAAAAAATCCCCAAACTTCTTTTCCAAATAACAAAAGTCTGTTTGTAGCTTGACAACCACAAATACATACATGCAGTTATTTTCTGTGTACTTTTTCAATATGCTTTAGACATAATGAAGCTCAGTGAATCCAGGGGAAAAATTCTAAAACATTAAACAGACGGAAAATTAACAAAACAAGAAGGATTTTTAGAAAACACATTCTCCTCCAAGGCCTGTGCCCTGTTTTGCAATTATAGACAAAGAAATTCATATCCATCCCAAAACTCAATTGGATTCTTTCTTTACCCATGCTCAGTCATGGAGAAGACAAACAAACAGCTCTCATTCTGGCAGAAAAGTAAATCTGGGCAAACTCAACTGGCTACAAGTAAAGTAAGAAAACTGTGAAGACAAATAGAGAATCAACAATCGAAAGACGAAAATAAAGAGAATTAAAAGAAAAAGCAGGTGCCATGTATTAGTAGCCTAAAACAGTATGTTTAACAGAGGTGGGAGGTAACGAACTGTACTTAGTTAGAATTTTCAGGCATCTGTACTTTACTTGAGTATTTATTTTTCTGACAACTTTTTACTTTTACTTCCTACATTTTTAAACAAATATCTCTACTTTCATTTTTAAAACAGGCTCATTACTTTCGGTTTGACACGTTTGACACTTTTACTCGAATAGAAGTTAACTCAGTACTTCAGCTTTTACTGGAGTATGTTTTAACACTAGTATCTGTACTTCTACTTAAGCACAGGATGTCTGAGTGAAGTAACTAGGAGTATAGAAAAGTACCAATTCAAAATTGCTTCCCCAAGACTGCTAGCTATACTATGCTCCCTGCATCAGTGACCAATCATTACTAACACAGTGAAAAGACCACATGATTAAATTGTCTTCATTAGTTTATTATATTTCAAGTTATGTTAAATGGTGCACATCTACAATATAGTATTTCACATGTGTGTCAAAATGAGTCCTGTTTAATATTACAGTGTTAGCTTAATTAGCTAGCTTACAGCGGTGGATTAATTCTGCTACCAATAGTTGCCATAAATGGGGAGCCAGTTATTCTTAAATACAGAATTAACAGTTCAAGAATTTAGATGGAGGCAGGACTTAGCAAACAATCCGTTTGCTGTCCCTCATTAGTGCTCCACCAGTATTGTAATTTTCAATGCAGTAATGAATTTGGCTAATAGCTCATAACTTTGCAGCTGTGCCATACAAGATTTAAATCATTCTATTGTTTAAAAGTTGCTTAATTTGATATATATAAATATAAAATAATAGCTTTAGAAGCCTTAAGCTTCTCTCCCATGCCAAAGAAACCCTTTTTTTCACTACTCTGCCTCTACAGGTAACAGCTGCTGGCCTCCTTTCTTTCAACTCGATTACTTGCCAGGCTTCTCTATCACAGTGCAATCATACACATACAGACACACATAGATGAAGAGTTAGTAAGGGAATTGACTGAGACCTGAGGGCTGAGCACCAGTGTGTGGGAGGCATATGGCGGAGTGGCCTAATGGAGAGCTTTTAGAGTGTATTATAACCAAAGACACCAGTGTTTCATTGGTAGCCTGATGAAGGAGTTGGCTAGTGTAACTACATTATTCAGGTCCCCCTTTGAAACAGTTTGGTACAGTAGGTGCACAGCGCAAATTTGCTGAGCTGTTCAGATAAAGGGCAGCAAAAGGACACCAGGATCCCCCTTTATTTCTTACTCTTGCATCCACATATAAAACAATGAATGCACTAACAGCTGAAGAAAGGAAAACAACAGATCTCTAACACACCCATTGAGTGTATGGATGAACAAGCATTTCAAAAATTGGACATTTCTGCATTGCAAATCCTTTTTTGGTTGATTTTATGAGATATTGAAATATTCTAACATACTGGGATTATGAGTTCACTTATTTCACACATAAAGTGATATTTCACTTTACATGCAGTGCATGTATAGAATGTGATAAAGTTTAATTTTTGAATTCAATTATAAGGAGCAAACCCTTTTGTGCTATTCTAATTTTCTGAGATGTACTAGTACTGTATTACACTGTCACATTGAATTGAAAATGTGCATCATAAGGGTGTGTTTAGATCTGACTGAGTTATGTCTGCAGGAAAGGATGAATTTTGACAGAAATCAGCAGGCAAAACAAGACATAACTTGTTTTTGGAAAAACAACAACTGTCAGTCTTTTTCACCTCACATACTGTGTTTTGTCTCATGTCTGTTTTTGTGTTTTCTTCACTCTTCGACTCTGCCGTGTCCTCTAGAGAGGTGCATTTCATTTCAAAAACTTCACCTAGTTCAAAGTTTCCTTTAATGAGACCCATCTGCAGATAAAGTGCAAATTATATCCAGCACATACACTGTGCGCTGCACATGTATTGTCAACACTAAACAGAATCCTAATGTTTAAATCCAAAAGGATGCTGTGGTTGCACCTGGAAAGCAATGGTGAAAACAGCTTCTCTTATCTGTAACAGAACAATGCTTTAACTGCAAAGACTGCTCCCTAAAAAGCTGATGGTTGGCTTAGCTGAAGCCAATGAGCTTCAGGACCGCTAGCTTTGTCTAATTAGATTGCAGATCGTCTGATTACCTCACCAGTTTGTGCTTTTCACCACCTCAGTTTCAAATGGGTGAAAGCTCTGGGACTTCCACAGCCCTCTGAGTCATCTGTCTGACTGTTCTCACAAACAATGTAGAGCACCCTTTCCACAAGGGATGTAGCGGTGTGTGTGTCCATGCATGTTAGCGTGTTTTTCTGAAAATTTTCAGCCTGCCACAGAAAATGACCTTTGGTGTGCCCAAACCTAAATCCTGCAGTACATCAGCTGAAAATCCACTATGTCTCTGCTGTGACATCCACAACTACCTCGATGAATCATGCAGTTCACAAATGTTCTGGAAAAAACCTCAGCATGCCACAGAACAACTGTAGCCACTTTACCAAGCCACCACTTCCCCTGGTGCTGGAACAGAGCAGAGCGCGTGACACAAAGTGAGAATGTCAGCAATTTGCTGAGCTGTCCCAAACTCCACTGTTGAGAGCCTGAAAAAATGTTACCGCTGAGGCTGAGCCTGTAGGGATGTAAAGAGATGAAAGCGCTTAAAGCTGGGCGTTAAATAGTGAGTCACTTCTCAGGTCTCTCCTCGCTAACACGATGGGCAATCTCAGAGATAAACCTGGAGTCAGCATGAAACAGGAGATTTGGTCAAGCTTTTTGCATGATCTGCAAAGTGAGGTGAGGAGTTTTCTGGTGATTTCATCAGTTCTATTGAAAACCGTTTTCCTTCCTAGTGTAACACAGGATTAGTGCAGAAACTGCAAGCCATACATCAGCATGTCCATACTGCTTACCTCCACAAACAGAAAGCAGGGAACGATGGAGCTGCTGCTCTTCACGCCCGGCTTCTCCTCCACGGCCATCCCTCTCTTTGTTTCTTTGAACATCCCCCTGAACAGGCCCAACTTTCTACCACCTTATCCTGAAAGAGAGAGAGAGAGTAAGTCAGATGAGTGTGCTTGCCAGCCCTGAGGTCATGCCCAGAGTGCAAGATTAAGTAAAATCCATTCAGGACAAACGAGCTTTGGATAGATCTGAAGCTTTCTTTGATGTCTTTTTTTTGCTGTTATTTCATATGCTTCTATTGTTATTTTGTTGCAAACTCTAAGAGCAGATTGTACCCAAAGCCCTAACATTAGTACACCTACTCTAATGAGCTCACCAGCCATGCTGTGAGCCATCATTTACATTCGATTTTTTAAATAAATGTATTCATTTGTCTTCCTTTTACTGACGTTCTGCCACTGACTGTGAGTAAATATTATTTTGCATTATTGCAGTCTGAATTTAAAAAGGGAAAAGCGTGCTGTCATACATTTCATTCATACTATTTGCACAAAATCTAAAGATTTTATATATATAAGAGTGAGAAACACACAAAGATTTTCTCAGAATAGGTCATTTTTGATGATTTTGCTCATTTGTCTAAGAAGTTAGAGATCATATTTCTCCCATGTTAAATTATCTTCATTGGCTCCCTGTTAAATTTAGGATTGAATGTAAAATCTTTCCACACGTCCTGAATAATCATATCTTAAAGACCTTGTAGTACCTTATTATTCTAATAGAGCACTTGGCTCTCACACTTCAGGCTTAGTTGTGGTTCCTACAGTTTTGAGAAGAGTTCCTTATCTCTCTGTCCTCGTGTTTTTCCCCTTATCTCTTTCCCCTCATGGGAGAGGACTGCCCGTCCCTTAGCCTGGTTCTGCTGTCTCTGTCTGTTTAAGGGGATTTCTTCCTTCCCTTTGTCATTAAACACTCGTTGGGGTTTTCTATCTAATATTGTTGAGTGTCTTCTATTTATATCACCTGCAGATTTTTGCTGTTATAAACTGGAACTATATAAATAAAATTTAATTGAACTAACTGCACAACAGAGTGGTCTACACATGTCCCAGGAATTTTATGTAATAAAATCCCAGAAATACTGTTTCAAATGCATAGCTGGTACAATATTGGCATAAAGCCACAACAGCCCACCAAAGCTAGTTGTAGAGACAGACAACATTACCCAGACAATACAGTTTATTCAAGATCGCGATTTAATGAGTGTAAACAATTTAATTTCTGGGAAGAACATATAGTGTATTTGGATGTGTTTCTTTTGTTTGTAGAGACTGCAGAAATCATAGAGCTGTGAATAGTGTGAATAGTAGGTTTTGCCAGCACTGGGTTGTAAGGAGGTTTTACACAATTGTTGAACTATTCCTTTTTTGGTTGGTTTTTTTTCCATTCAGCAATCAACTGCAAGTAGTTGAGCAACCACTTTGGATTGCAAGTGGACAGAATCACAATCATAGCCAGCTTAGACTGACTGCAATTTGGGAACATTTGCAAATAACTGCCTTCTAATTTCTAACCACAGACAGATTGCCAACACTATGCAATTCTTCGGAGTCAACCTGTGCAATGAGGGCAACTAGTATTTGATCTTTCTCTTTGCAACAGGAAACTTGACTACACTAGCTGCAAATTGGTTGTATTTTTGTTATATTCCCATATAAACGCAAGGCTGCAGAGCACCTATGTCATCTTGCAGTTAAATTGTTGTCCTGCAGCAACTACTTCACTCTTTGCAGAGGAATTTCTGAATTTCTGTTTCAGGTCTATGAGCTTCTGGCTGGACTATATTTTCATTTCTGTTTAATGAGAATTAAACAGACTGACTCTGTCTTGTTGCAGTTTTAGCACCTTCTCCTGACTGTGAATGAGCAGACCATGTCCTAACACCCATTCAAATGCAACAACATTGCAAGTTCACTGCAAACATTCACAATAATTTTAGTCATGCCATTGTCTGAAACCAGTTTTCCCCAGTGTCACTGTAACATATCCCACAATCTACAATCTATCTGTGTCTTTATTAGGGAAAATACAGTGACACACATTTCAAGAAAAATGAGGACAGAAGGGAAAAATCTTTGTGTAAAAAACACAAAAAGACAAGGATTGTGAGATTGTACGTGCCAGCAGCATGTACAGTCTGATTTCTGTTGTCACATCCAAAGTGAGTAGGAGTGCTCAGCTACAGTTAGTGTTGTCTTTCTGGTTTTATGACATTATCGTTTCTAAAAATGTCACAGTCTTGATATAGACCCTGAAATTTCCTGTTGTCAAGTTCACTTTAAACACACATAAAATACACAGACAGTAGATGAGAGAAGACAAGCAGTAAGAAATAAAAGATTTTCTTCTTTGTTTTGTTTTTTTGCCCAGAAGTTATCAGATTGACCTCTATCCTGTTGGTGAGTAGTGTGTTAGGTGCCGGACAGCTTTCCTCCTCCTAAATTCTTCTGCACTGGTGGAAAGAATAGGCCTGAGGGATGAATAAGGCATGAAGCCAAGCTCTTAGCAGCCCCCAGAACAACGCAATGTGCCAACCAAGACTGCTTTTAGAGACGGTTGGTTGTCTGGTTGTGTGTGTCTGTACAGCTGTGGGTATGTGATACTTGTCCAAAAAAAAGTAACTGTCAGGGTGAACAAGCAGAAGCCCCAGGTAATGGAAACCAGCAGTGAGGAGGAGAAGAGAGAGAAACAGAAATAGAGGGAAGAATCGTTCCTGTTACTTCTCCTCTGGAGGCTGATGGGAAGTGTTACTTTGTGTTTCATTTCCGTGGTGGGAGGCAGCACAATGAGACTCTCTCCTACAGTTTGGCCACCGGGTGGAAAAGTGAGTTGGCGGTAGCAGATTTCCTGTAGATGTAGTCCTGGGAGAAATTACTCAGGTGGCCAATGATGAGGCGGAGAAGCTTTTAATGATTAATATCTAATAAGTGGGACATCAAGAACGGGAATAATAAAACCTGTCACGTTCCTTTGGGGTATAAGCAAACTTCTGAGCCATCCCATTTGATATCGCTATTATATTTTTTCTCAGAAGTGTTCTCCAAGTGCTGATTTGGGTGGCAGGTTTGCAGCCTAATTAGTATGGGAAAATCTGTCCGCTGCTCAGCATGCAGCACAAAAACAGAGCCAGAGGCTGACATGGATCTTTTTAGTCTTACTGTCCTTGCATCAGGTCAAGAGCATTAATCAGTGCTGTGCAGGTTATTCGAAGAATCTGCAGCCTTTTTGCATAAATCTCACAGCTTTAGATATTCTGACACAAAAAAATAGTGCAGCAACATTAATTAGAATGTATGAATGTATGTAAAATGTATCAGATCATCCCAAGCCATGCAAAGCTAATGACTTACTATATTCACATTATCCATCCATCCGTTTTCTCAACCGCTTATTCAATTCAGTATCCAGTCAGGCTGAAGCTTATCCCAGCTGTCACAGGGTAAAAGAGGGGGAGGCCCTGGATAGATCTGTATTTACATCATTAATTGGAGATTATGTATCTGAATTTTAGGAGCGGGACCACGCCTCCAAACACGCTCCTTCCTTTTGCCATCTATATAGGTTCCCCCCAGCAGGGCCGTGCAGAGAGGTTTAAAGGGGCGGGTGCTCAAAGTTAAAAAGGGGCACATTGAAGCAGGCTGAATAACAACAACACACATTCATCAAGAATCTAATATGGGCAACAAGGCAAAGCAAACGTCGCCGATGTTTTACCTGATGGGTACATGGTAAATGGCCTGCATTTGTATAGCGCTTTTCTAGTCCTTAAGGACCCCAAAGCGCTTTACAATACATTCAGTCATTCACACACAGGCGATGACAGCTACATTGTAGCCACAGCCATCCTGGGGCGCACTGACAGAGGCGAGGCTGCCGGACACTGGCGCCACCGGGCCCTCTGACCACCACCAGTAGGCAAACACGGGGTTAGTATCTTGCCCAAGGCTATTTGGCATGCAGCCAGGAGGCAGCCTGGGATCGAACCACCGACCTTCTGATTAGTGGCTGACCTGCTCTGCCACCTGAGCTACAGCCACAGTACAATGTTGCTGTTGAGGGGTTGCTGCTCCTGCTGCTGATAGTGCTGGAGGGCAGGGCTGTGCTGAGACTGTAGACATTAAAAAGTCCATAGGAGAGATGGTAGCTGATTAAACAAGTATCATGAGATAATAACAAAATGCAAAGATTGGTGACAGGGCTTGGAACCATAAGGCAACAAAAAACTGTGAGAAATAATTTAGGCTCTGCCTGTGAATCACTCTTTGCTTCTCTTCTTCCTTCCATCCCATCATTTCATATATCACTCTCCACTTGCTGTCCATCTGAGAACAAGGCACAACTTGCTATTGCAATAAACTATAATCTAATTATCCACACCTAACAACTCTTGCACTTAATCTAAATGATGACAGAAAAATGTTATAGCCCTGCCTTTAGTAGCCTCACACAGCTCCTACTGTTTCCTCCTCATGTCCTTACCAGCCATGTCTGGACAATGTTATATCATGAGTAATATTTTTTTTTAAAAATCCATCTAAATAAAACACACACATGCACGCACACACAGTGACATTTTAGACCTTCTTCAGAATACTGTATATACTATGGGCATCACGGTGCTGATCCAGAATCCTTACATTATTATTTATTACTAGAGCTACAATAATAAAGCAATGAGGAGGGGGAAGTAATAAATATGAAATAATGTCATTATGATGATTCCATTTGTTTCACTATCCACTCTGTGCAGGGGCAAAGCTTATTACATTTTTAAACTGTAGAGATACAATAATGTTACTGCTGTAACATCCAAATTTTGTCTTATTTAAAATATAAATCTAATATAATCTGCTTCTTAATGTATGTTCTTTAAAATACAGCGTGTGTTTTTTAAAATATTATAATAATGCATAATTATGTGGACATGCATATTAGATCGTTTTTAGTGAAATATAACCCCTTGTTTCAGTTCGTCAGCTGCAACAAGACAGCTTACCAACGTGTACGTAATAAGCTAATACTCCTGTGTGCTATACACTACAGTGTACGCTGTACACCTACTTACTGGTTTTGTAGCATCAGTCTGTGTCTCTGAGTTAACTTGTGTTTCTCCTACAGCTCCGGACCGCTAAAAATGCGCGTGCTCTTTGTGAGCTCGTTCCCGGCTCGTAACCAGCGCGTTCTGCCGTCAAGGGCGATCATTGGTTAAATGTGATCATGTGACTGATGCAAGCCAGATCCTTTTATTTAGCAAAACTGTGATTAATAGTTAAATATTATTGTTGAGGGGCACAGACAGGACTCCGCACGCACACACACACACATTAAAAATAATAATAATAATAATTTTAAAAAAAAAAAGTTGCCTCAACAAAAGGGCACTTTGGGCACCCATCAGGAAAGGGGCGGGTGCTCAAGCCCCTCTAGCCCCCCTCTGCACGTGCCTGCCCCCCAGTTCTGCAAACTGTTCATTCTCGTTTACGTGCCCCACCCTCCTTGTTCTCAATTCTTTAACTGCCTCAGCTTACAGAGTAGAGATGTACTTTACTGACCTAAATTACTGGATCGGATATCGGAGAAAAATAAAAAATGTAATCCGATCCATTAAATATCACGAAAGCACCTCACAAAACTTGCAACACACCGTAACTCGCCTCAGAACGTTAGCACGTCGGAGCAGTATGCATCACGTGATAGAGTGGCTGTGGCATGCCGGACCTTCGCTAGCAACCCGGCATTTCATCTCCGACAAAGTTATCGCCGAGAGAAGTAAAGCAAGTGTGTAAGTCCATCTCTGAATGTTTGTAAAGCATTCCTGCGTTAAGCTTAACAAACGATATATGGAGCGACTGCCTCTTCTTGCTGCTACTTCAATCATGAAACTGCTTAATGATCAGATCGGCTTTTCTGTCGCGAGTCCGTCTCTCTTGTTTGTTTCTGGCCCACTTTGCACCAGAAAGAGGAAACCAGCGGATAAACAACAGCAGCACATTTAAGCTTGATAAGCTGTTGTTAGAATTTATTTAATATTACTTTCTACACCAGGATCTTTTTCTATGTAGCTCACGCTGGTAACTGTGCAGGGGCGGATCTAGCAAAGTTTAGCCAGGGGGGCCGATAGGGCATTAACAGGGAAAAGGGGGCACAAAGACATACTTTTCTTTCTTATTCTCATTTAAAATGTCTAGCTTTTAATAAATAATTATCTGACACCCAAAGTTTTAATTTGATGTAAAATGAATAGAAGTCAATTACTGTATATAGTAAGTCTAATATACCCTAGTAAGCTATAGTACTTTTTCCTTTGGGAATGTACCATCTGTGCAGTCTGCAATTTTGTTGAAGAAAGATGTTGAATCTATTTAATATTTTAATATATTGAAAAATAATTGATTTCTGTGCATTTTTTTCCACACTGCATCAAATTAAGGTTGATTACGTCGATTAAGCATCACGAGGTGGAGCGTGAGGGGTGGTTCCCTATTTTTTATTTATTTATTTTTGTGGTTGCTGGGAGTTGGAATCCTATTAGTTAGGTTGCTTAATATTTACGCTAAGTACTCTTTAAAATACCAGAATAGGGAGGATGGTGTAGGTTTAAGTTTATTAAATTGATCAGTATTGCTGAACTATGAAATATTTTTTTTTACATACAGGTATAACAGAATAGCTTTAGTGTAGTTGTTGTTTTAAACTTGAGTATGAACTTATACAAAATGCAGCAAGATATTTAAAAAACAGTTTTGTTGATTAAAAAACACTATATTGGATTCATATCGGTATCGGCAGATATCCAAATTTATGATATCGGTATCGGACATAAAAAAGTGGTATCGTGCCATCTCTATTACAGAGCTCTGGCTTCAGGCTTTATTGGAACCGATACCAATAGCTTGATTTGATAAGGCTTGGGACCATTCGGATCCGCACTACACCAGTGTCTGCTTCAGGGGCCTGTGAAGGGGAGCACTCCACCACCTTGAAAGAGCTCTGTGTGCATTAAGATTATGCAGTCTCTTGATCGGTCAGGCTAAGAGGTGGATATTTCCCTTTGGGAGACCAAAAGATTTTGATGATTTTGATGATTGCAAGCAGAAGTTTGATCCTCACAGTCCATGCAGTGTGTTAACTGAAAGCAGGGAAGTGATATAAACTCGAGTGTATCCTTTGATGAAATGGGAAAAAGTTGAGTCAGAACACGTATTTAAGAATTTTTTGAATCAGTGGCCCAAAGGGTGATTCTGGATTAATAAATGTAATGTGCATTTGACAGACTAACAGAGATACAAATGATTCTGTGAAGATTTCATGCAATTATGTAGCGACTGGAGATGCCTTGTGGTCAGAACTTGGTCAGCACTACTTGAAATAAAAAAGCTGGAGACAGCAGCATAGTAACATTACCACCACTGGCATTTTGAAGGTATAATTACAAAGAAATGCTGGCATGTTGTAGTATACTGGGCTCAGACTACACAATATTATTGTCATGATAATCACCAAGTCAGATTAGAGCATTATAGAGACATAAAATCGTCTTTTGCTCCCCAAGCAATCATGCTTGACCCCTTAAAAGATACCAGTGGGTAGGACTTGGCAATTTATGATGCAGGCTGTCTACTCAATTTTACAGTTCTTGAACTGATGTCCTGCGTGACTTGAATTGACCAAAATTGGGCTGGTATTGTGCAGTCTGAACCTGGCAACAGATAAACAGGATATACTGCAATTTATATCCTTTTTCTCCAGCAAAGTGGAGCCCTTTATATTGAGATTTGTTTGGAGAGAGAGGAAAAGAAGATCTTATACCCTGATGCAGTTTTGGAGGGAAAAAAAGTGTCAATGACTTCTTAGTTCTTAGATAACTGCAATCAGCAGGTCATACATAACTGATCCACCTCGAACTGCAATTACTTACGTTCTTGAAAAAGTGAGCCTGTGGCAGTCATTTAGAAATGCTGGTTAAAATCTGTTTCTGTATAGCAGAGTGAGTGCATGAAAGTGAGAAGCGGTCCAGCTGGTTTTTTAAAAGGTCCATGTGAAAAGGGGCCTAATCGAATAGTCCATCTATCAATTAGAGAAAATGAAATCAACCTGTCAGCAGACACAATGATGGTGAGAAACTCCCAAAACAGACCAGAGACAAAGAGACTTTGTTGCATAGCCACACACACCAGCAATACACCCATCGGAATATAAAACATGAGAGAACTGAAATCAAAATGGTGGAGATGAGAGAAGCAAAGGGAGCAGCAGAGGGGAAAGTTGAATTAACACTAGCAAGCACACACACACGCCTGCACTTCAGGGGGAGCAGGACATTTGAATCGTCTGCTGCTCTGAGGACTCCCGTCAAAGAGTAGAGACCCAGGCAGCCATATGTCCTCTCTTTTGCCTCTGCAGTCCACCACCCTGCCCCAGGACATCCCTGTGCATGTAAGCACACACTTAGACACAACCTCTCTCTCTATTACACACACACACAAAAGCTAATTGGGCAAAACAATCTGGATCATGCTCACTCCTGCTTTACCAAAGCATGCTCTTGCATGTCTTTTTATGCAAAAATCCACATTTGTGCAGCGGTAACATGAGAGGATGTGCAGCAGCAATGCAGCGTTAAAATACCAACTGTCAGTCACCCGTTCCTCTATTTCATGTCTGCACCACAGCCAAAGACATACACGAGCTGCAAACGAAATATCCAAGACTTTGTCAGCAGAGTATTACTCTGTATTTTGGACACTGTTTTGGACCATTTGCATGGAGTCAGGTGCCAGAACATGCGATCAGAGCAAACTGTCGAATACCTCAGCTCGCTTTTGTGTGTGTTCAGTGTGTTGAGATTTATTTATTTTTTGTCCTGCAATTGTCAAACCACTCACTTGCAGTTCAGATTGCATGCACAGTCCTACTCAGCACGCTTCTTCCACACATAGAGGCTATGTGTGAACAATGCACCTATCCTGACACCTGAGTTGAGTCACAAACAAACAGCAAACATCCCACTCCTTTGACTAAGGGGCAATCCCTTATACTATTAAAAGAACAAAGTAAAAGGGTGAGAGTAAAACCATAATAGGATTTGCCCGGTGCTCAATAATTAGGGCTTCTGTTTGGGGAATACCACCGAGAGACACTCCCCCCACATTCACACGACTCTTAGAAGAAGCACGTAACAGCGGGTCTTTGACCGGTTAGGGTGCAGAAAATCCAACAGCGGCTGCTCCGTTACAGCATCCCGGGCAGGCATGCTGTTCAAATCATCCCGGCATGGGAGCGAGGAGAGGAAAGCCTCCCCGTCTGCCTCTTCATTCACCACTCCCCCTCCCTCCTTACCTTGGATCTGACGGTTGCCACGGCACCAGATTCCTAAGCAGTGGCCATGTCAGAAGAGATGATGAGGGGAAGTGGTGTGAAAATGTCCTTCCACCCAGGTGTCTGCCCCTTCTCTCTTTCTCCTCCTTCTCTTCCTCTTCTTCCTCTTCTCTCTCCTCTCCTCTCGCCTGCTCCACAGCAAAGCGTGAGAGAGCTGATGAAGGGGACGGCAGCAACAGCAGCAGAAGAAGCAGCAGCAGCGTCAGTCTCTAAATCTCACACACAAATACACATGCACACACACACAAACACACACACACGCTCACGCTCCTTTTAATTAGCTTGTTCCAACAACCAGCGATGACTAATAAATCAAGTGGCAGAAATCACCTCCTGTGCTCCGCTGATCGGATGAGGAGACACAGAGGACAGGGAGAGAGTGCAAGCACATGTGTTCGAGGAAGTAAGAGTGTGTGTGAGAGAGAGACAGTGATCTAGAGCATGAGAGAGGGGGAGAGAGAGAGAGAGAAGGAGAGAGAGGAAGGGAGGGCATGCATTGTGTGTCAGCTCATTTGTATTCAAAGCTTGTTTTGCCTCTCCATCCCTCCCCTTCTCTCTCTCCCTCCATCCATCCATCTCTTCCTTTATCTAACTCCCTCCATCCATTCTTGGTTTCTCTTCTTTTCCCCTTTTACTGTTCTGTCCTTTGTGCATTCACGTAAAGGACACAAACTTGACCGGAACATCAGAGGAAAGAGGGGTCAAGGAATTCCACAGATTTAAAAAAATGGGATGGAAGTGGAAAGGAAGGTTTCTCATGTGTGTGTGTGTGTGTGGAGGGGGGGGGGGGGGGGGGGGGGGTTGTTTGTTTGTTTATAAGGTTTCACAGCTGCATGCCTCCAGCAAAGCACACTCTGGATGTGGGTTAATGATACATGGCTGGCTATTGATCTAGGTCAGAGCTGGTAGCCGAGAGCCAGGCTGGACACTAGTGCACGTTTACCCCAGAGGTGAATGAAAGTTTGCTGTTATGCAGAGAAAAAAAATACAGAAATGCAATACAAGCTTGGCAAAATGTTTTTAGCAATCAGTATTTCATGTAGATTTTAAAGAAACAGACAATAAAACAGCAAAACAAGCATCTGACGGCCCCTTCTTCATAAAGCCCACCAGTTCTGAAGCAATGCTTCTCTGTAAAGGGTCAGGACAATGCCATACTGACAGCTGAAGACAGGAGCAGCAGTGGCAATGTAATGAAGAGAGTTGCAGAGAACTCTCATCGCTTTTGGATGAGACAGAAATATCTTAAAATTTCCCAAAATAAAAAACATATTGTTGTTATTAGCAGCAAATGAATGCCAAGAAAACAAGTTTCCAGAGCCATTTCTTTGGCATTCGCTACTCAAATGCAACAAATATAATAAGCGTCATAGGCACCATAACAAAAAAATACAAGCTTTCTTGTTGGTAGTGTCCAAAACAGCTGTTTCTGTATAATATGAATGAGAGAGCTGGTGGGTCTTCAAGAATAAAAATATGTTTTGGGGGAATAAGTATAGCTGGTCCCCTTTAAGTCACTGGATGAGCATTAAAAATCTCAGATCTGATTACCTTTTGCTAGAAGCTTCAAAAGTCAGGTTTTTTCACTCTTTTGTCCACTTAGACATTAATAGGATGTTGGTGTCTGCAGCTCAGAGGTGCAAAAGGAATCAAGGTTGCTCTTGGTTGAGGTCTTAGGTCTTTTTGTGTGGTAGGCTCCTAGTGGCTTCCGCTATGCCCAGTCTTCATTAATATAGCATTACCTTTGGGGCATTAACAGCCCGCAGGCTTATTTTATGCACACAGCTCCTGACCTATTTTAGGATTGACAATCCATCAAAAAAAGAGGCGAAGAACACCAGTAACCCAATGGTGATTTAGTTTCTCGTGCTGGTGAAACTGTTAGCATTGTAAGTAAGTAAGAATAAAGGCCACAAATGGGCATGGACTAATCAAATAACCTTCCTGTTGTGCAATTATTTACCTACAAGTAGATGTGGAAATCAAATCTAACAGTTTGTGAAATTCATCACTATTCTCTGTCATTCTTTTCAAATTACCTCATCACTGGGTTTCACTTCCCCTCCTCCAGTGCTGAGTGCACTGTCCTGACTTGTAGGGGTCTCAGTGGGATTGTCATAGTGGTAGATGAGATATGGGCTGAGCATCTTAGAAATGAGAAATCTGCCTGTTATGGGGCCATTATGGTTTACAGCAGGTTGGATGCCTGTCCCATGGGTCTACTCTCCTCCCGCCCATATACCCTGCTCCCTTTCTCTTTGTCCAACCCCCTCTCTGACTGCTTTCACCCACGCCAAGCTTACAGTGGAAACCCCACAAACTAATGCTAATATATATTGTAATATATTTATATCACTAAGCACTTCTGGATGGATGCAAACTGCATTTCGTTGCCCTGTACCTGTGCATGTGCAATGACAATAAAGTTGAATTCTATTCTATTCTATTCTAAACTATGTCCATGACTGATGGAGAGAGAAGTCTGAGAAGGTGAAGGATAGAGAAGGGCAAAAGAAAGAAGAGGAAAGGCCAAAAACGAAAGAGGTCCAGACCTCAAGGAGAATTGACTGAGCTGTTTCTGTGTATGAATTGGGTGTTTCCATGGAAACCATTGCAATCAGAACCATACACAGGAAAACGCACATTTAGTCATTGGAATCAGGTTTGATGTAGGATACTGTATGCACATTTACTTATTCGTGCGCACTGCAGTTAGAATCCAGTAAAGCGTCTGGAGTTTATATGTGTGCTACTTGCCTGCATTCATATGTCTTACTGCTGCAACCAATTAGCTATGTAAGCATTATGGTAATTTAAAGTATCAAAGTCTGGTGGTAAAAGTTAAGTCAATGCAGAAATAAAAAACAAACAAACAAACAAAACTGCAGTTCCACAAATAGCCACTTGAGGCTAACTCAAAAATAGAATTAATTCCCACTAACTCCCATGTTAAAATGTCCATTGTTACAGCAGAATTAAAAATGTTTACAGCTTGATTTTGGTCCCTTGCCAGAATTTTATTGCTGTGTTGTGGTTAATATTATATTATTATTTTGTCTTAAAGTTATACATGACTGAAGATGGCTGTGACTGCTTTGTTAGGCTGCTAGCTGTAGGCCTTACCTCAGCTAATCTGAATGACTGAACTAGACCTCTTGATTGTGGTTGTTGTGTTGGGTTGAATTTTAGATTCTTTTCAACACAATTATCAAAGAAGTGTTACAGCCTGGTTTGAAGTTTGTGTTTCAGTTTTGGTAACTGGATTTCTGGTATTTCATTACCAGTTACTTAGCTGTAATTAGCGGATTAGCAGCAGGGTTGCTAGCTTTAGCTGATAACTAACCTTTCTATCTTCTTGTCGAATTGCAACACTTCAGAATTCAATAAACCAAGATGGAAACAATAAAATGCCAAACACAAGGCTTGAAATTTATTTTCAGTAGGTGAAGTGACAGTAGCTACATCCATCTTCTTAGTAATGGATAAACACCATCTGTTTTTGCATCTATCCAACCAGTCAATCTATTACTTGTAGCTAGCTGTTGCAGTCATTTATCCTTTATCATTTTTTTTATACAAATGACTCACTTACTAAATACCATGGTGGCTCTGCGGTGTTTCAATAAGACATTATATAATAATGCTGGAGACTTTGATGAGTTTGTGTAGTAAAAATGAAGCTACTGTAATTTCACTAACAAGGTAATAAGAAGTTGGGCTTAATACGTTTAAAACAACAGAGGTGTGAAACTTGCATTCTGACAAGATTGTTCTTAATGTTTTGTTTTATACTTATAAAGATAATATAATATATTTATATTTTCTCTGCACATATGACAGTGGTATGAATGTCTACAAGAAAATAATTCAAAGGATACAAATGGCTTTTTTCATACAAGACAACCATGCTTAAAGTATCCAGCCACATACTGGGGAAAAGTGGGGCACATCAGTAGGCTACATAACATTAATAACTCATTTTACACCCATCATTTAAACATAAATGAATAGAGACAAACATTATCCCTCTATTACCACAAACATCATCCTGCACAGCTCCCCAAACATCAACTCACCAGCACAGAAGCCCCCAAATACCTCCTTGTATCATTATGCCAAGAGCTCCAGCTGTGGTCGAGAAGGGAAATTCATTAATCAGCCTTAGAACAAAGGACCACATTCCTCCGCTATCCCCCCTTTGTCTGTTCATCCCACTTGATCCTGTGCTAATTCTTCCAGTAAAACTGAGAAAAAAGCTCTAATTTTGTTTCTCAGTCTTGAACCAGACCAGTTAGATCACATCTGTATATTAATTATTTTAAATATGGCAACTTTGACAGTCTGTAAGTCTAAACACATGAATAAATAGTAGATATCATTCTGGTGCATAGTTTGATTTGTGCTTGGTAATGTACATTTATCTTAAACACAGCTGGACAAACATAAGGAAGTACAGTATTTAGCAGCTGTTCCAATATTTGTAAAAAAGTATCCAGAAGAATTAAACTGAATTAACCACTCATCATGCAGTAGATTTGTGGCATGTTTAGCAGCTCAAGTGTTGACACACAGATACTGAGTGGCTTCTTCAAGAGTCTTCTTTAAATTATATGAAGGATTTCCCTTAAAATAATCATTTCATACCATAGCCTCTTATCAGAGGTTTTACCATGGAACTGTATGGCTTCTTGTTAGTCATAAGAAATGTCCCATTGCCTGAAAAAAAAAACGCCATTAGTGACAAACCATCAACACTACAGCATGCTTCTGCAAATATCAAGGTGGGGCCTACAGCAGGTGTTCCTTCCTTTTCACAGTGATTGGAAAATAAATTCCATCTCATGCGATTTGATTTCTTGAGCTGCGGTCGGCTATTATCACCCCCACCTCTTTACACAGGATCAACTGAAGTGGTCCCTTGTTCATGTCGGAATGCTATAAACCCCTCGGGCACAGAGGGAAATGATGCATGTTATTGTGAACACACCAGATGGGGTCCCGAAGCAGAGAACGTGAAGGTAGAGCAGCAATCTTTCTATAATGAGATGTAAATGGAGGCAACTCCAAGCTAGGGATAGTGACAGGCTCATTTTAATGGATAACAGTGCAAAGTAATGTAAGTGACAGGTAGCAAACCTGCATGAAAATAAATCACATTTGTTAAATTATGCTCAGCACACAGCTCCTCTCAGAATCTAACCTATTATTAGTCCCACCAGTCAACATTAAAGTCTCTAAAATCAATATTTTTAACAATAACATTGTTTCAGAAGACTGTATGTGATGTGAAATGAGTCACAAACCCCATAATTATCATCTACCTTTGTTGTTTTCCTTAGTGCCACAGCTTTTTATAAGCACATCTATAACACTGCTTGAAAAATACTTGGAAAATCTATTGTAAATCCCTTTCCTATACCAAAAACTACAAAAGGCTAAGATCCTAATTTACATTAATTTACTTAATGTAATCTTAATCTTAAATACTGTAGATTCAGCATCATTTACACATTATTCTTCTTTTATTCTGTGTACATTTTAGATTGAAATCTGTCCGTTTTGCTCGTGTAAGTTGTATGTGACACATGAAGGAGAAAGTAACACCTCATTTGCAGGGGGATGATGAAATTAACATAATATCTATGCAAATCAAAATAATTAGGATTATATAATAGACAATAATTTTTTTTAAGTATAAATGTTAATAATCACTGCATGTTTGATGAGTTTTGTTTAGATCGGCCCACCTGTTAAGGAGGAGATAGGGTACGTACAGACATATGCATATATATGTATAGTGGGCAGCACGGTGGTTAGCACTGTTGCCGCACAGCTAGAAGGTCCTGAGTTCAATTCCATCATCAGGCCAGGGTCTTTCTGTGTGGAGTTTGCATGTTCTCCCCGTGTTTGCGTGGGTTCACTCCGGGTACTCCGGCTTCCTCCCACCGTCCAAAGACATGCAACTTGTGGGGATAGGTTAATTGGATAATCCAAATTGCCACTAGGTGTGAATGTGTGAGGGAATGAGAGTGCGAATGGTTGTCTGTCCCTGTGTGTTGGCCCTGCGACAGACTGGCGACCTGTCCAGGGTGTATCCAGCCCCATGACAGCTGGGATAGGCTCCAGCACCCCCCGCGACCCTGAAAAGGATAAGCGGAAGCAAATGGATGGATGGATCATTATAGTAACGTTATATGTTATAGTAATATATCCAAACTAATATTTGTTTGGAAGAAAAAAGAATAGCTAATGTACTAGTGATGTATTTATGCAAAGGATGTGGAATATAAATTATTTTATATAAACATTTCAGCATATCCTATAAATAAAATGAAAATAAAA
Source organism: Aulonocara sp. 'chitande type north' Nkhata Bay (assembly GCF_057382095.1). NCBI lineage: Eukaryota > Metazoa > Chordata > Actinopteri > Cichliformes > Cichlidae > Aulonocara > Aulonocara sp. 'chitande type north' Nkhata Bay. Next base: position 10,858,488 of record NC_141347.1, read on the forward strand.
CAACAGTCTGCATCTAAAGTAGCTGTTTTATATGCAATTCAAAACATGTAGTAAACAAGAAGTCATTCATGCATGATTTGCAATGAATCCTCAGCGGACACATCACTAACAACAAAGAGCTCAGTCCATGGCAGGAAACAGGAATGATATGACCCAAGCGTTAAGGAGACAAATAGCTATAGTCAGGTTGCTTTTATTAAAAGTGGTGGCTGAAGTCCAGGCACTCGACCACCCATCATCATCACTGTCATCATCCTTATCCCTGCTGCCACCAGTTCCTCTCTGACTTCCTCACTGCCACTTTTCCAAATGCTTCCTCGCCCGATGTCAAAGTCAATAATCCATCAGTTGTGAAATAGGATGCTAAAATACTCAAAATATCAAACATTACAGTCACACAAGAGACTGAAGAAGTCAATTAGATGAGTGACGAAACGTTTTACCTACTGAAAACTTTACATCCAGATGAACAGAATCAACTTCTAGGGTTTTGCTTAACTTCTATTTACAGCTTAGATACAGTTGGATCCAGAAACAAAACTGGAAAAAATGTAATTGTTTGTCTGTTATTTTTTGAAATTTAAAGAAACCCCATGAAAAAAAAATGTGTGTGTATATATATATATATATATATATATATATATATATATATATATATAAAAATGTGTGATTGGGTGCATTTAGTGCATTTAGTTTTATGTGTTTATATGCGTTTCAGATTCTGAAAGCAGAGAGAGACGCAGAGTGAAGCGCTGAGGGTCTGATGGTGTTAACAAATCCAGATTGGAGCCCAAGGCTGGTGAGACTTGCGATAAGACACCCACATGCTGAAGCAGAGCGCCTCATTAGGTAGGACATGCAACGGTGGGGGCGGAGGACCAAGAGAGGATGGGTGGGAGGACGAGAGAGATGAAGGGAATAGTTGTTCACACTCCATCTGGGTAGAATCTTTAAAAATGCTCCTGCGGTGTCGGGACTTTGCACTGGCAGTTCAAAGTGTTGGTGACATCGTAGATGGGTGGAGGGTTACATAAAACCATAAAATTCTCCGAATGTGAGTCCTACTGATAGTGAAAAGATCTGCACTATCAGACTTGAACTGCCCACAGCTTTTTAATTTGTAATGATGACTGGCTACAGCTGGCCGGGCAAGTGCACATAGGGGTTATTAGGCCAAGATGTCAAGCAGAGGTAGTAGCAGACTTCATGGGGCGAGAGTAGTAGTAGAAGTGAGGTTATACTGTATATAGCAAGTCTGAGTTTCTTGTCCTTAAAATTTGCATGCAACCCTTTGTGCTTGATAGTTTTGAATATCTGGGAATAGTTCAGCTGGACAGCTTTGTGAAGCTATTTCATCGTCTAGAATGTGTAAAAAGAAGAGTATGTGTGAGTACGTGAGAAAGAAAAAAGCAGGCAAACCTCCAGAACTCTTTTTTTTTGGCTTCTTGGCAAGATTTTACTACTCTGCTGGAGGAATCAGAGACATAAGCTCAGGGCTGTCTCTTTTGCTATTATGTCCAAACGTAACTACATCATGTCAACACAGAAACACAGACAAAAAGCCATCAAGCACAACAGTCAGTGTCGTCAAATATCAGTTAAAATGCACTAAGTAAATACGGCCACTGTCAATATAATATTAGTGTAGCAGATTTCAGACAACTGAAAGTTTGCCAAAAACATCAAATTAATTGGGGTAATTTTGCTATGGGATCTGGGAGGCTGTTAGGGGTACTAACAGTTTTCTTTGACAAAATGCACTCTGAATGTTAAAGGGTCATATTTGGCACAGACAAGAGACTCCCTAAAGTACAGAGTCCATCCAAGAAAAACCTTAAACATCTAACAAGTAAAGAATTTTGAATGAAGGAGTAGTCCAAATTTCTGCCACTCAGTCCCGGAGATTTGTGGCTAACTATGTAAAATACCATTCAAAAATTCATTTTCTTAAAAGCTTATCCAGCCAGGATTAAGAGGGGCACTTGGCACCAGGCAGGAGAAAGGATACACGCTGGACAAGTCACTTTCAGCCAAAATATGAGATCATCTCATCCAAGTGCCTCCATAGTTTGGCACTACTTTTGGTCACCCAGCAATATAGGCAAAGAAGAAGGGATGAATGATTCCACACAGCCAGATATATACAGAGACTCCTTTATGCATTAATGAGTGTTGTTCAACAATAAATAAACACATCGTAGTGGGTTTCTGTCCATCATGGTGACATTCTGCCATCCACTCCATCATCACCTCTTCTTCACCTCGCTTGGCTCTAATGTGTGATTTTCTGGGATGAGAAAGCTGACTGTTTCTCACACAGTGACATCGATGAATCACTCAGCTTTGCAGCCAGCTCTAACCTTAAAGGCCCTCCCTCACCTGTTTCAGTTCTGCCCTAGCTTAAACTCTGTCTGTCCATCATGACGATTAAAGTGGTTTATGGAGATCCATGCTGACAAGCTGGGGGAAAAAACGAGTCCTGCGTTGCTGGAGCCTGGAAGGTAGAACTCAGAATACTGAGTTTCTTACTTTGAGTTAGCTTTGTGAACATGATGGAGGGACACAGATGGGTAACTCTTCAGGTAACTCCTTTCTGACTTACCATAGACCACTATGAAATATATGTCTCTTCCACTTAATCCCCCCATCACCACCACCACCTTTCAAGCTGCTTTTCAAAACCACCATCTATAGTAACAACAGTCTTGTCTCATCTCACCCTTTGCATAATTTATTAGGGGCTCTGTCCCTCAGACCCATTACTGTCTTATCAGGTGACCCAGTTATGGGGGGAAAGCCTGCATCACAGATATGATCAGTCTGGAGACCATAAATCTTCACATTGGAACGCTGCCCAGTCGGTAGGATGCTGAATGTGCAACCAGAGCCCAGAAAAGCTGGTGCAATAGTGGATAGTATTTAAGAAACAATAAATCTACCAGATAACGTTTATTTTTGTAACTGTAGAAATTAACTGATTGTAGAATAACACATTGCTGTATAACCAGTGTGGCATGATCCAGGTAAAGATAACATATCAAGAGTTTTTGAACCACTACTGGTTTTGGTCCTTATACATTTTAAGGTGTTTAAGGTTTTAAGGTGGTTTATACTGCAGTCGCACTAGAGTAAACAAAAAAAATTAACATTAATTTCTTATATTCAGGGTCCTGCCAGAAGCTCATAGAATTAAAAGCTTTTTTGGGGAAATTCCTCCACAAATAGTCACTAATACTGCAGACGGACATAGGTGCTCAGCAGTGTTGCTTTTATATAAGAATATAACCAGAATACAGACCTTTGATTTAAGTCACCTTGAAGAGCTACGCTTATTCACAGGCAACTGTGGCAATCTACTACAGCTGTCAATCTGTTTATGTTCATCATTTGAATTCTAGAATTTTACATTTATAAATTATTATAACCACAATTTCAAAAAGTTGGGACCCTGTGCAAAATGCAAATAATAATTAAAATAGATTTGAAAAAACTTATAAATCCATATTTCATTCAAAGTATATCATAGAAAAGACACCAACGTTTACCCGCATATTGAATTTGTTTGAAAGACGGTTTGAATAATTGTATACATTGTGAGATTTTAAGTAGATAAAATAGGATTTTGTTTGTAGCTCTGCGTGTCATTTTGGGTTAAAGGTCTCCATCCTAAAAAGGACCAAATAGCGTGTGCTTCCTACCTGCATTTTGTTCAACTCGATCAGCTCTGCAACCTCGTAGAATCTTTTCTTTTCTAAAGCAAGAGTCTAAAAGAAAAAAAATGGGTCACACTCAGAAGGATGTAGCCATTTGTATATTTTATTGATCTCAGGGCCAAGTAGTGGGATCATTTAAGCTTCACGATTAAAAAAGGAACGAAGGCAGAAATGTAAATGAAGCAGAAATAGGAAATGATTTGAGGATCACAAAGCAGACGGCTATTTAGAGAAAGTGCCTCAGCAGAGGCCAGAAATAGCTTTGTTCCAGCCAAAAATAGTCCTCCTCTCTCCTATTTCTAACTCGTATTGCCTGTTAATGCAAAATAGATTAAGGATTGGCTTTTCTAGAGATTTTTTTTAGTAAGCAGCCGATTTATCATGTGTGGGCCTTGGAACCACAAAACTGTTGCAAGATTTCATATTATATAAAGAATGTTTTAGTGTTGTGGGACTAGTGAAGAAGCCTGGGCAAAAACCTACATTTAAATCCAATTTTGTCCTCAGGCTGCACTGCCCTTGTCTGTCACAGCAGTCAAAATATTGGATTAAAACTTGTGTTTAGTCAGACATTTTATTATTCCAGGCAGACAGCATGCTCCTGCAGGATGACAATACCTGACTGAAACACAGAGTAATGTATGGGGTTAAGATGCAACCTCGATATCAAAATGACTAAAATGACTTTGATCACCACATGATGTTTGTCATCACAAGTTATTTTGAGCTTTCTTAAATTATGTCACATTACATCACATTACATGTGTTTCCACCAGTTGCTAAGGAAAAATATGTTTTGTACTGTGAGTTGCACCATATATGAGCTTGAATGCTAATCCTTTTTCATGTATTGTGACCCCGTATATCTGCTATCGCTGATCCTTTACTCCCCTCTTTTCATACACTCTCCAGGGACTCTGTGAAAGTCAGAAGGACAGAAGGATGGCATCCTTGATAATAGGCACGAAGTAAATAAGAAAAGTGTTTTAACCTTAAATATGTTGTTGTTTTGGTCATCCTGCTGTAGCTATGTGGACATAGATCAGAGACAGTCAGAAGGGACTGTTATGGACTACAGCTGAGGTCTATTCTTGTTCTACAGAGTGGGCCATTTATATGGATACACCGTAATAACATGGGAATGGTTGGTGATATTAAAGTCCTGTTTGTGGCACATTAGTATATGTGAGGGGGAAAACTCCTCAAGATGGGTGGTGACCATGGTGGCCATTTAGAAGTCGGCCATCTTGGATACAACTTTTGTTTTTTCAATAGGAAGAGGGCCATGTGACACATCAAACTTATTGGTGATGTCACAAGAAAAACAATGGTGTGCTTGGTTTCAATGTAACTTTATTCTTCCATAAGTTATTTACAAGTTTCTCTTTGTTCACAGCCATTGACATGTCGAAGAGGTTAACACGTGAGGAGCGGATCGAAATTGTGTTGATATCTGGTGAACGCAGTAACCGGGTCATTGCAGCAGATTTCAATGCAAGACAACCTACGAGACCACCCATCTCCCATGCTACAGTTAGCAAACTGCTTTCTAAGTAAGGAAGCCAGTTGACCTTAGAGACTCCAGGATGAAAAGTGCACATTTTAAAGGAAAGGATTTTTAACCTGGCCCGGTTTAGCTTTTAAGGTAATCTGATGATGCTGGGGGAGGAATCGTTTTAAGTAGGATTCATGTGGATCTGCTGGGATAAAAAAAAGACTGGATTGGAGACCCTCTGTGCCCAAGGAAAGGAAATTGGTCAAGATTTGGAGAAGTTTGAGCTTGAGAGTGGAAGCCCCGGGATCTGGTGTGGAGACCCACCCTCTAACAACGCCAGGCCTGATAAGGTTACAACCCTGACCTCTTGGATTCCAAGCCGAAGTTGTGTCTTCAGCCAGTAGTCTGACTTGGAGGGAAAAAACGCTCACACTGCTCACATTGCATTGTGAGCATGGTGGTTTCCTGTTGGTCAACATTAGAGCTTACTACGTTCTTGTATGGAGGCCATTTTGGGCCATACATAACACATGTATTAAGGAACTTTATCAGGCTGATTTGGACATGATGGAGAAGAATGAACATAATGCTGTAATGTCAAGTATATCATATTTGATTAATATTTTTCCCCCCAATAAATTGCACAAATCCCAGTTGTGGAAAGACTGATAACAATTAAAACATATATATATGGAAAATTGTAACTCAATTTTTGTTTGAAAGTTTTCCAAAAGGTCCAATAAACACTTCAGTTAAAAAAAAACGTGTATTTCCTGTCAATTATTTCAAGGTTCAGGCTTTACAGGTATAATAATAAACACTTTTATAGGTATCTTCAATTCAGAAGTATTATATATTAACAAAAAAGAGAGCCAAGTTAAGGTAACCGCCACAAAAGCAAATTATTGGGGGAAAAAGTGTAGCTGTGTACACGAAAGACACATTTGTGCATATTTATGGATTCTGTAACCATTTTAGGACGCAGTAAATAGAAGTGTTTTGAGGGTGTCTGGCTTTAAAATTTTAACTGGCTGTGAGAACTGAAAAAACACTTTTCATTTGTAGTGTAATCGTTGGTTTGATTTTGCCCGTGGTAAATACTCCAGTTCTTTTTATCTTGGATTTGAAACATTCATTAACAAAAAAAAAAGGGTCAGAGTGCAGAGCAGAAGTCAGCAAAAGGCCAAAGAGCTAGAAGGAGGTCTCCACAGTGTGACTGCGCATATGTTACAAACATGTTCACACAAACAAGCAGCAGATGTCTTATTAAATCTGCTTTAATCAGACTTTGTTGTCTTTGTATGTTTTAATTGAAAGTAATTTGTCAAAGTAGATTACAGCCTGGGAAACAGCTGTGAGCAAGATGAGAGGGTCCTGTGGAAAGTGAGAAAGGGCTGTTGAGCTAACTAGGTGCACAATTTTTCCTCTGAACACTGAGTCACGTAGGCAAGGCAGCTTTTTAAAGTGCAGTTAAAAAAACAACAACAACGAAAACATAACTTTTATCTTTAACACTGCTTTTAACTACCTGTACTTTCATAAACGCACTTTACATTAAATGGAGGTTAATTGGAGCCAATCAATATGCTCACTACTGATTGGCTTATCAATATTGCTCCATTGCATAGCTTATTTTTTTCTAAGTCGATTTTAAGAAAGTTAAAAGTGTATCTAGCAGTTAGTAATATGACAGTAAAGTCTCCGAGCTGCAGTTCATAGGAGGTTTTCAGCCAAATCCAGCAAAAGCAGGAGCAGTGTGGGGAAAAAGGATTAGGAGGATTGTGAGCGAAGGGCTAGTATATGAGATTTGTGCAGTGCTGCTGAGGTCAGCTTCTCATGACCAAAGCAAAACTGTGGTTATTTTAGGAAACGTGGAGGCAGAAAAAAATATGTTCCCACAAATCAAACTGATGTCATTTTTTTTCACCAAAGATGCAAATTGATTTACCAGAAAGTTTACTCCATTTCCCCCCAGAAAGTTTACGTTTGTCTAACAGAGGAAGTGCTTTCCAAACAGGACATTTTCTATTCATCCCTTTGCTCACTATGTAGGTCTCATAATCTTGTAGTTTTCTTTTCTATAAATACAGGGCAACTCTTAGCAGACTTCCTTTTATAAAAAAAATTGGGTTCATGAGCTTCATGAGATCATCGCAACGCACTGAGTCCAAGTCTTTATACTTTATACATATGCCTCTTATCTTCAGGGCGTTTCACAAATGGGACTAAGCTGAAGTTGCTGTGGCGTGTCACAGCAGTTGAGGTGCAAGTGAAAAATGCAACAATGGCAACATTTAAATAATGGCAGAATAAACGCTGCGATTTCTGCATACGTTTTGACACCACCACTTTGACTTACTGCCAGAGCATGTTAAGTGTGAGAACTCTCAGACCACACACACAAAACGGGGCTGCACAGTAGCTGAAGCTGAAACATCAACTCATTTCAAATCAAAGATTTCTGCAGACACATTTACTCGAGCCATGTAATTTCAGGCCCTTGAAGTTCTCCAAGAGGACATGCACCCACAGCTGTGGCTGGTCACAGCACTGATATTGTACACAATTGTCATCACAAGCTCAGTATTTTGGGAAATAAGCTTTTTTGCTTTCTTGCTAAGAGTTTAATGGGAAGAAGGAAGCATTTGTGCTGTAAACACAAATTTAAACATTTGCACTTAAACTTGCACAAAGGATGGAACCGTTTCTGTGCTCAGTTAATATATAAAGGAGTTACAAAATTCATCTACCATCTACAGCGCTTTAACTATCATGTTTACGTGTTTAAACTGAGCAACAACTATTAAAAATTGGCATACTGCAACACTTTCAGATAAATCAATCTTTTTCTTTCTCATGTTTCCTAAGCTAAGGTAAGCTTAGAATGTGGCATTGAAACATTAAAATGACTTGGGTAGCTCAGTTAGCACCAGATCGTGTAAGTGTAAGCCTCCATGGACCTGACTGTTTTTTGCAGCCCATCCCACAGATACTTAATCAGAATGAGTTTCATGTTTTTAAAGTGTTAGGTTAGGCTAGAGGGAGAACCCCCAAAAGTGTTTTAATTTTCGAGATAACCTCACTAGAGACATTTCAGGTATGAGGACATGTGATGAATGTATTCATAAACGTTTCACCATTTTTTTTCTGGAACTGTTTAGCTTACATATCAGCTAAGCAACACATATTTTACTTAATTAACATCTGAGGTGTCAGTCTACTTGAAGTAATGTTGTCACGTAGTCCTTAACAAACTAGATAAATTCACTATAAAGGCTATAGTAGATATAGATATATAGTAATTTGATTAATATTAAGCCATTAAAAGCGTTCAAGTTGTAATTTCCCCCATCCACATTCCCCAGTGGACACATGAACACATGTTGCCAGCTATGTTAATTTTGGGGGATTGGCACAGACTACAGTGCCATCAGAGAGTACCATTAATATGGAAATCTGCAACAATCTCTAGATAGGAGCTAAGTTGTCAAAGCTTTCCCAGAACATCAGCCAGAGCGTCAAACTGCCTCCACAAGCTTGTCCTCTACCTGCTGTTATCTCCTCCTCAGTGACACATGATGTAAAAAGAAAACCAGGCCACCCATCCACTGTCCAGTTCTGTTGCTGGTGTACCCATTGTAGGTGCTTTTGGTAGTTGGTGGACAGGTGTCTCCATGGGAACGCTGTACAGAAACAAAGCTGCAAGGCACTGCATTTTCAGCAGTTTTAGTTAGGATAGATCTTGGGTGGAACTAAATCTCACACGACAGCCTTTGGTCACTCAGGACCCTGTTTCCGCTTAATTGATTGTCCCAAAAAACAAACAAAAAAAAAACACGGCTTGTTTGTTTAGGGATTACGTTGGGTCAGTAGATTGTAAAGTTTTTCACAGAGTGTGTGTAACGTGGGTAACTTGACATCTACATGATTCAGACGACGATGCAAGGAATAAAGTTACCAATGGCACCGTTTGTGTACGTAACCGTCTTTGTCATATGTCAGTTAAAAGTATTTTTCATTCCCAGTGGTTATCGCCAAAACCATATGGCTCAAAGTTAACATTAGTTTAACTCAGCGACTGCTCGCTTCAAATCGTTAATGGCTAAGTAACTAACTGTTTGTTTGCCATGCTGATACTAGTGTGTTCATGTTTGTTCAGATATCTTTCATTCTTTACTAGTCCCACAGATGCTCCCCAGCTCAGCACAGACTATAGTAGGAACTGAGACAACTCTAGACAGTACATCATTTTCCTTTCTAGCCAAACAGAGAGTGCATCCGAGCATGGCAGCATGTGCACTGAGGAGTACTTTGAGAAAGTCTGAGTGCGCACAGGGGATCAAATGAAAACACACAGAGAGAAATGTGCTCAGCACATAGTGTGCAACAGTGAGCAACATCATCTTTTACTGATCTGTTATTTGGAGAGATGGAAGGGGTTAATCATTGAAAGCTGTTGAGGGCAGCATTCAGCCTGCTGGGAAGCACGGGTTTCCCTTCTTCCTAATTAACAAGTACTTGACAGAGCCACTCAAACAAACAAGGCAACGGAGCACACAGCCGCCATCTGCAACAGCCTCGTGTTTGATGGGGCTTTGATGCTGATTTGAGCCAATGATGAAGTAAGTCACGCTGACATCAGGCTGCACGCAGGCCTTTGAAGGGAGCCGCGCACGATGGCTAACAATCTGTGCTGCAAGATGACGACTCCACAGAAATAAAAAAAAAACATCTGACACTGCAGAAGAGACTCAAAGGCTGAGATAAAAACAGAGCGATCACTTCTGTGTGAGCGCAAATACCTGAATGTACCGCGATGTGTCATACATGAGTCTGCCTCAGGCAAGTTTGTAACATAGAGCATATTGATCTGAATCAGGCCCCTCACCCCAAGGGTCTCTGGTGTCAGCTGGCAGGAGGCTTCCAGTTATGCAGTCTCCCCCTGTGTCTGACAAATTCCATCCACTGCGGACACGATGATCTGCCATTACTTGTAAACACTCAAACATTACTTTCTCTACAAAAAAAACTGTTGTGTTGATTTTTGTGCCAAACATAACAATCTATGTCATACAGCAAGAGATCTGTTGCTCTTTTGTTACTTTTCAAAGTTAATCTTTGCACTCTGACAGATCCACTATGATGTCTTCTTTTTGGTGTCATAGCACAAGCCACAAGCATGGTTTAATTTGCAAAGCAGACAGAGGAATGTGCAAACATCTTGAGCTATCCTCTTATGCTTTGTTAGAAAATAGGAAATAGGTCCAGCAATTTATTGAAACAAGTGCAAGCACACATGGAAATGCAGTGTATGAGGTAAAAACTGTGTTTGTACAATAACAAGCTTCACTGTCAGTATTTGGTATGACCCCCTTTATTCTTCAGCACAGCCTGACCTCTCTTAAGCAGCTTTCTTATCATTTCTTTAAGTAGTCTTCATGAATACTTCTCCAGACTTCTTGAAGGACGTTTTTCTCTTCTTTAGATGTTGGCTGCCTTTTCGTCTGTTCTCTGTCAAATGATCCCATACTGCTTTAATAATACTGAGGCCTGAGCTCTGGGGAGGTCATTGCATGTTTTCCAATCTAGGTATGCTTTCACTGCATTGACAGTGTGTTTGGGATCATTGTCATGCTGAAAAATGAAGCTGCTGCCAATCAGATACTTTCCAGATGGAGGTGCATGGTAGCTCAAACTCGGAGGATATTTTTCTGTGTTCATAGTTTCATCAGTTTTAATAATATCTCAATCACTGGCTGAAATGCAGCTCTAAACCATTATTGAACCCCATTTCCACCACTAAAAAAAAAAAAAAGTAATCTACGTGGGATCCGCACTCACAAACTGCAACAAACTGGCGCTTTTGAGAGTATGTTTGCTGATAGTAACGCTTTATGATGTTTTATAGATGTTAGGGAAAATGTTCTAAAACACTTCTTCAGTAAAGACTCAGAGAAGAGAAACACACAGAACTTCTTGCTAGCAAGGGCAGCCTCCACTCTAAGAGACTCCAGTGAGAGAACTGCCCCGGTCTTTATTTTATACTTCATTGAGCGTATGTGTGTGTATGTGTGTGTGTGGGGTCAGAGTGTGGCCCCATAAACAACTTCCCTTAACCTGCTGGTCTGGAAAGTCCAACAGTTCATCTATATGTAAAGAAGCACTTAAACTAAAACAGACATAGCTACGTTAATCCTACCGTAAAGCAATAAGACAAGGTACGAGCTCTCATGCTCCCAGGACGTGGGGGTGCATTCCTGGGGTGCACACATCCTGTCACTACACAATTAATTATATGCTTCTAAGTATACATGGTTAAACATTTCCTAATACAAATAACTACAAACAGCATCCTACCATAAGCAAACTTATATCACTAAAAGATTATACTGACTACTAAATACAATTTTCCATTGACAATAGATAATCACTGTAATACTTCTTTGCTGACCTTATTAAAAACAGAACCAAATTTGGATCCATCTATAAGACCTGTTGCCACTGAATTTTCAGTCCTCTTCTTGTTTAAATTTGGTATACCTTAGCCCTTTCTTCCTGTTTCACTTCCTTAAGAACTGCTTCTTCACAGCCATCCTTCCACTGAGACCATTTCTGATGAGGCTTCAGTGAACAGTAAATGCATCAACTGAAGAGCGAGATGCATCTCTTAAGTTTTGTGTCAGATCCTTACTAGTGTTTAAGGGCATTTATTACTTTCAGAAATTATTCACCTGCTTTAGATGTTTTTTTTTAGACCTGACACTTCTTCTTTTGTCCTCCACTTGTCCAAACACGTGAAATTTTTAAGGACACACTGCACATCATACTGAGATATGCCACGATTTTACTGGTGTAAAAAAATTCATTTTATCCTTGTCTAAATGTGTTATGTTTGACATTTTAAATAGTTTCAACAGAAGAAATGGGAACAAATTACATGTTTGAGACAGGCTTCTAGTATAAAGTGCCTAAATATATGATTTAAAATAGATTTTTTTGATTCATAGTTCAGTGTTAAGTGGTACAAACAAACAAAATAATACATTCCTCTAAAAATAGCCAGCTATGAGGAAACATTTCCATTTCCATGTTGTCTTGTCGAGATGTCTTAACTCCCTTTCCTGTGTGTAATTCCATGTTTCAACAGACCATCATATCTCTATCTCCTCCACTCTCTCATTTGTCTTTCCTCCTGTGTCAAGCTCATGTGTCAGTCTACATCTCAGTGCTTCCTGCTTTATTTTGATAGTTTTGTGTTTCATGTTCGGTGTGTTTAGTTTTGCGTCATGTTCATTTGTGTCAGCTGTGTTTCCCATGTGTTTCCACTTCCCTCATTGCCTTTAAGTGAAATTGAGTCCTCTATCTTCCTTTGTTCATTGTCAGGTCGTCTGTTTGTGTACCCGTGTCTGCTCACCTGGCCTCATTCCTGGTCTGTAGTTTTGTAACTGTGTTGTTCAGTTAAGATGTTGTGACACTCAAGAAATCTGTGTTTCCCACAAACTGAGAATAAAATAGACACAGTAAAAAACAACACCAGTCTAGCTGTCACAGATGGTAATTAAAGCCACAGTAAGACGGGGGCGTTGCCCCTGATTTCCTAACTGACCTGGCTCAGCTGGGCGAACAAATTTGTTCTCACTTTGTCAAGAAGGAGTACAAAAGCTATACTGAAAAAAAGTGTGTGATATGAGTGATCCTGCTGAAACACGAGATTTATTTCTGCCTCCTAAACTGTGTGTGTGTGTGTGTGTGTGTGTGGGTGGCAAAGTGCTTCTACGCAGTGTACCAGGGGCACGGAGAAAAGCTGTCGTACCATAGGCACGAGGAGTGTGTGTGTGTGTGTGTGTGTGTGTGTGTGTGTGTGTGTGTGTGTGTGTGTGTGTGTGTGTGTGTGTGTGTGTGCCCCTCTAATGATCATGATAAAAATCAGAAGGCAGTTTTGCTATTTTGTTACTTTGAAAATCAGGAGCATACTGTGTCTCATCTCTTGTGTACCACTGATGTGCAAAGTCTTCACACCCACTCCTTCCCACCACTTGCACAACTGTGCTGTCACTTCAGACCTCAACTGTGAGAAAAGAAAGTGACAGCAGTAAAAGGCCATTTTGAGCCCCCGAGGAGAAGATAAGGCAGAAAAACTTAAAACGCCAACCATCCTGTAAGCGATACAGATGTGAAATTCTTGTGCCCGCCTTTCTTTCCTTCTTTTCTTTCCCCTGCTAAAAAAAATGGCTTTCATATGCAACAGAAAGTCCGATGCATTATGGATGGACAGTAGAATATCTAGCGAGGGATTTTAAATTCTACAACAACAAAAAAATCCATTATTTATTTTCCTTCCCTTGCAATTCACATTAACTTCTAAAAGCAGTTATAGAGAAACTCAAATCAGCAACGCGAATAATAGAATTTTTTATTTTACCTTTTAATTTTACCATTAAAGATTGAATTCATACTTATCTGTGTGCAACAGTATTCACGTTTGCAATTACAGCTTATAATGTTGTAATATTGGGGTATCAGGTTAAACAAGTATCATGTTATTACCATTTCATTGGTAATAGTAAATTTTCCTGATAACCACAGTCTTGTCTCAACAGTGGGAGCTGAGTAATCTTAAACTGAAATTCATATAACTGGGTACTAAGGGACCAGAAACTAGGAATAATAATTTGGAAACAAAAAGGGAAACAAATAAAAGCACAACAAAGACAATATACTAACAGAATAAAACAGAAACACACATTTCACAGCTTCCCGTCGCGTCGTTGTAGTGTTGTGCTGTGTGTTGTGCTTTCATGTATGCTCTCTTGTGTTCCCTCTCTCGTCTGCCTTTCCTCCTGTGTGAATTTCATGTACAAGTCCACGTCTCACGGTGTTTCCTGTTTTATTTTGACTGTCTCATGTCCACGTTCTGTGTTGCTTCCCCTGTGGCATCACATTCGTTTGTTTCAGCTGTGTTCCTCAGGTGTTGCCACTCCCTTCGTCTCCTCTCTGTGTATTTAGTGTGTGAGTTTTCTGTCATTCGTTGTCATTGTCTTCACGTTGAGTTCCCTAGCTTCCATGTTTCCTGGTTTCCATGTTCTGTAATCCGTCTTCAGGTTTTCATTATCTTCTTTTGATGTTCTTTGTCCCTTGAGTTTAGTATTTAGTTTTTCCCAGTGTAGCTCTAGTTAAGTTTTGCCTTTGCATCTACCTGCTCTTGCTTGTTATTTACTCCAGCCTAATAAACAGCTCGATTTTTGTTTAAGCCCGGCCCTGTCTTGTGTGTCTGCATTTGGGTCTGTTAAAAGAAATATAAGGTCTGCCACTGCATCCCTTTTGACACAGTCTTATACACCACTGCCTGCATAGATGTTAAAAGTAAAATGATTCAGGGACTTAATGACTTAATGATGACTAATGTTGTCTGTCATTAAGTATAGTACCGCAGTAGGGGAGACCGGGGGTGGTTGTAACATTTTTGACATTTCTGTCTGTAAATTGGAGCTCTTTTAAGGTAGTGTATTCAAAATGTAATGCAAAGTATTTACATGTCTCTGCTATTAAATAGTGCAGCTATTTTCTCTGCAGCACAATTACCCATTGCATGGTATGGTCTCAAACACGAAGAGTGAAATGTTACAATTAACCCCATAGTCTGGGTTAGTTGTAACATATCCTGGGGTGAAATGTAACACAATGAAATAAGGGTACTAACAAAACATTAACATGTAATCTTTTTTATTCAACACATGAATGCACTTACATCCATTTATGTAGCTGTGTGTGTGTGTGACAGAATGCAGAAATCTAGCTTTTGAACATATTCCAACCCCCCAAAAAAGACAAATTATGGAATTTTCTGCAACTGAATATTTCATTAATTTTGGTTGGTCTTCCTTGAGTTTGGCCTCATTGGCTCAGTGGGCATTATAACCTACAACTCTTGCACCAATTTTGAACATAACAATGAAGCTGAAAAAATGTAGTTGTTCACCAGCATCGCAATTCCATTACTTTTTATCATGGTTTACCTTGGTGTGGTTTGCAAAGTGCTTCAGAAAGATGAGGAAATCTGTTTCTTGCATCCATCCTGATTTAGTTCCACTACCAGTACTTCCTACTGGTCCATCTCTGACACAGAGGTCTGCATAATGTATGTGTGGGAACACAAACAGTGGAGGAATTGTGTTGCCAATGGCATTAACCGCATATACAAAAGCGACCAGTGAACCTCTCTCTGCTGATGTCGTTGCCCCAACTTGTTTAATATAAGTTAAAGTAATAGTGTGGTAAGTTGTAACATCTGCATTATTGTTACAACTAACCCAGACTGTTGCTGTTACAACTGACCCAGACTCCTATAGCCATGAACTAGCTAACATTACAGCCAACGGCTAAAACATTAGCACTAAAGACCTACACAGAATATATCCCCATAGACATACAAATAACATAATTTAAGTTTGATGAGTTTAACTGCAAAGCAGATAATGCTATTAGAAATTGAAATAAAGTAGAAAAACTTACTTTTTGGCATACAAATAACTTTTTTAAATTGTCTGTGTTTGACAAAATGTGCTGATTTTTCACATGTGATAGCAGAACTGAATTGGGCATGCACAGGATGAGTCACATCATTTGAAACTTAGCCCTGATTGGAGAAATTGGAAGTGTTACAACTGACCCATGTTACAACTATCCCCGGTCTCCCCTACTAACACTGGCAGCTGGAGCCCCCCAAAAAACGTTATGTCCTTGGGAGAATATTATTGCAGAGAGGAGTAGGAGGTCTTGTCACTGTGGACAAAATATATTCAAGTTGGTAATGCATGCTCAACAAACACAAAAGTTATATACTGACAATAGTCAGTGTTGTTTTATTTTATTTTTTTTAAAAACCACACAGTTCCTCAATGAAATACTGTAATTAATCTGGTCTTTTTCTTATAATACTCAAGTGATATTATTGCATAGAAATATTGTGTCAGCCCACCGAGTGGCTGCAGCTCTAAATATGAGTCATGTGCATGATTCAAAGAGACTTTCTGTTCTGTTCCTTTCACTGTAGGGATTTCTCCTGGGTCATAAACCTCCATGGAATTCAATCCACATCTGTTCGCCCCTTCTTCATTTTTATGCTTGAAACCTCTTCATCCTTGTACTTTAGTACCTGATCTTTATGTCTTTGGGATGTTTAACTGTTACATGTTACTGCATCGTCTCACTGTTTCTCTGTGTCCACAGGAAGTAGCATGTGTGTTCTCAAATGTTTAACACCCATCATGTAAGCCTGCTTCCTGCTTGTGAAACATTAGCTAGACTGCCAACAAAAAGTCATCCACCCTTTGTCTTTTTTCTTTTTTTTTTTTTTTTTTTTTGCCTGTCCCGTTTGGCTCTTTTGCCATCAGAATTGTTGTCTAAAGGCAAAGAAAGATGCCCAACGGATTTACTTTACCAAACTGACCATCCCAGCCTTGCCGTAATGGTCCATTTGATTCACCTTTTATTGTTTATTTTATTTTCACTTACTGAATACGGGACAGACTTGACTGGGGGAAAGAAGGGGAGAAAGAAAGAGGGAAAGAGAAACAGCTGAGAAGAGGGACGGGGGAGAAGGGCAAAAAACATAAACCAACAGAACGGGCAGAGAAAAAAAAATGCATATATCAATCACCTGGATCACCTGCTGAGAAAGAAAAAAGAAAGCAAGCAGAAGAGAACAAGAGTAATAGAATAAACAACATCACAATGATATATGGGAATATGACAGTAAATACTAAATGTTAAACATTATTGTGCAGCACATAAGATCAACAGAACACAGTGTGCTTTGAGGTAGGAGCCAAAAAGGGTGTAGTTTGTGGGTGTGATCACCCGTGTGTACACCTGTGAGCATGGACGCGCTTGTTTTTTGTTTTTTTTAAAAGGTTCCTTCATGTAATAATCTGCTAGAGGGTGTGGGGGGGGGGGGGGGGGGGGGGGCACAGCCCCGTCCTCCAGGGCGTGAAGCAGGTGTGGAGGAGATCAAAACTCCAGACATCCAGAGGCCCCCAGAACACAAGAGACCAAGGAAGACCAACAGAGGGGCAGCTGCGCCACTGTCCCGGAAAGAGCTGAGGAGAGTCCCAGATGAGGGCTCACTCAGCAGCCGCGGAGCAGAAGCCAGGGGGAGTTGCAGTGACGCGCCCGTGAGCTCCGCCGGCAGCCAGTTGCGCCTGAGTGACCGAGCCCCAGGCCGAGAGGCCGGGGGCACCCCACCTCCGAAGTGGCCCGAGCGAGCCCCAGGCTCCAGGCCCCGATAAGCGGCCGCCAAGGAGTGAGCCGGTGTGTACCTGGACGCCCATCCCCGGACACAAAGAACCACCAACGCACCGATGTCTGAGGGGGTCCGCCACTGGCAGGGGAAGTGGTGGTAGGGGGAGATAGGCCTCCAAACCTTGGAGGGCCTGAGATGTCCCCAGAGAGGTGGCGCCTGACACCCAACCTGACATATAGACACAGACATACAGGCACACACAGATACAAACATCCATTCCCACCCTCATGCTCTCATATGCACTTACTCCACACTCAACCAACGTGGAGACAGACATAAAGAGACGTTGTACACACGATCACACTCCCCAAGCGTACTCTACAAACCGGGTCTAGGTGCCCCCGCCCCTGGAGGGGGGAACTGCACCCAGACCCAGGTGGTGTTTCCCTTTTCCCTGCGGTGGGGGGAGGCAGACCGCCCCGACTCCGCAGCAGCAGGAAGGCTCCACACTCCAGACCGCAGTCGGACGGCCAACTCCTCCTCCTAGTCCTAGCCCCCCTGCTCCAGCAGGTCGCAGAGAACGGGGGTGAGAGAAGACTCCGAACCTCCCTCCACCCGCTCATTGTAATGTTGATGCATGTGTGTTCTAAGGTGCATTTTAGTTCCACTACCAGTACTTCCTACTGGTCCATCTCTGACACAGAGGTCTGCATAATGTATGTGTGGGAACACAAACAGTGGAGGAATTGTGTTGCCAATGGCATTAACCGCATATACAAAAGCGACCAGTGAACCTCTCTCTGCTGATGTCGTTGCCCCAACTTGTTTAATATAAGTTAAAGTAATAGTGTGGTAAGTTGTAACATCTGCATTATTGTTACAACTGACCCAGACTGTTGCTGTTACAACTGACCCAGACTCCTATAGCCATGAACTAGCTAACATTACAGCCAACGGCTAAAACATTAGCACTAAAGACCTACACAGAATATATCCCCATAGACATACAAATAACATAATTTAAGTTTGATGAGTTTAACTGCAAAGCAGATAATGCTATTAGAAATTGAAATAAAGTAGAAAAACTTACTTTTTGGCATACAAATAACTTTTTTTTCATGTTAAATTGTCTGTGTTTGACAAAATGTGCTGATTTTTCACATGTGATAGCAGAACTGAATTGGGCATGCACAGGATGAGTCACATCATTTGAAACTTAGCCCTGATTGGAGAAATTGGAAGTGTTACAACTGACCCATGTTACAACTATCCCCGGTCTCCCCTACTAACACTGGCAGCTGGAGCCCCCCAAAAAACGTTATGTCCTTGGGAGAATATTATTGCAGAGAGGAGTAGGAGGTCTTGTCACTGTGGACAAAATATATTCAAGTTGGTAATGCATGCTCAACAAACACAAAAGTTATATACTGACAATAGTCAGTGTTGTTTTATTTTATTTTTTTTAAAAACCACACAGTTCCTCAATGAAATACTGTAATTAATCTGGTCTTTTTCTTATAATACTCAAGTGATATTATTGCATAGAAATATTGTGTCAGCCCACCGAGTGGCTGCAGCTCTAAATATGAGTCATGTGCATGATTCAAAGAGACTTTCTGTTCTGTTCCTTTCACTGTAGGGATTTCTCCTGGGTCATAAACCTCCATGGAATTCAATCCACATCTGTTCGCCCCTTCTTCATTTTTATGCTTGAAACCTCTTCATCCTTGTACTTTAGTACCTGATCTTTATGTCTTTGGGATGTTTAACTGTTACATGTTACTGCATCGTCTCACTGTTTCTCTGTGTCCACAGGAAGTAGCATGTGTGTTCTCAAATGTTTAACACCCATCATGTAAGCCTGCTTCCTGCTTGTGAAACATTAGCTAGACTGCCAACAAAAAGTCATCCACCCTTTGTCAACCATTTCTCATCTCATTAACCTTCAAGCATAACACATAAGGTATCATATTCATACTCCCTCACTCCAATGCAGTGTGTTTGTGTGTTGTGTTTGTGCATGCATAGCACTGCAGCTGCCGTCATGAGGAGATAGCAGTTCCCCCAGGGGTTGTCAGTGACCTTGTGCCTCTCAGTGAGCTTCTTTGTCATATTGAAACAGAGCAATATCTCCCAGCGGTGCCATCTCATTCACGAATGGGCACAACTCTTCATTACTCGTGCTTCACATGTCACAAAGACAGGACTCTTCCACCGGTGGCCTAGACGGACATTGTTCTGTGTCACAGATCTAATTTGTCTTGATCTTAGCAATTGCTGTGATCTCTGCTGTGCTTTGTTCTTTGTATCAAATCGTTTGACTCAGAGTGACAAAGTTCTGATAGCGGTCTGTAAAGTAACACACATGTACTGTCAGGGTTTGCCAGGGCAAACCGTGGGGATGTGGGAAGGAGGACCCAAGATGTAGGACTCTCCGATTCAAACAGTGCGTTTATTTACAGCGTGGTTAACAATAGATGCACAATTTATCCCCCTTGCTCCCCAAGACTCCTGTGTGTGTTTCCCAGTTAACACAATCTGTCCTTCCTCTCCACGTTCCTCCTGCAGGAAAACAATAGAAGCAGCCGTTAAACACTGACCCCCGCGGGCACACACGATCTGCAGCCAGTCCCCTAGCCACCAGGCCTGAAGGCGCCTGTAAACAGGTGTTCGCAGAAACACCTGCATCCATACACACACACCCACACACACACATATCTGCAAATAGGGAGAAGAGGGACAGCACTACCAAAAATACATAAAATAAAAGATAAGTCCATAACTGCTCAGGGACCCTGGGTCGCTCAGACCCAGGACCCTGACATGTACAACAGTAACTACTACAGAAAAATTCTCATATAGATATTTATTCCATTAGCTTGAAAACTCCGCAATATGTCAAACATTGAGACAACACAGTACTGTGACTTAATCTATATCCTAGTGGACTGTGTTGCATCATGAACCCCTGTTGAACAAGACTTCTACACCTGATTCGTGGCCTTTTCCACTGGACATCTCAGTGTAAAGGACAGGCAAAACCTGCTGCTTTAACAGGGACCTTTAATTGCCAAATTCTGAATAGTTCAATCTTGAATAATTTCCAAATTTCAAGAAATTTCCCTCAGGACCTCAGGACATATCGCACTGTAATGGCGATCTGAAGTCATTCCTCTTCAGATAAGTGGTTCGTTGACTCATGAGGCAGCTCTCTGGGGACGATCTCTCAGTTTAACAAGCAGTGAGTACAGTGACGGTAAATTATGTTACGTTTGCAAGGATTTTTAAGCACACTGACTTCAAAGGTCCTTTGCAGTGCAAAGGTTTGATCTAACCTGACAGCACTAAATCTGAAGTCTGTCATTGAATTACAAACCAAGAAGCACCAATTTTTTATACAGCTTCACAACGCATGTGGACCTGCTCCCACTCCACCTGTCTTAGCTGAGCCTGGTCCTGGCAAGGGCTTAAATGTTTGATTTATGAGTCAGGGTGCGAGCTAATCAATATCTATGTAGTACAGCACAATCTCTTTATCACTTCCCTTCCCCTTAGTTTCTTTCAGAGCAAGCCTGCTCTTTAGCAATCAATAATTCTTTGAATCTGCCTTCTCATTAATATGGAATACAAAGTTTGTGCTTGCGGTTTGTTTTCCTTCCACTGAGGTCTAATAGGTGTCATCATTGAATCAGCAGAGTGTGTTTAGCACCCTTTCCATTTAGAGTGACCCAATAACTGTGCACAGCTTCCATTAAAAAATCATCTAATTTCAAAAGGCTATATATTTTAAAGCAATAGACATCGAAACTTGAGGTTTATTTTAAAATACATTGTTAAATATAAAGCTTTGCAAACAAAACTTACAATGTTAACAAGATATGATAGTCAGTGGATGGACGTCTGGAGCCACTCTACCCACTGCTGTTGTTATGCTACCTTCTGGAAACGTAAAAAATCCCAAATCCACTGTTTCTAACAGTACGTGTTTCGATTGTTAACGGTGAACAGCTGTGGAATTAAAGCATGCTGAAAACTGGACTATTCTTTTTGATACACCCTGTATACTGCTGCTTGTTTACATGTGTGGTTAAAGTTTGTCCACTTTTGATCTGGTCGCCTTAGACACATGTTAGAACAAGATATGTGTTGCGCTAGCATTTTTTGCATGTTACATGTACTATGTGCACCAGCTCGTGCCCATTCTTTGTTTTTATTGGCCGCACAAATGTATGGCACAGTCCGCTTCCCACACACCATGCTTCTTCAACATATTGGCAAACTGTTCGTGCACAGCTCAAGCCATTGAAAATAATGGGTTTCAGATCCCAGCTGTGTCGCTGCCACTCAGGAGTCTGTGAGAGTTTTATTCCAGGATATCACTGGTCGTAAGACCATTACAGCAGTCAGCTTTGTATCTCTCTTTCACAACGGTCATTTTTCATGTGGGACAGCCTGCAATTCCACAGAGTACCGTACATGCAGCTTTAATAAGGTCCAAGTCATTCAAGAATCATAAAATCAAATCTTAATATAATAATAGAAGAAATAGTTGAGTACATCCTGCACTCTCATTAAATACTGTATCATAATTCATACTGTAAGATTTATCCATCAGACAGAAGCCACAAAACTGCTACTGCATATTTCCTTCAGCAGAATCATTTAAACACTTTTTAAAAATAATTCTAAGAAAAGCACCAACATAGGCTTCAAGCTACTGAGTTGAAAGTCATTCACTCAGTAGTTTTTCCCTTTTACTGTCCACTTTGGTCAGCCTTTTACCATCTTGAACTTTCACCTCACGTCAACATAATCTTACTGCACCGCCATTGTCTCCTGTCATTTCAGTGGAATTGTCTCACTTGATATGCACTGCCTGTCCAGAAACCATTCCACAGTTAACTTTCTGGCCACTAACTATTGGTCTGTGAAATGAATGGCTCGAGGGGCCTGAGTTGAGCCTGCCCGCCCGCACTCAGACGTGCCATCAGCCCAAACATGAGTGACCCACTTCGCTGGGTATAGAGAAGGCCTGAAGCAGACCTCAGCATATTTATAGCTTACATTAACAGTAGGCATACAGCATCAGCATGTATGCAATGTGCTGTGTCACTGAAGTATTTCTTTCGGTATCCCTGAACTCTGCCAATGCTTTAATATGTCGGTCACATCTCCTAAAAATATCCCCCCTCTACTCTTTCTCACTGTCTGTGTTTCTCAGTAGACTCCTTTTACACAGAACAAGTCCTTGTCTTTAGGGAACACGGCAGTAAAGGGGTGTTACCAAAGAATTCTATTAGAAGCGGGTGTAACCCACAGCGATATGAACCGTGTTCTCAGTTCTCTCTGGTTTAAGCAGGAGGAAAAACAGCCGTCTCTGCTGCTTCATCTTGCAGTAACCTGCCTTTTTTTTTTTTTTTTGGCAATTTGGCTCTTAGAAGGTAACTTACAAAGGGTGGACAAGGGGTAAGTACTGACTTAAAAAATGAGAAACTTACTTGAAAGCAAATCCTCTCATGGTAATATGTTTCTGAAGTCAGTACAGACAGTTCAATGCTTTCAGAAACATTCAGTGTTAGAAAATAATTAGAAGAAGTATGTGGTCAAAGTTTGTATGAATCCTGAACAATGTGAAGGAGTGTGAAACTGTACAAGCTTTCTTTATCTTACTGTATCCACACATGGACATCCAGAGTTTGGCCACTAAACATGTTTTAAATGTACTATTATCCTCCCTTTGATGACAACTTCAAATGCTTTTATTTCAAACTTTTTTCCTGTCACTGACCTGAGTTCTCCTTGCGTCACCAGGAGAGGTATCCATACTGTAAAAAGAGGAGAAACTCAGGAGTGAGACTGGGGGAAAAAAAAGGTTTGCATCTTTCTTGTGCTGATAGCTGATTGTCTCAAAGTCAACCCAAAAGTGTAATTTAAATAATATCTGAAGTGTCTGAAATGTTTGCAGATGAGTCGGAACACAAGTCAGCACAAGCTACTGGCGATGGCAGGAGTATGCTAGTGGCCAAAGTTAACACAAGGAGTTTTTTTGTGCAGCGCTGTGCTAGCAACTGCCCACAAACACTTTCTGCCCGGTCGCGGAATACACAATTTCCACCGAGATTGGTGGTTACCAAGAAGTCACTGAGTGGTCTGTAGGCCTGCCTGAATCCAGTTTTTTTTTATAGGATCTTCACACTTCACCTTTAGCATTTTCAAAATACATTTTCTGTCCTGTTGTGTTCATATTACCCTGAAAATACCTAGCTACTAGCTATTGTTAGTAACCAGCAACAGCTGCTAGGTCCAAAGTCTTCCTGGTATTCAGAATTTAGTCTTTAAGTGCTGTTTATTTGTTACTTTTTAAGAACTACCTCACCATACTATCTTTACATGCCAACAGGCTAGCTAACTAGTCTTAAATACTTGTTTCATGGAAGCATGTACAGTGTTTGGGTAACCACAGAGGAGACATTAGTATCTCAGAAGGTGGAGCAGATCCACTGCTCATTGAAAGATTGGTTGTTTGATCCCAGGCTGCTACAGTCTACATGTCAAAAAACGTCTTGGGTGAGATACTGAACCCTGAGTTTCTTTGAGTGCTCAAATACAGTAGAAAAGTGCTAAATAACAGCCAGTCTGTATATGCTTCGCTGTTAACATCTGGGAGAACGGCTACACTGAAAAAAATGTCGTGTTTTTTACAGTGAATTGTGCCTTTTTTCCTTTATGGAAAATGGGACGCTGAAATGGAAAATTACGTCATACTCAAGAGATTTTCACAACACACGCCCAATTTGCTCTCCCCAGTTTCCTTTTTGCTGCTTCATTTCTCTTTATTTATTATTTGCACCTATGACTTCATAAAGCTTTCAGTGGCCTCATGCTTGCCATTCAGACACAGGACGGTCTCACTGGACCTTCAGCTAAACTGTGACTGCAGTGTAAACTGAGGCAGGGATCTGGAGTTGTTGCTCTCTTTTTAGCTGTGTTAAAAACTGGCCGCTGGTAGGCCCCACCCTTATATCAGGCCATATCTTGTGGCTGCCAGAGTGAGATATTTCCCCAGCTGACGTGTAGTCAGATGTTTTGGGTTGGGTCACTTGGACTTTATTATGTCTGATTTGCTCCAATCCACACATGTGCAAGCTGTTTTCAGTTACATGTTGTGTTTCAATGGCAGAAATCTTACAGACACCTCTCACCACAACCAAGTGGTGCACAGAAGAAAATGCATTTACATAAAACTCTGGCTGTTTTTGTGTTGAAAACTGAGAGAAAATGCAAGCGTCTCCTCCTGTAATGATGACGTCAGAAAAGGACCTTTATTTGATATTGGATGGGCACTGTTTGCTGCAAGCCACTATGCATACCATTGACTGCTAAACTGTTCCCTGAAGGAAGGATATAAGCTTTTTAAAGTAAACAAGACATAACAGCCTAAATTGTCTATGCAGCCAGTAGCCGTGTGCTGCATCATGCACACTGCAAAAGCCTCCCACACACTGTGCAGCACATTTCTGCGTTCTCCAAACACCCGCAGCCTCAGGCATGTGCACTACTAACGGCAGGAGCAGACCATCCGCACTGCAGTCGAGCCTAAAGATACAACAATACCTCCTTTCTTCTTTGTGGCAGTAAATGTGAAGTAGTATTTGTTTTCCATGGAAGAAATACATGATGATATTCTCCAGTATATTTGTAGTGTTCCTCCATCATGGATACTGTGTTCTGATAAACAAGGAAAAACTGGAAAATTCTCATTTAATGTGTATATAAGCAACCACTTTTGACCAATAACATTATGTCTTTCAATGATGTTTCACATCAAACTCAATGTAAATAAAAAAAATCATGTATTTCGAAAGACGCTCTACTACCAAAGCAGGTAACTTACAGCAGGTAGGACTGCTAGTTTTTGGCCTAAAGTGTTAAGACACCCAATTGTCAGGTTTCAGGATGTCACTCCCGACAATGAGTGACAGATCGCATTGAGCAAGATGTCTGGGTCTCTGGGCTGTGGTGCTGAGCTGTGACATCTTTTCTCTGTCACTCTCAGACAACAGCAGGCTGCTGGCCTGACTCATACTCAGTAAGATCCAAAATGGCAGCAATACAATCCTCAGTCTTTCTGCCAGGACTGCAGAACGAGTAAGAGGACCACTGCCAGGCAGCTGGCCGTTTGTCTTGATCCCTTGAATGGGCCCTTCTGGTCTGTTAACACTGGCAGATGGTTTTGGTCATATATAGGCTACACATTATGTTCAGACTGCCACACATTAACATTGCGCAGGTGCCCATCAGCTCACCAAATCAGCTCTGACCTGTTAGGCCATGGACATGGCATCTCTGGGGCTGCCCTGTGGTGTCTAGCAATAAGAGGTTCTGTGGGTTGCAGACTGGGGACTTTGTCTCTATATGTGGAGATTGTATGTAAATGTAAAACATAGCAAGGCAGATTCAGTTGATTAAAGGGAATCATATAATGATATTAATTTAATTTGTGAATGGGGAACTGATCTACAAATCTCAACAGTCAACTTTACCATCACTGATCAGGACAACTCTAATCTAGACAAAACATTTAAGTGGTTAAAAGGTGTTATTTTAATATTTAAGGATTTATTTCAAATATATCTAATAGATGAAGCAGGTTCAGTATTCTCTCTAAGGATACATTAAAACTGAAGACTGGAATATCCAGGGATCAAACTACTGACCTTCCAATTGATAGAAAACTTGCTTGACCAGGACTTTTTTTATTCACTGACCTCTGATTTTTCTCATAGTGCTCCTTTAATTATTTTGAGCTGCTTATATATAAGCTGTGTCTAAGCAGACTTTCCTCTCTTGGCATCTCTGACACACCCCTAGCTTGGTGCCAATCATATCTCCATGACCGCTCCCAGTTTATTCAACTTAAATCATTTTGCTCTTGTCTATTCTCAGTCACTTCTGGTGTACCCCAAGATTCAGTCTTAGGCCCTCTTCTCTTCATAATTTACATCCTCCCTCTTGGTACCATTTTCCACAAATTGGATCTTCACTTTCACTGTTTTGCTGATGACACCCGGTTATATCTCTCCTGCAGGCCTGATTTTTCCCTCCCAACTTCTTCCCTTACAGAATGCCTATCTGAATTAAAATCCTCGTTCAGCTCTAATTTTCTTAAGCTCAATGAGGATAAAACTGAAATCTCCTTATTGGAACTAAATACAAACTTTTGAAGGCAAATCTTTTCTCACTCACTATTGATAACTCCACAGTTTTCCCTTCACTTCAGGTTAAGAGCCTAGGTATCATCTTACCTAGACAGTTCACTATCCTATAAATTGCACATCAATAATCTCACTGCCTATTTCCATCTACGCAGCATTAACAGATTACGTCCTCCTCTTTCCACCCAGTCTACATCTATTCTTGCTTTCAGTTGCTCTGCTCCCAGACTGTGGAACTCTCTACCCCCAGATATAAGAAACATTGGTTCTCTCCTCCAGCTTAAATGTAATTCAAAACTCATCTGTTCAAATCTGCATATTCACTGTGAAAACACTGTTTGTTAATTTTATCTTGCACTTTGTTTCTATTGTTCTTCATTTTGTCATCTCTATTATTATTTTATTGTTAAGTGTCCTTGGGTGTCACCAAAGGTGCCTTTTAATTAAAATTAAAATTTATTATTATTATTATTATTATTATTTAAAAAAAATTATCTGCTGAAACATCCGTTCATGATTATTGCAGATACAATCTCCCAACATTTACTCTAGTCTCCTATCTGACCCATCCTCGCCGCCTCTCCTCCAGCTCTGTCCTTCTGCTTCGTTTTCTTGATTTTCTGAGTTTGAACTTTCCTTGACTCTTATTTCGACATCCTTCTTCAGAGGAAGTTCACAAGAGGCCAGCGGCTCAGTGAAACAACTCCACCTCCTGTCCTTCATGCAATTTACAGCTTTCAGCTCAGTCCTGTGCTAAGCTGCTGAACACACAGCCACATTTAAACAGTTTCATTCAGATGCAGTTGATCGAATCACTGATTTGACTGTGTCAAAGTTAACGAGTCAACATAATCTACATTTTACTGGCTCACACTCATCGTTTTCTAAAGATGTGAATGTTTGCCATGAAGCATACAGTATTCTGTCACAGACCCACTGCTCTGCTAGCCATGATGAGTTCAAAAAGAAGGCAGCCATGTGACAGTTGACGTGATGGATTAAAGCCTAGGGCGTACGACATAAACACAGACACAGTGTCCACTGCTCTGAATCATTTATATTATGAGCTCTAATGTGTGTCGTTTTGTGTTGACACACATGATGTCTACGACAATGTGTGCGTGTGTGCATGTGTGTCAGGGAACAAACTAAAAGTCAAAAGAAGCCTGAGGATGAGACAGAGGGGGCAGCGGTTGCCAGAAAAGAGGTCTCTTAAGAAAAAAACACAGACTCTAGTGACTGCACGGCTTCAGCCAGATGACCAAGCTGCTCTCAAGTATAATAGGAAGATGTGCCCTAGGTTGAGTAAGCATTTACATATATACAACAACAACAGTAACTTCATATTTTAATTTGTGCTGTCAGCGTTAATCTCGTTAAAATGACGTTAACGACATAACCACATTAACGTGGCAAATCTCCACGAGATTAACGCTGACACCACTAATTTTAATTTGACATTTTTCTTTTCCTGATACAAAATATTAAATTGTCTGTACATCTATATCTATATCTCTTACCTAACTCCTCCTAGACACATTAATTAATCTGGAGGAAGTACATTATATTAACTGCCTGGGGTACCAGGATAATACACATCGTTAAAGCTTATGGGAATTATTTTTAGAACACTCATATCCTAATTAGCTGATCTCAAAACATACATGTACACTGTTCACAATACGTGTACGTTACATGTATGTGTATATTGTTCACATTATGTATATGCTGTTTTTTGTAAATAAAAGTTTTTAGTGCAGTGGCACTTTGGGATTTAATGAACATAAAAATAATAACATGATAACATTAACATACATGTCTGAGTTTCCATACATGAGCAAAGTGGACAAGCACTGTAGGCCTAGCAATAAAATATCCATAGGATAGGTTTTTGCGAGTAATTAAATATATTTACAGGAGCAACAAGACCTTTACCTGAAATTAGGTAAATACTGACAACATCCTGCTTGTTTTTCAATGCAAGCTGTACTAATGTAATGCCTTAGCATCATGTATACATTTTAGCATGTATTTTCTTCTTCTATCAAAAAATGTGTCGTATTTATTGACCTCTGGCCTCCACCAAATGTTCCACTGTGCGGTCCAGCCCACATTTAGCTCTGTCTCATGCTGACAGCCAGTATCAGGCATGAAATGGTTGTTGGGCAAGACAGTCTCAGCTTCTTTTAACTTGATGGAACTAAACTTGATTCAACACTTCTCTGACGATGGCTGTGAAATATTTACAGCAGGGCACAAACTGGGGAGGACTCGGGAAAGCGAGGGGCAGAGGCATGAGTTTAAAGTTGCAGACTCAGTATCTGCTTTGAGTGTCTGACCATGGGGAGTACTTAAAATAGTCTCTTCCCTTTACCCATGCTGGCACTGACAAGGACGTGCAAGGTAAGAAGTCAGCTGCACGTAGCCGCCATTAGCTTACCATCAGCTGCTATCATATTTTGTCACTTTTCATCACTATGCCTGCCTAGAAACCATTCTTTCTTGGCAGATGATAATTTGCCATAACTAAGTCTTTGCCTGAAGAATAATAATCTAAGTCTGTGTGACAGAATGGAGCCGTGGCTGAGAAAGAGCTCTACTTTGAGCGCAACAACATTACTTAAATTCCTTCTGACTCTGTGTGCTACAAGAAGACCATTATCACAGCACTTTTTGGCCAATCTCCACATTGTGAACAAAGCTTCTATGGAGTTGGGAGGGACACAGAAGTAAAAAGAGTGTATACATTATAAAAGCACATCCAGCCCTGATATGAAGCAGTGAACATCTGACACTAAGTGAAATATATGAGTGATGTTAGTGTTTGAGATATAAATAAACAGACAGATGCATACAAAAAATCAACCCTAATTATGTTAAAGGAGAAAATTGGAACTTCCTGTTATTTACTCACATGTTGTTTCCAGGGAAATAAATAAATCATAAAGAGAAAAGAGAAAAGAAATCAACGATTTTAAAGGCTTTTTTTAATCTCTGTTTTTGTTTCTTGTATATTTTCTAGATAAGATATGGCCTATATTTATACTCAGCACTATGCAGAGGTCTTGCACCATCACTGGGAGGAGACACAATACCCTTAGAGTATTACAAGCTAATGTATGCCTAGACCAGTGGTGTCAAACATAAGGGCCAGGGGCCAGAATCTTTGGCTCCAATCAGGCCCATTGGACGGCTTTTCTTAAGTTTTACAGCTTTTCCCACTGATAAACTCCTCTTCTATGGTATTCATAGGACACTAAATAGGTATAAATAAGCAAGTACACTAAAACAATAAAATAACAGAAAGTTCCTGTTTTTTCACTATCTAAAATCTACACTATCTACTGAAGAAATGTATGATTTATCTGTGGATTATGGGATTATAATTACAGGGTAGAGAAATATTCCTATAATTTTAAACATTTATTTCCTATAATTTAAGCCCATCTTTATCGTGTGCAGAAACTGAGCTGTATTGTTGAAATGTTGTTCTTTTTTATTAAAAAAAAACAAAAATAATAAATGTGTATGTTCTTTACACTGACTAAAAGTGGACTTTCACTGGCCTGAACCAGTGGCCCACAGTGTAAAATAATTTGACGTCCCTGGCTTAGATGAACGGGAAGTTCTGTTCCAGAGTAGGAGGAAGGAAAATCTGTGCAGATCCATCTGCTGTGATGACCCCTTGGGAAGGGCGCAGTCAAAGTACCTCAATTCTCTATTTAACTGAGCTCATCCCTTAGTAAACGTATTTAAGAACTACAAGATACTATGTTTGAGCTAAGTTGTTTTTCATGTAACAATACTTTATTTATCCCAACCATTGGAATAAATAAAGTATTTCTTGTCCTTGTTCTTCTTCTTCTTATTATTATTATATTATGAAAAGGGGTGTTGCTATCGCTCCTTCAGTTGTGGTGAGAGCAAATTTGTGAACTGTCAAAACTCGTCTGCGCACGTCATCCTGAAACCTCCACACTCTTTTTATGCGCGTCTAATCTTGTGAGTGAGCAGTGTAATGATAAATGGAAAACTGTTAGCAGTGTTGGGCACATGTTCATTATATCACCTTGTCTCAGTAATAACTGTGCCTATTAATATAGATAGTGCACAAATGACATCCTTAATGAAGACATTGTCAGTCAGGTGATTTGTGTTCATTAACATCAAATAGAAAAGCAAGTAAAAACACTCTGTGCGTACACTGCACTGAAAATACAGTTATTTCCATGTCTATGTTTTCTTTCTCAGGGAACAAACTGCCTGTGGGTCCCTTTTCTGTACTAATGGCGCAAAGGATGTTGCATGAAGGTGGGCAAGATGGCCGATCAGGTGAGACACAGGAATGGACTATCGATGATGGAATTTTGTGAATGCTAATGAAGTGTGCATGACAAAAATGTTTACCAGTGAAAATGCCAACTGTACAAGTTGATAAACCTAAATTTTGGCAAAAGGCTATCCTCAGTTATTTGTATTTCCCTCTTCGTCCTTCCCTTGGAAATGATGACCTCTTTATTTAATGTTGCTCCGTCCAAGTTCAGCCCCCAGGATACGACTTAATGAAGGGACTGCAGTGAAAGGCCTGGGAACAATGTTATATTTAGCCTTCTTGTTATTTCTGTTGGTTAATTTTTAATGCCCACTGGAGGGCTGTGTGTAGAGAATAAGCGTGCTACATTTTGCTCATTGTGCCCCTATAATTTCTGTTGTGCCGGCTCACATTAGTAACACAAAAGCTCTGTTTCATGACCTGGCATTGACCTTAGTACTTTCTCACTTTTTGTTAACACCCAGGCCTATGAAACATTTAAAAGCAGTTTTGTTAGGAAAAATAAAGGTCTCACATAGTCTGTGAATGACTTGAAATTAGATCAATATGAATATTTAATTATAACTGGGCCTTTTGATTTGCCTCACTGTAAGCATTTTACTTTGTCTTTTGTGACTGCAGTCCTGGGAATGTTGGAGGTGCAGGTAGAGCGGGACCCCAAGACAGGTGCCACCATCGTTAGGTCAGTGGCTCCTGTGTCCACACCAGCTGGTGCTCCAAAGGCTACCACTGTCTTTGACGACGGCAGGAGGAGCATCCACACTATCAGTGGGTCAGCAGATCAACCCTCGTCTAAAGAGCTCGGGCAGATCTTGAGTGTCATCGATGGGGTCGGGATGAAAGTGCTGCTGAATGAAGTCACAGTCACACCAACCAAGACAGAGACAGTAGAAGCTAGCAAAGGCTCAGAGAAAAAAGGCCTGTCGCTTCATACCCATCCCAGCACATCAAAGGAAGACTACAGGCCATTCGGCGGCTCTAGAAGCGATGATTTAGAAGTTGAGCTGAGCAGTGAGAAGTGTGTTGTAAATGTGGGAAACACAGATGATAAAAACACGATGGCAGTGAGAGACACTTTGGAAAAAGTAGATATTGTGGAGAATCAGATGTTGGAGGAAAGTCCTGTCACACTTGTGTTCTTGGGATACGCTGATGCTACAACAGACCAGAGTCAGAGCCAAGAGGAGCAGGAAGGCATGATCACTGTGGAACGAGTGATAATCACGGAGGATGGAGAAGAGCATGTCTTAGGACCTGAAATGCCTCCTCCACTTTATTCACCATTAGACCAGGTAGCAGAGCAAGGCACCGGGAAAGAGTCCAAAGATGAAGCAGTTCAGGTTATTCCCTCGGGTGGAAACGGAGCTGGAATCGATGTGCAGGCAGAGGAAGGTGATAAAGAGTCACATAATACATCTCCACCAGGCATAACAGAGGGAAAAGGCAGTTCTACGCACAGGAGCTGCCGGTGTTGCTCTGTCATGTAAGAAATGGTTGAAGAAAGACTCCCTGTATACCATGTATACACTGCTTCCTTTATATGTTGCTTTATATGAGTGGGTTTAATAGCATACTAAACCATCACCCACCATTTCACCTCCCCTTGATAATAAAAGTGGCACTTATATATTTGTGCAGCTTCTACAAAGCTGAGAACTAAAGTCCACTTCCACCCCCTACTGGACAGAAATAAGAACTTCAAGCAAGCAAGCTTATCCAAGAGAAAAATTCCACACTAAATGTTTAGCCATGGTTCCTGTAGAAATGGGGGGGGGAAATTACGCCATCCTTTAGCACGCACATCTTAATGCTTATGGTGTCCCTCACTGTTTCTGGTATGAAAAATACCCTGCAACTGAGGCCTGAGATTTTGAGTGTTTCTGTGTTTTGATGCATCACCTTTACACGTTGAGTTTCTTAAGACGGATTCAGATTCACCATTTCTGTGTAAAAATCCAAACATTAACATTTTGAGAAATTATCTCATTCTATTCTTGCTCAGAGTTACATGAGAAACATTACACTTTTTTAATGTCTGTGCAGTCACTGTGAAACTAAAACCAGCATCTGGTTACTGCTGCGCTCGGGCTGCAGATAACCTCGCTGACATGGCAACAAGACATTTTTATCTCTCAGTTTCAAACACTGATTAGGTGTTAATTAGAAGTTCTGGCTGGCAGATTTTTTTTTTTAAACTTCCTGGCAGTTTGGCTTGTTGGTTTCACGTTCATGCCAAGTTAAGAAAATTGGTTTGTAGAATTTGTCTAATATTTTTCTGAGGCACAGATCGTCTCATCTAATTCTTGGGGAAAGAAAGTAAATAGTATACCGCCCACCATCTTGAACTATGCCTTCACTATTTTAGAACTGATATATACATTAAAAATACTTCTAGAATTGTTTGAAACACTTTAAAACCACATTGGCAATACAAGAAGAACAACATGTTCTTCTTGTATATTCACTGTAGAAAATCTGGAAATCACTGTCTTTATCTGACCTTTGTTTGATTTTTTTTTCTCACTGAATTTAGCTATAACACTGATTTATGGCAGTGGATGTTAAACAGGATATGTTGTAATATGACAGATTCCAGTTGGTGTAGTGATCGAGTTTTACAATTAGATTTGAGATGTACTCACAATTTCACACTAAAGCAGTAAACATGCAGACCTCCCATATTTGCTTCTGTATCATACACCGAAATGCATTTTTTTAAAATGGAGATTTTCCAGCGCAGTTTTGTGACTTTTAAAATCACGACTTTAAATTGTGAATTTTAATTCACGTGACATCTTTGTATTTCTAAAATTTCCTTTATTTAAGGTGTTTACGTGTGTAAAAACAGTAATTACACCAACAACAAATACTGACCACTGCTGTAGTACAATTAACCAGGTGTAAAGTTGCAGAAAAATACTTTAATTAGTTCGATTATTGTGTAATTTAATGTAAAAATCTTGTACATTTGATGCATATTTAACAGGATAAAATATGGCAGCATACTTTCATTTATATGTTCAAAAAATGTCAAAATCAAGTTTATAAACTAGCAAATGGGTTTATCATTATGAAAATATCCAGTTAATTTGAGACTATTATGTTACATAAGCTGTTAAATGTAACTTTACATCAAAATGTTGAATAAACAACAGATCTTCACATTTAAAGAAGGTAAGCCCACATATGAAATGATTGGATTTATCTTTATTTAACACCATAAAATATAATTCCCCATTGTAATATACTGTTAATTTATGATCATAGTAAGTTTAATATGATTCTTTATAAATAACTTCACATTCAAATATGAAATATTTCACAGAAGTTTACTGTAAAAAAAAAAGTGTGCACTAATTACATTGCTGGATTTAACTTAGAAAAATCCATTTTAAAATGGTTAACCTTGATTATGATATTATTATTATAGTTAAAACAAGCTGCTGTCATATGTAATATGTTTCTTACCACATGAAATTAATGGATGGACATTTTTAAAATATGCTGTTAATTAAAGATCACATTTTAAAAAACGCATTAAACCTTTATTTTAATAAGGTTATCAGAGTAACAGTATTTTGCCTGCAGCATTGTGGTCAAATGACGAATCATGAAATGATGAGTTTGCTTTATAATGCCATCATCAAACCATTAGGAACCTGGTGCAAAAATCACACACATACAAAAAAGACCTACTTGTACACTCCTAAACTATCGTGATGAATCAGATGAATGTTTCAGTCCCATGAATCAGATCTCGTTCAAATACAGACGAGGTTGGAAGGAACTGATGAACAGTTGAAGAACAGTAGAAATTTGCAAAGAGTGTGTTTATGATAATACATTTGCATTTGGAGCCTGTTGCTACATATTGATATGAGGGTGAATTGAAAAAAAAAACCCACATAAATTTGTATGGATCCATAGTCAATGGTATGCTTCGATGTCAATAACCTGGTAGCCCTGTTTTTTAGTGAATGACAGTTTAAATGGTGATAATAAAAAAAAACCCTTTTGCAAATGTCTACATAATCAACCAACCTACAGGCTGCAAGCACATGTGAAAGAGTGCATAAATTTCATGCAAGGACCCATCCTTTCTTTGTACAACAATGAAACACCAGCATAAACTGCATCCTCCAAAACTGGCAGATGTTCAGTCAGTAGTAGGATGCAAACATCAACACAACACCACCAGAAGATTGTGATGTGGCCATAACCAATGGTCTGACCCACAGATAATATGAAGTACTCTGCTGCCAAAGAAGAACTTCACTACACATAAGTAAGACAGGGAATCATTAACTGTTAGCCACAGACTGTAGGGTCAGTGGGTCTGACTGTATTTCAATGTTGAATCCCGACCTTCATATCCCCTGTGGACCTTGATATCCCTGCTTGTTCAACAACAAGAAACCAAAAACTGTATCATGCATGAACTCAAAATGAGGTAAATATGACACTGCTGATAGAAATTTCTCATTCCTGTCCCATAATGCACTGGGAAATCAGAGGGAAAAGGCCAATACAGAACTTGCTGGAGAATCATCAGAATTTTACATTTTCTTTAACATCAAGTAATCTAGTAGAAGTGGTCTGTAAATGAATGGTTATCTTAAAAAAAAAAACACCTGTAAACAGCTCAATCAGGAAAAACAGGGACTCCAAGTCTGACATTACAAAGATTCAATTTATGAATCTTTGTAATTTAATCTGATGCATGTGCTTTAACTCAGAGAACCAAAATCGGCTGTGTTAGCTTAGCTTAGCTTTACCAGCAATTTGTACTGGAATGGGAGAAATTCCTTCATGTGTTCAGCCATGGAGTAACAACCACCGGGACAGATCGTAAATAATATGGGGTCACCTTAATGGGTTCCTGAATGAAAGAAGAAATTTCATTCACATAGACACCTTTTCTGATTTTATTAAAGAAATGGAGGGCAAATGCAAGCTACCTGAGAGAAAAAAGAGCTGGAGTACGAAAACGAAAATATTGAAGCAACAGAAGGCAGATGTGACTAAAGTTAATGATGCACACATCCAAGTTGAAGTACTCAAGGAGCAGAAGGAATTTGAGAGTAAGAAACATCTGGAAGAGATAAGAACTGGAGCAGAAATACAAAGATCTGGAGGAGAAGGATAAACTTCTGCAGAAAAAACATCAGCTCCAGGAGAAATGTATGCAGCCTTAAAAGCCGGAGAACATAAAAAGTCAGTATGCACAGCTGGAGGAAAAAAATAAACAGCTGGAGCTCGAACACCAAATAATGGAGAAAAAGATCCATCTGGGAGTATCAGAACTGGAAACAAAGTTAAAAGATGCACACATGATCATTGAAATAGAGGATGATTGCAAGAAAAATCTGGAAAACTGGAGGAAATGCTGAAATATTCAAAGAAAAGAACTGGAAAATGAGCGCAAAGAAATGGAGATCAAAAAGTTTGAGTTGGGTTGGCGATGTGTCAGGTTCTTTAATCAACTCCCCAGCTTGAATAATTCTGTTGGGTTATAGTTTGGGTAGCTTTGATCAAATATTAGTTCAAACTTTTACTATCATCCTCCATCTATCAGCCACATCTTGCTAGCGCTGGTTCATGTTATAGCAGTCTTCATATAAAAATGTGTTAAACAAAAAAAAAGAAAAATGCTGTTGCTAGATAGCCAAGCTACATTCACTACATAATGACATTTGGGGAAAGCACTGCTTTCATCTAATTCTTGTATTTACAGCATTAAAGTAGTCTTTAGCAGTTTTATCAACTAAATAAACACTGCATATCTGTGAACTAATCATAAGTTATCTACAGTATTTTTGCAAGAAGCAAAATGTTTCTGTTTAAAAAATGACTTTTTTGATGTTAATTCATCAAAGTTATGTAAAAATCACATGAAGCATTCTGTTACATTACATACATTGGGGGAGTGGGGGGTTGCTGTGTAGGACCAACGACAGTATTTACCAAGAGTCAGACTCCATATTTTCACTTTGCAGCGGGTCATTCAGCTCTTTGGGCTCACTCACTGCAGATCATTTGAACTGTGTGCTGCTGCTTAAAGATGCGGATTTTGTTTGTTCACATGACATAGAGTAGAGAAGGGCACATGAGCTAAGAAGATGAGCTGGATCATTCATATTTCCATTGAGGTTAGTACTATCACGCACAGGGGAAGACCACAGCACTGCAATCAGGTGAGTCTCTTCTTTTAAAATGCCTGTGTGATGCAAAAATCTTTGTACTTGTTCGGTTTGATTATCTGTCTCAATTTCTTTCTTTGATAAAGTGACAGGTTTCGATAGTAGATCTTTAGATAGATAGATAGACAGATAGATAGATAGATAGATAGATAGATAGATAGATAGATAGATAGATAGATAGATAGATAGATAGATAGATAGATAGATAGATAGATAGATAGATAGATAGATAGATAGATAGATAGATAGATAGATAGATAGATAGATAGATAGATAAAGCTGAAGTCATATTATCACAGCACAAATATGAGTAAGAACAGCTGACTGTGTGTGAGTGTATCCATACTACAGGAATAACTACCAATCATATAGTGGATAATGGAATTACAAAATTCCATATAATGTTACACAGTCACTTAAGGAGAAGGAGGTATTTTAAAGAACTACAAATAACTACAATATTCAGACTATTATAATATTTAAAAGATCTCCAAAACTCTTCACAGCAACGATAGAAAGGAAAGTGTTCCTCTAAAGCACGGTGGAATAAATAGGTTAAGCTCATTAAGGTGCATTAATATGTCCTGTTGCTTGAGCTTTATAAACAGCGTGGTGTTACTGCTGTTGATAATCCTTAACTGCAGTGTGGCTGGCATTAAGCCCCTGAATACAGGTGTAAATATAGACTCTTAGATTTAAAACCTGCAGCTCAATAAACCAGATTATGCCAGGACATACATTTCCATATCTAAGCATGTCTTAAAAGAATTATTAAATAATTATACAAATTATTGTGTGATGTTCAGAGTAAATGTACAATACGTGTTTAAATAGCTGTTGAGGTTCTATTTGCAAACATCTCACAGTACTTGTCAGAAATTAGCTTGATGAGTTCAGACAGAATGAAGATAAATCAGAATTTAAGGCAGACTTGCATTATGATGACATTACTTTTTTTCCTTTGTCAGAAGAAACGTCTGTACTTGACCTGAATAGGAGAGAAAAGCTACCAAAACACAAAGTAATTTAAAAACAAAAACAGAAAAAAACAGGAAGTATAAATGAATGGATGGACGGATAAACGTATTTCTATTTTTGGTCCATTTTAAGCCTGCTGTTGTTGTGATCCCGACCAGATCAGCAGCTAAACAAATCCTACATTTTGAGATTTTTGGTCATATATCAAAACTAAGAAGACACAGTTTAGTTAATTTCACCAGGAATTTGTTATGAACATCGACCACCTAAGTAGTGCTTACTTGAAAAGGTTTTAATAGTACCCCATAGTCCTTTTATATAAAATAAAAAGGGTTTCATTTTCAGTGTGTGAAACTCTGTCATCCTTTACTCATTATTGTCAAAGCCAAACTTGCACTTTTCACTGCCTTCGTTGCTACACATCTTAAAATTTTTGTGTTTTTTTTTCTTTTGTTTTGTTTTGGGGTTTTTTGCAATAATTGGTGCACAACCGCAGACAATATGGCAACACAGGGCACTTGTGTGGATGAGTCCTAATGTATAGCTTTATCCTGAGGTCTGTATTATCAGGTTCCTTGTATCAAAATCTAATTTAAGAACTTTAAGGTTCAGTTACTGTACTGTTACTAGACAAAAAGAAATGCTATACTGCACTGTAAAAAGAAAGAAAGAAAGAAAAACTGCACAAAGATCACATCACACACTGGTAATTTTCTGCTAGTACACTGTTTTTAACAGATAATGCACTAGAGGTTTCTGTAAATAGTAAAATTAGACAATGCATTGTACAATAATACCGTATCGTTGCCAAATGTCGCAGATATAATGTTAACTAAAAAGGCATTTTCTTAGCCTTTTCTTAGTTTATTTCTTTCTTATAGTTTCTAACAGCAGTAATAATAATAATAACAATTACTAGCACTGACGCTTATAAGCCTCAATGACACTCATGTCTCTTATTTAAATTTTATTAAAAGGCAACGCAGACAGAACACCACAAACTGCTTCAAAGACGTTTCAACATGGAAGCAAGAGGTCCTAGACGCAGCCCTCAAATTCTACTTTCTGATGATGACAGTGGTCTGTGGATGAAGATGGATTCAAACCATGTGAGCAACCACACAGAGAATTTTTCAGCGACCTCTGAAGACAAAATCACAACGATCTCTGCTGCTCCCACTGCTATAATGAGGTACTACAGTGTGATGGATGATGAAGGTGCAGATGATGTCTTCATCCCTCAACCACCTCCTCCACCTCGCACGGCTACATCGCTGCCAGCAGAGAAAAGCACAGGTGCAACAGCAAGTAAGTCTGGTGTGACCCTTTCAGTTGACGCAACAGAGGCTGAAGCTAATCCAAGAGGCTTAGACTTGTCTCATAGTGAGGAGCAGTTAATGGTAGCACGAAACGAGCTGGATGAAGAGGTGACTGCAAGTGCAGTGCAGTTGTCTATGGCCAACATATCCAATGAACAAGACTCCTCTCCACCAACTTATCAAGAACAACAATCCATGGATGTGACTGGTTGTCTGATGGAAACTGGTTATGATACAGATCGAAGACCTTACGGGAATAACGCAACAGAGAATGACAAACCAGAGGACATTGTAATTATAAGTGAAGAACAGGGAAACTGCTGGGAAGCCAATACGGAGGAAGACAGTTACCCAAAACAAACACATTCAAACCACAGAGAAGACTCTGAGAATCAGATCCATTTAGACAAAGACGGAGACAAAATAAAACACAAGGACATTGGTGATTTTGATGAAACAGACTTAAAACTATTAAGAGAAAGTATAGCTATCGAGAGTGTGGAGGCAAATTCCGATGATGATTTCAAGCTCTGTAAATGCAACCAAAACAGGACCGATACAGCAACCAGTCAGGCACAGGCTGCTGACTTCCAAACAGATACGGACAAAGACAATGAAGAGCATGATGACCGTACATCTTTGGATTATAACCTCATAAAGTGTGACTGTGTGAGGAAAGAAAGCGGCAGCACAGAAATGCAAGTGCTATCCAGCTCCAAAGGTTCTGAAGAAAGAGAGACAATGGGGGAGCAAGAGGATGGAAGCAGGAAAATATCTACTGATATCCAACAAGGTGAGCAACTGCTTCATCGTCTGCAGCTGGTACAGCTACGACATGATGTGAAAATGTCAGAGAACGCTGATACCCAACAGCAGGCTGTCATGATGGATGAAAAAAAGGGCATGTTTGGGACTGAAACAGAGAATATACCTAGTGAAGAAGAGAGGGAAGAAGGCAGATTCGAAACTCTTAAGGAAGATGAAGAAAAGGTGAGCCTGATGGAAAAGGAAAATAATGAGGACAAAGACATTCAAACAAGAGCAAGGACATCTTCATCCACAATTCCAGGAGAGTCAGAAGAAGACCAGAGGGTTGTCAGAATAGATCCGAGTGACTCTAATGACAATCAGAGTGATAGCTGGGAGCCTACAGATTTGACTCCCAGTAATCCTCATGAAACTTCTAATGAAATTCCATTTCTTTCCACTGGACACCGATTTTCAGCTGCTGA
The DNA here is from genome assembly GCF_057382095.1 of Aulonocara sp. 'chitande type north' Nkhata Bay. Taxonomy (NCBI): domain Eukaryota; kingdom Metazoa; phylum Chordata; class Actinopteri; order Cichliformes; family Cichlidae; genus Aulonocara; species Aulonocara sp. 'chitande type north' Nkhata Bay. Next base: position 10,899,214 of record NC_141347.1, read on the forward strand.
AACCTACATGGAGAGGCAGCTCCATGAGGCAGCCCAGGGGAAGCAGAAGCTGCAGAGAGCTGGAGGTGTTTTCAATCTTGCAGAAAATCCAGATGTGCTGGAGATTCCCTTTAAAACAGATATCTCTCTTGAGTCACTCACTACCAAGGTAGGTACAAGCCAATGCAACGAGTGGCAATTCTCTGAACAGAAGATGCTCAAAGAGATAAGTCAGGATATTCAGAGAGAACTAGTGCTGGTCAATCAAGGTAAAATCCCAGGGGGGTACAGCAAAGGAGAGATCCGCCAGTTAAAAGAGACAAAACTGCTGTTTGAAGCCTTCCAGCAGGACAATCCGGAGGGTCCAACAAGACACCGTAAATCCCCCACAACTCTGAGGAAAGGTCACATTTACCCTTCAGTGCTAGAGCGCACACGTAGCCTTGAGATGTTTTCCCTCAAAACTTGTCCTGTTTCCAGAGCACATTCCCTCAGGCTGTACCAATCTGCAAATCTTGAGAAGGAAAAAAGTCCTGACAGCATCAGATCAAAGAGCCCAACTGGAGGGTCACGAGACAAAACTCGCTTATCCCCTTACCCAAAACAAGACAAAAACATTCGCCTGTACAGAAGCATGGACTCTATAAGCAATGACTTCTCTACGTTAGCTGTGGAGGGTAAAGCAAAGGCAGCAAATGCAAACAAAGAGTCTTCAATCCTCAAGCAAAACCCATTCTTCAAATTGCGCCCAGCCCTGGCTCTACAACCAGAGGTAGAGAAGGACATCCGAGAAGCCAAAGAAAGAGAAGAGGAGCTGCGCAAGCAGAGACGCAGTCTGTATGGAGAGAAGAGACAGAATAGTGAAGATGAACAAAAGTCACAAACACTCCCAACAGGTTAGTATGCACCTGTTTAACATCAGTTTTATACTACTTAGCAAAGTTCTTAACCTCCTAAGACCTGAACTTTCATGGCATGCATTTTTAATTTCTTTATGCTATTTGGGCTGATTGGGACCTGATAATTGTAAAAACAAAGAATTACCATATTTTCTTTTACCTGATTTTTGTTTCTGAGAAAAATGACATTCACATATGAGGACATTTGTTTTAAATTTCGATAGAATAGTGGCAGTATAATGTCCTCGTAAGTGGATATCAGGCCCTTGTAGAGCAAAATTTTGTATTTTAGTCTAGACATATATGGACGCCAAGTCCTAGGAGGTTAAGGACAGCTTTTTATACTATTTACTGAGGAACATTACTATATAATATAATTTTGGCATGATTTGACTTTTACTCGACTAAAGAATACTCCAAAGTTTTCACAGAAAAATATACTTTTTACTTGACTACAACTATTTGACATGTGAGTGCCTTCCATCAGTGATAAGCAATTGCATGAGCTCTAACCTAATTTGCTCATTTAGCTAAACATTGCTGACAATGTGAAGCATAAGATCTCTAAAATCCCATCAAGGGAAAACAAGAGCCAATTCGGTCTTTATTCATCCCACATGCCTTTTGACACTTAGTCTGAACACTTTAATGAATGCTTCTCAACATTAGCATCACATAGTTTTATCCCAGACATGTTATCAACAACTCACTGTCATTCCTGTCACTGATGGTTAAGGGCACATCATGCTGTCAGCTGTCTGATCTAAACGTTGGCTGAGGGAGAACATGAATGGCACTACCTGGAAAATTCTAGTTTGGTTATAGCCTGGTGCAAATAAAAATCAGTTCAGCCCGCTGAAATACCTATTTGAAAGAACTATATGAAGTGTAGCTTGTGTGCATTTTTTTCTCCTGTTGCATGAGAACTCAGAAATCAAGTGAGTGTGTCAATAAGTATCACCATGTTAGAATTTAGTCATCAGCAGCTGTTGTTGAAGATTGAGTTGATTCCAGGTCATGCTGACAAAGCTACAAATGTCAGTAATATGTGGAAGCAAGAAAGAGTCATTCCTAAGGTCAAAGAAGCTGTTTTGTGTTACCCTGAACATTTACAAGAGGAAACTTTGTACTTGTTTAACCCAGATACACTGATAAAGCCCGACAAGCAAAAAATTTCACGCTGAAAATATTAACGTGATTTGAAAAATAATACAAAATAAGCCTAGAATCCTTTACGTGCATATCAAAAACAAAGGTTTGTGAAACATTTTTGAAAGAATCTGTCGTTCTAAAGTGCTCACTTCCCTCCTAGATATGTAAGTGGTATCATTGCAATGTACAAGCGTCCAGCTGAATTTGTGATTGCTACACATATAGTATGCTAAATGAATGACACCGAAGTTGCGTGTGTCTGGGAAAGCATTGGTATCTTTACTATTTGCTGAGCCATTTAGAAGGCATGGAAATAAAGAAGCTCAATTACTTACTGTCATTACAATAGAACTGTGTAGATTCTCAGAACTACCCTAAAACTTCTAAAATCAGTCTAAGCAGTAGAGAGCTGCTAATCTTACCAAATATAGTAGCTTAGCTACTGAGCTACTTAGTTGTTCTTTTTCTCTTTCTGTCCTACAGACAGCAGGAAACAGTCACGGGGGAAACTGGAGCGGGTTTGGCCACCTCCTTCTAAAAAGGACCAGATAAAACTGGAGCAGATAGAGGTGATTCACCTGCAACAAGCCTTAATTCTACATTTACTGTTTTCTTCATTGTTCTGTAAAACTATTGGATGTATTGCTAAACACTGGCAAGAACAGAGGATTATAAAAAGGTCCTGTTTTGTGTATTGCACTGAATTCCATACAGAAGCATTGAAAAGAGTTGCTACAGAGCTCAGAATTTCAAATTTTGTAATACTAAACAAATACTAAACAAATAAAAGAAAAACATTAAGTTTAAAGTATCCTCTTTGTTGTAGAAATGCTTGGATAAGTATAATTGATTGTGAATTGAGAAAGCAGGAGCTAATCTCTCACTCTAAATCCAGGTTGTTTTTGTTTTTCTTCGTCTTATCTCACAGCAGGAGCCAAAAGTTCACCGAGCAGGAGGACAGAAAGCTTCTCTCTGGCAACGCTGGGAGTCCGGCCTGATCAATGGGAAGCCGTCAAAAGAAAAGAAGTGATGTTATATGTCCTGGTTCTTGAACACTACAAACAGAATATCACCAGCACTAGACTTATAGTCAAAATAACCCAAATTGTTATGCTAGTCCCAGCTTCAATACTTCCTCGCTCTTTTAACTCTGCTTTGTATCTGTGACAAATATGCTTTTTTGTATCTTTATTATTATTTTAAAAAAAAATAACAATACCAGTCCATAGATTATGTTAGGAAAAACTCTTGGACCAAAACAGCCACTGTTCCAGCTGGTCCAGGAAATGACTTTGTTAGAATGCTGGCTAGCATTAGCAGCTACTTCCTGAGAACCCTGGCTAGCATTAGCAGCAGCTTCCTGCTCTGTCAGATTTAGAAAGGTTTACACTTTCAGTTGACAGTTCAACAAAAGAAGGGTCCAATCTTATGGAACAACATGGTTTATACTTTTTTTAAAAAAAATAAATATTGTACCATAAACACAACTGTCAGTTATGTAGACAACACTATAAAACTATTTAAGCTAGCCTACTTGTATGGGGGAAAAAAACTCACAAAATATCCTTTGTGAATGTAGCATGCCTAAATCTTCAAGGGTTAACTTAGCAAGAACAAGCAATATGAATAAGAATTAAATGATGGGATGTATGGGATATATTCTTGACAATATTAATAAAAGACCAAGCTGCTTCACACTTTTTTTTAGCTTTGGTGAGCCTCTTGGTTTATGAAAGTCTATTTCCAAAATGCCTCTAAGCAGGTTTCATAGGTTGGATGCACTGGTTCTGGCTGCTCCAGTCACTGTACAATGTCTGAAGGGACTCTTTACTAAGCCACTCTTACTCTTGGATTTACTCTGAGGCCACACAGAGGAGATTACACTGATCACAGCTGCTTTTTTCTGTATAGCTTGATGTATCATTTGTGGGTTTTGTTGCATATTTTCTAACAAGCCTAAAGATCATCCAAAGACCAGAAAATCCTAAATGGAGAATAATGATTATTCAAAATAAATTTACACCACTTAATCCATTGAACTGGAATGTTTTGATGCCCTCTAGAGGTTGTTTCATCTTGGAGTTGATTCCAAATTCAAGCTGGTTAAATAGAATTAAAGAGAATCGAATCAAAGAAGATAAACTTAACAAAGGCTTTATTGATTGGCCTGCAGTCACGTTTACAAGGGAGCACCTGGTTTCTAATCTCTACAGAGACAGAAGTACACAGCTTAGCCTGTCTAAGTACCATCTGCCACCCCCACTGAGTCTGCCAAAAGAGGAAAGACTTTCACTCTGCCCTTCCTGGCTTGGATATCCCAGTGTTAATTGGCTACCACTGTCATCATCCTATGAGCAATAAGCAGTGCCAAGGCCAAGGTATCAGTGGTTTGCATTTTAACATAGATACATTAAACATCTATAACATCCAAAAATGTTGGCCTTTGAAAGTGTTTACACATGCATGAAGCCCGCCTTTATCTGGTTGGGTCTGGATCTGTAAGAGCGAGTGGCTGTACTTGTTTGTCAATGGCACCATTTGACACAAATATTTAGGACACTTCTCAAACTGAAACCTTTTGCTTTATGCAGTATTTAAATGTACTTATTAGTAATTACACATTTTCCTTTTCCAAGACCTCTGGGTGTGCTCACATGTAGCGCATGTCCTGGGAATAAATTGCAATGTTTGGGTGTGATGTATGGAAATATGGGGACATTTTGAGTTGTTAGTCTGTTTTTGAGCTTATGTTAGACGTGATGTCTAATGTAAAAAAAATAAAATAAAATACACTCATCTGCCAATCCATTAGGTACCTATTTTACAGCTTGTTAACACAAATATATAATCAGCCAAATACATGACAGAAACTCCATGCACTTAGGGATAGTGAAGATAAATTTCAATATGAGCATCTAAATGGGGAAGAAAAAAGGTGATTTCAGTAACTTTAAACAGCATGGCTGTTGGTGTCAGATGTGAGTGTTTAGAAACTTCGGATTTATTTAGATTTTCCCACACAATCAGTTTTTACAGAGGATGGTTAAAAAAAAACAGATCTCTGGGTGAAAATACCTTGTAGATACCAGAGATCAGAGGAGAAACAGAGGAGAAGCTGGAAGGCAACAGTATCTCATATAACCATGCACTGCAACAAAGATATGGAGAAGAACATCATGAATGCACAACACATCAAACCTTGAAGCAGATGGGCTACAGCAGCAAAAGACCAAACGAAGTCCTATCAGGTAAGAACATGAAACTGAGGCTACAATTCATACGAGCTTACCAAAATTGGAAAATATAAGATTCAAAAAACATTGCCTGATCTCATGAGGCTGCATTTCTGCATAACATTCAGATGGTAGGGTCAGAATTTGGTGTAGACAACATGAGAGCATGGATCCATCCTGTCTCGTATCAACAGTTCCACAGCTGCTGGTGGGTATATTTTCTTATCAGCTTATCAGCCCTTAAGTACCAACTGAGCCACAGCCTACACGAATACTGTTGCTGACTATGTCCATTGCTTTATGATCACCATGTATCCATATGTTGGTCGCTGCTTCCAGCAGGATAACACCTCAAACTGGTTTCTTGTACAAGACAGTGAGTTCACGATACTTAAATGGTGTTCAGTCACATCTCAATCCAGCAGAGCATCTTTGGGATGTGGTGATGCGCATCATGGATGCGCTGCTGACAAATCTGCAGCAACTTTATGATGCTGTCATGTCAATGTGGACTAGGACTCTCTGAGGAATGTTTCCAGCACCTTGTTGAATCCATGCCATGAAGAATTAAGGCAACTCTAATAGCAACGTGTACCTCATAAAGTGGCCGGAGAGTGAATATTTCAAATGTATCACTCCAGAGAGTGATCCGTACAGCAGAACGCTGCTGCAGGATTGCTCTCCCCCCGCTTCAGGACACCTACACCAGGAGATGCCGGACTAGAGCAGCGCAGATACTGAAGGACCCGTCCCATCCTGGCAACAAACTGTTCCAACTTCTGCAATCTGGTAGAAGGTTCCACATCATCCGGGCAAGGACAGAGAGACTCAAGAGGAGCTTCTATCCCCAAGCCATCCGGGCCCTAAACACACACACCCGCCCTCTCACATCATCTATAATTGACTGAGACAGGACTCTTCCAGACACTCTAAACCAAGGCACAATGTACATTTCAATTCCTTTAACTTTAAATATGTTTATATTGTCTATTCTGTAAAATAGTCAGATGTCTATTCATATTAATGTACAGAATTCACCCACTTGCTGCTACTACTGCACATTCACCCAATGTACATACTATATATATATATATATATATATATATATATATATATATATATATATATATATATATATATATATATATGAGGCTGTACGCTAAGCGGAAGGAAGGGGGCCGGGGACTGGTGAGTGTCAGCACCACAGTCCAGGATGAGACAAGGAACATCCAAGAATACATTGGGAAGATGGCCCCAACTGACCGAGTGCTCAGTGAATACCTCAGGCAGCAGAAACCCAAGAAAGAGGAGGGAGACGAGGAACCATCATGGAAGGACAGGCCCCTGCACGGTATGTACCACCGGCAGATAGAGGAGGTGGCTGATATCCAGAAATCCTACCAGTGGCTGGACAAAGCTGGACTGAAAGACAGCACAGAGGCACTAATCATGGCAGCACAAGAACAAGCTCTGAGTACAAGATCCATAGAGGCTGGGGTCTATCACACCAGGCAAGACCCCAGGTGCAGGCTGTGTAAAGATGCCCCAGAGACTATCCAGCACATAACAGCAGGGTGCAAGATGCTAGCAGGCAAGGCATATATGGAACGCCATAACCAAGTGGCCGGCATAGTGTACAGGAACATCTGTGCCGAGTATAACCTAGAAGTCCCGAGGTCAAAATGGGAGATGCCCCCAAGGGTGGTGGAGAATGACCGAGCTAAGATCCTGTGGGACTTCCAGATACAGACGGACAAAATGGTGGTGGCTAACCAACCGGACATAGTGGTGGTAGACAAACAGAAGAAGACGGCCGTAGTGATCGATGTAGTGGTTCCCAATGACAGCAATATCAGGAAGAAGGAACACGAGAAGCTGGAGAAATACCAAGGGCTCAGAGAAGAGCTCGAGAGGATGTGGAGGGTGAAGGTAACGGTGGTCCCCGTGGTAATCGGAGCACTAGGTGCGGTGACTCCCAAGCTAGGCGAGTGGCTCCAGCAGATCCCGGGAAAAACATCGGAGATCTCTGTCCAGAAGAGCGCAGTCCTGGGAACAGCTAAGATACTGCGCAGGACCCTCAAGCTCCCAGGCCTCTGGTAGAGGACCCGAGCTTGAAGGATAAACCGCCCGCAGGGGCGTGCTGGGTGTTTTATATATATATATATATATATATATATATATATATATATATATAATGTTCTTCCTCTACACCCCCCCCCCCCTCCCCCCCCATTTTTGCACATGTCGAGGAGCGTGTCAGGCTACATTTCACTGTGTGTTACACTTGTATAACTATGCACGTGACAAATAAAGAACCTTGAACTTTGAACCTATTTGAGTATTTTCTTTAGTATTTGGGTGAGTTTTTTGTGTGGAGATGTAAAAATACACTTATTATTTTATTGTTTTATATTAAAAGGCAGGACCCTGGTCACACTGGGTCCTTAATTAATTTACACTCAATGTGGATGTAAATATGCATTATTACAAAAGCCTGAAGAGGGCAGTAAAACCTTAATAATATTAGGCTGTATTTCAAGCCATCTAACTGAAATAACCTTATATGTCAGAACTTTAGCCTACAGTGTAAGTCAGCGGTCTCCAACCTTTTTTGCGCCACGGACCTTTTTATGCCCGACAATATTTTTACGGACCGGCCTTTAAGGTGTCGCGGATAAATGCAACAAAATAAAACTAGTACTGGTACCAAAAAAAAGGAGATTTATTCATAACACACGTGAAAAGACCCAGGAAAGCCGAGTTAACAATCAAAACGATAACAAAATAACGCTGAAGACCGATAAAACCCCTGAAAACCATACATTTCACACCTGAGCCTCAACTCTTGCGGCCCGGTACCAAACGACTCACGGACCGGTACCGGTCCGAGGCCCAGGGGTTGGGGACCGCTGGTGTAAGTAATGACTCAAATCAAGTGTAAACATGGTTAGGCTATTTACCTGTACTTAAAATAACAATGAAACAACAACAACTTTGACTTGTCTCCAGTGACACAGTAAGACCCTCATCCCTGACCCAAAACCCATAAGATGCCTCCAGGCTGACGTCTCCAGTTTGTTTCAGTTTGTTTCTTATACAGGGGATGAAATCACTTCAATGGAAGGCATATGCTGAGAAAGTACAGTTGTTATGTAACCTCGGTAATTTATCCAATGATGAGTCACTTGCTTGACAGAACTAGAGCCACCAGCTTTCATGCAATATCAAATTTATCTACAGTACGTTGAATAAAAAGTTGCTTAATGGAACATCTGCGTCATTTTTTTTTCTTTTGCAAAAGCATGTGGGTGGTAATTTCTTCAGATGTTTGGCTAACACTGTGAGTCATTCATGAGGGCTGTCATGTTCAGAACGCAGTCGGGCCACGTTGTTCTAAAAAAAGAAACAAACTCTGCACCCCGTGAAAAACAACACGTCAGACGATTAATCTCCCTGTAATGTTATCTGTTTCTGAAGAACACCTAAATCTTTCTGTTCTAAGAAACACTGCGGCAGTGGAATAAACTTTCCCTGAAAAGGAAGATTTAAGAGGGAAACTAATCTGTTGAGGTTGACACATGACGTTCCCACATCTCTTGGGAACCACAACAGAATTTTCATTGCTTCTTTCAGTGTATCTGTGTAAATCCACAAACCTCTGCCAGGAAGCAGATTAAAAAAAAGGAAAAAAAAGTTGGCAGTTTAAGAAGAAATGCCATACAGAGAGATGGGGGGGCTAAATGAACACACTCGATTCTATTATTGTATCCCACTCTAGCTGGAGTGCACGAATGCCAAGAGCTCTGATAGAGGAGAACAGTGACGACTGTGACATCACTGCTCCTTCAGCGCTGTGAGACGGGGCTCGACTCGGCTCTGCACCAGCAGCAGCAACCTAAGGCGATGGACAGATGATGGATGACTCATTCTCCGCCACCCACACCACTTCCAGTCGTCAAGAAACTCTCACCGGGCTCCACACGGTGATCTGGTCACCCCGAGGGGAAGGATAGACAAGTAGTTGTGATGTTCAAGTAAGAAAGAAAGTTACCGCATTTTATTCCCCAGATGATGGCGATATAAATAAGGTTTTTAAAAACAAATGCACGCAATGAGTCAGCTCTTAAGACATCCTAATACATTTGAAAGTGAGTATACATAAAAAGTGCTCTGTAAAAGGGCAATAATCAGTCTGTTAAAGGTATTGAATTTGTTTCTTGAATATGATGTTTAAATGTAATGGATAATTAGTGGAAAAGAAAACTAGAAATAACAGGTGAATGAGTAAAACCGTTCTTATTGTACAGTTATGGTTGCAGTCTGTCTCATGACCTTCATACCCTTTTGTATTCAATTAATTTAACAAAAAACGAACACAGTCATAGATGATGGTGACTAATATTGTGATTGCTTTTGTTTATTTTTTCAAGTTTTTATTAGATATAGAAAAGCTCTGACAGTTCATTTGTTTTTAGACAAAAAAAAGTCTTATTTCTTTATATTTTCTTCCAATTAGCCAGACGTTATTGTAATTTTTAATTGGTCTTCAGCAATAGATCTCCACACATTTACACTTATTTGCTGAATTTACACTGATTATTAGTCCCGTACTTACACCTAAACATTGGTTTAAGCAGTGTTTTTTGTTAGTTAAGCCACTTCACACTGACCTATGAATCATTCAAGCAAAGAAAACCTCCCAACTTAGTGTTATGACTACATATAACAGGTACATTAGCAAGGAACCAGTTTTGAATTTGCATCTTTGAACTCTTTGTCGCAAAAAAGTCTTGCAAAAACACATAAGTGTACCTGTTTCATTAGCTGAATCTATGAAAAATGGCAAAGATAACACAGTTTAGTATAAATCAAAGAGCTATTTGACTAAAAGCTCTTTGATTCCCAAAGAGTTATTTGTCAAAACCTTGGCATATCTGCATGGTGTGCATTGTACATCAAAAAACAAGTGGAGGACAAAAGAAGAACTGAAAGGCTTCACAAAAACAGAACATCTACAGCAGATGAACGGTATCTAAAAGTTGTGTTCTTAAGAAACAGGAAGAAATCCAGTAAAGACCTGACACAGGACCTGAGAGATGAATCTGGCTGTTCACTGAAGCCTCATCAGAAATGCTCTCAGTGGAAGCAAGGCTGCCAAGACATCATTTGTAAGGAAGGAAGGAAACAGCATGAAAGGGATGGGGTATTTCAGATTATATAAGAACTGGACTGAAAATCAGTATGACAGGTCATATGAAGTTGTGAATCCAAAGTTGAAATTTTGGCTTCAAATTATTGTGAATAGAGCAAGGAGGTCAGGAGAGATGTCATGGTCCGTGGTCTTGTGTGTGGAATGTGTGATGCGCGGGTAGCCGCACCCCCAGGCTGGGCTATCACCGGCACACCTGCTCTCCATCGGGGTGATTACCTGAAGAGCTACTTAACCCGCCGCTGACGGATGCTCCACGCCAGTCCGTTAATCACCTCTCTGTGGTTTCGATTGGGCCTTCAGCATCTGCCACCTGCCTGTCCTCCTGCTCAATTGGATCACCCGGTACATCATCTGGCCCATCCACTACCTCCACGGATTTCCTTCTCACGGATTTCCCTCCCGAGCTCCCACGATCCCGCTCTAATCGTAAGCCAACTGGTCTAACTCAGTTTTGATGTGTTTCCTCCGCTTCCCGGCTCCCTAGTAATCTTCTCCCCTTTCTGTTGCAGCCTCCCTCGGTCCTGATTCCGGCTTCCTCGCGTCATTGTTTCCCCGGGTTTTTTAGTTCCTCGTTTTGCTCCTTTGGTTTTCCCGGGTCGCCTTTTGTTGTTATAATAAATTGTCATTTTCTGCTAGCGCTTGAGTCTGCGTTTGGATCCTTTTGTGCACGCGCGCTGCGGCACATGACAAGAGAGCTACAGCAGAGAGTGTGTACAGTCATCTTTAAAACACGGTGGAGGCTCTGTCATGATTTGGGGCGACATTTTAGCCAGTGGTGTTGGAGATCTTGTCAAAATTGATGGAATTATGAACGCAGAAAATTTAGATTCACCATACAGTACCATCTGGAAAGCATCTAATTGGTCTTCTTTTTACAGTGAACTTAACAAGGGAGATTGTGGCTCAAGAGTTGGGAGTTCGCCTTGTAATCGGAAGGTTGCCGGTTCGAGCCTCGGCTTGGACAGTCTCGGTCATTGTGTCCTTGGGCAAGACACTTCACCCGTTGTCTACTGGTGGTGGTCAGAGGGCCCGGTCGCGCCAGTGGTCGGCAGCCTCGCCTCTGTCAGTGCGCCCCAGGGTGGCTGTGGCTACAATGTAGCTTGCCATCACCTGTGTGTGTGAATGTGTGGATGACTGAACGTGTAAAGCGCTTTGGGGTCCTTAGGCACTAGTAAAGCGCTATACAAATACAGGCCATCTACTTAACAAGAAAGCTGCCTAAGAGAGCCACTTTGTTCTTCAACACCACTTGTTGAAGAACAAAGGTTGTTCAACAAAATATTTTGCCTTACATATTGTATTTCCATGTTTGTTTGCACATGTTTCAATAAATCACTGCACCTATTTCCCATTTTCCTAGAAAAATATGAAGAAATAAGGTGTGGCTCAGGACTTGCACTGTACTGTATTGTATGAACCAACAAGTGATGCAACAACTGAGCACACCTTTCATAAATGTGCTGATATTTTTAACTATATGTGCACCAGATTTTGTTTCTATGACACATTTGTTCATCAAATGGAGTTATGGCGATGGCATATAGTTAGCATGGTCACACTTTAAACTTTTTCCTTCTTTAAAAAGTCTGTTTTGGATCAATTCTCTCCTGCCAAACTTCTTAGTCATCTTTTCATTCAGTACATGGGTACACAAACTTGTTTTCATGGTGCCATCTATAAATGTCATCTCCCCCACAGCTTCTGCGCTCGTGTAGCTCCATATCAGCACACTGCCCCCTCCATGCTACATGGTCGGCGCTATACGTAGTTACTTAATTAGTCGTGACCAGATCCTCACCATCCCTGATTCAAACTATTACCAAGTAATGCCATGTAATATTCACGGGGCTGTTCTTGTTCTTTGGCAAAGTCTCCTCTCAGCAGTTTTGTGAGCACTGGTTTTCTTCTTGGAGAGCATCTGCTGAGGTTGACTTCATGTAAAGTGACTGTCTGAGCAGTCAGTTTCCACATGCAATCCTTGGGCCAAGTCAGAAGCACTTACTGTTTTGTTGCAAGGTTACATAAACAGCAAACTGTGTGGGTGTTCGTTTTCAGGACAGCCACTGTTCCTTCTGTTGGTAGTATGGCTGTGTTAGTGCTTCCTCTCATATGAAGTCCCACTGGTTTCTTTTTCAAGTAATGGCAAGTCCTTACTACTTGGAGCCATATTGCATAACTCACAAGCCAATGCCAAAATTTTAAAGACCTGTAGTGCAGCGGTCCCCAACCCCCGGGCCTCGGGCCGGTACCGGTCCGTGAGTCGTTTGGTATCGGGCCACAAGAGTAGAGGTGTGAAATGTATGGTTTTCAGGGTTTTTATCAGTTTTCAGCGTTATTTTGTTATCGTTTTTATCATTAACTTGGTTTTCCTGGGTCTTTTCACGTGTGTTTTGGTACCGGTACTAGTTTTTTTTTTTTGTATTTATCCGCGACACCTTAAAGGCCAGTCCGTGAAAATATTGTCGGGCATAAACCGGTCCATGGTGCAAAAAAGGTTGGGGACCGCTGCTGTAGTGTTCACAGCTTGAGAGTGAGACTTAAACACATGATGACGTTACATGTTTACCAAACCCATTTGAAATGGCACATCAAATACAATACATGTGGAACATGAGTTCAGGGGATGAAGACTGCTTGACTTCATCTGTGGGATTATGTATGAGAGTGATGTATAGAAGCAACTGCCCATTGTGCGTTTATGTAAAGTATGCATATTTCATCACGTCTTCTCTTTCCACTAAGAAACATGTTCGGGCTATTTGACGTCTTCTTGAATTACTGACGTGAAATGAATGAATAAACACTGGGTGGCAGGGATCATGAGGTAAGGACAGAATAAACAGACCTCAGATGGCCCTGCTCAGTCGAGCCATTGTCCTCAACAAACCCCTCTATTCGCTTTCACTTTCCCCCTCCTCCTCGCCCTCGCTCTTTCTGTTTGCACAATAACAACTCAACTGTCTAATTCCATTATCCCACATTACAACAGTCAACAATAATATAACGAAGCGATGCACCATGAGACGATGAGTGTGTTTGTTAAAGGCGTCAGTTACTCTTGTATTGCATTGTACTCGTCTGTCTGCTTGGAGAAACATTTGCTTTTCTGAAAAGCAGAAATATGCCGCTCTTTGGCATATTTAAGTAAGCAAATCAAGTGTTTGTGTGTATAATTTGCACTTATCTGTTCTGTTTGTTTAATAGTGGGTTAACTGCAAAACAGTAAAAATAAATCAGTATAATATATTTTAAAGTGAATGAACATTTCCTTTTTTAGAAACAAACAGTTACAGAGACTTTATTCTGAATTTTACAAGTGCATTGTGCAATTTTTCATTGTTATCATTAGGAAAACAGTATTTGAAGTAACTACCGGTTAATCTTTGTCCCATTCAGCTGCCATAAACTAATGCCAATTACTTCTTAAAGCATCATAAACTAGATAAGTAACATTAGGCAACATTTTACAATAGCTCCTCTGTAACTTTCCATTTGAAGGTAGCCTTTGCACACAGCACTTATCCTTTTAGATGAAAGTATAATTGATGGTTTCAGAAAGTGTTCGACCAGTGACAAGGACAATTATTACATGTAATTATATGGCTGCTTGTGCAATGAGTGTGGCTTAGTGTGAGAAAGACACACGTTCTTTACTGTGAGTGTTCATAAGTAAATGGACAGCCTCCCTAAGGCTGCAGAGATTTCAACAATACTGGGAAGCAAATCCTTTCACACAGCTAGGTTTTCATCTTTGAACTATTCCTTCCATCTCTGAGCCGCTGCCTGGGTTTGTTGGCTTTGAGCATCAAGGGAGCAGTTCAGTCTGGGTTAAGCCTTTTCAGCCAACTGTTCAAAGCCCTTTTTGCACGCTTTGCCTGACTAGACGCTTCTCCTGCTGAACTGCCTCCTATTCCATTTTAGGATTTATAGGAATCCCGATCCTCTCGTTTGACTATCTAGAAAATCCACCCCCTGTGTGGGATTAGGATTCGGTCTGTATTACATAAAATTGAAGATTACATCCTTGGTAAATGTTAAACCCAAAAAGGGGTCCTCCCGTGAGACAACAATAGCACTGTGGTACAGGCCGTTGTGGATATAGGATCATAACAAAAATACTTTCCGAGTTCAACAGGATTTGTAAACTGAATAGAAGTCAGACACATGCGGCCTGCAAAAAGATTTTTAACAAATTCCCTCCTTTGCCTCTTAAAAATGAATGAAAAAAAAAATCTAATGAGCTGAAAAGTAGACCTACTGTGATCAGCTCCAGCTGCAATTAAATTGTTTTTGGATTGAGTAGATTTGCATGATTCACAGCCCCCCCCCCCCCCCCCCCCCCCCCAACAAAAAGACAACCAAACAAAAACAACCCCTCAGTTCCCCCCTCTGTCTAAAACAAGCCAAGCTGCTCGTAAACAGAAGGTTTGAAGAGCAGGCGGGAGGGGCGGCTGTGCTCCCAGCCAGCGCTGTGTGCTGGAGATGCCCAAATTAATGATCTCGTCTCACTTCAAACAGATCCAAGTAAAACAATTTACTCTGAGCATTTACAGCAAGTGTAATAGAAAGCAGCAGTGCACTCAACTCCAAATGTTAAACATGTATCAGGGGTTTAGTCTTGACAAATTAGAAAACAAACAAAATAGGGACACTCACTGATAAGTGTACGTCACAGTAGTTATAGTTGGAAAGGACGGATGTGTTTCAATACATATATAAATAGCTATATAGATAGATGTAGACATAGATAGTTAGTGAGTGCCTGTATTTAGTTTGTTTTAATGACATCTGTTGATTACTTTCACATACATAAACCTCATTATTTAATAAACAAATTAATAACCTGTTAAATTATATTAATTTATAAAGTCTATCCAGCATATTTCAAGTATAAGAAGTATAAGGATCCATCCACTTTCTACTGCTTGTCAAGGTCCAGGTTGTGGAAGTTGTGGAAGTAGGAACTTCCCAGACCTTTTTCCTCCCGATGTGTATAGCACATCTAAATAAATTTCCTGTGGTGGGAAACTATTTTGTGCACAGATGTATAGCACATCTGTGCCAATTCACCTGTCTTTCTCCTGCCCAGTTCCCATCACTTGTCACCTCCCCAAGCTGGGCACCTGTTTTCAGCTGAAAACCACGGCTTCTTTTTTGTGTGTCACACTGTAATATTTACAAGCACTGAAAATGAGATATAAGAGTGGCGCAAAAGGGATTTCATAGCCTTGGTTGGTTACAGGAGGATGAGACTGTGCAAGATCCACTTCTTGTTATGAAAGGTAATGATTTTCTCATGTAATGTATTCTGTTTCTTCTTTAAAACAATATCAGAGGTTAAAGCAATCAGGATGAAGGCTCGAAAACTCCTCTTGTCTTAATGTGGTCAAAGCTTCCGTATCATAGCGTGCTTACCTGAAAAGAGTAAAAAATGACCAGTTGTCATGTTTGACATTAAAAATCCTTCATTTCTGAATGTGCCGAACCTTTTTTCTTTTTTTTCCTGCTTTGTGAAACTATCAGGTTAGGCTGGGCTAACAAAGTTTGCACTCCAGCAATTTTCAGCAAGCTACCCTAGATAGCAATTTGTTGGCAGAACATATCAGTTAGTCCTACAATGTAATAAGTAACCGTTTAATGTACACTTTCAGTCTAGATATGGTACAGTCTGCCTGATGTAATCATTTGATTAAATAAAGCACCCAACATCCAGCTCAGTTTAAGGTTTGATGTAGATGAGCTGTTTATTTGATGTGAAAGAATTTTTTGACAGCAGTGCTTGAGGTTACTGATGGCATAATGATGCACTGAACAATCAGTTCACCTAGAGTTACTGGAAAAGTCTGTGTCTCTATTTCTGCATAAAAATGATCTAAAAACTTGTTGTGGAGCTGGTTTAGTTCACTGGGTTGAGCAGGCAACCCACACAACTAACACAGAGCAGAGGTTCAAATCTACCCTGAGGCTGTTTACTGCATTTTCTCTGGTCTTTCTCTATACTCATCTATTGGGGGGATTTCTTAAAAGTCCAATTAAAGTAATAAAACAAAAAAATTATCTTTGGTTGTTGTTTTATCCAGGAAAAAGACTGAATAATACACATTTGTGAGGTAAAGAATCAATAAAAGTCGTTGCTGATTTGATCTCCTGCATTAAATGTGATCTGCTGCAATAAAACTGACTATCATTGGCCCTGATTTATCATGCTAAGTATGACTTGATTTGGCGGTTTGGATGTTTAGGTTTTCTTACATGAACGACTCACCTCAAGTCCTTGGCTCATCAGCTGGAACCGGTTTGGAGAGGCCTTAGCTGCTTAGAAGTTACTGTGGGATCTTTGTATGATTGTAACAACTCTTGCTATTGGATTTTTGTTGGTCAACCACATTTGGGGAGGGTAACAGTCTCTTCCCTCCATTTGTACACAAATCTATGAACACGGACTCTTGCAAACTCTTGGGAGACAGATAACAGCTCCTTTTCAAAGGTCCTTAAAAAATGACATCATTCTAAAAGTATGTTTTTACATCAGACTTTGAATGAGCCTTGTCCTATAAATAAAGTTTTTTTAAAAAGTCAAAATATGAGAACCAGAGAAGAGCAGTTCTAAAGTTTAATTAATCCTCTTAAATCTAAGTCAACCCTAACCTTCATCTGTGATGACCTTAACCCTAACACTGTGAGAATGTGTCATTTCTCTAATTATTTAGATGATTCTCCAAATTCTTGGAAAATAAAATGATTTAAACCTAAATCTAAATGTTCTACTTTCCAAGCCAGAGTTCAGGTTAGCGACAGGAGCCAGGGTTTGGGTCATCACCAGTGATGACTTAGACCTCAGAGGGTTAACCTAAAAAATTTTCACCACTGGGTGTCACTAGTGGTTAAAAGTCAGTTAACTGCCCACTGCAGTTAATTGAGTTTTGTTTTATTACCGCTCCCAATTCAACTCCATAATCCTAGCTATAGTGGCTACTGTACGGCAAACAGTTATCCCATAATAACTCCGGCCGGCATGTTTCTACTACTGTTTGATCAGGATCTGCCCCAGAGTTTTTGTCCTATATGTGGCAGGCTGTCAGTCTACTGTTTACCTCTGCTGCCAATGCTGGGTGAGAAGCGTCCAGCTTTACTTACTCCTGAAGAGACTGCAAAACTCTGTGAAGGGAGTTTGATACGAGTCAATGAGTCAGAGAAGCTCACTTCTCTGCTAAATTAAAGCTCTAATGCTAAAGCCACACAGAGGTAAGTTGTTGAAGATAATCAGAACTGTCAGTAGTGCTGCTGTTTTTGCCACTGTTAGCTGATGTTATGTATTATGGTAATATGGTTTATAACCAGCTCCTATTGTTTTGCTGGCTCTTGTCAGCTGTCCAGAGACATGAGGGTCACATGTCAAGTCTGCTGACACTAAGTAATTGCAACAATATTGGGAATAAATAAGCATTTTTATGTGTTAAAGCCCTGACTTCAGTTCGGGAGATGGGGCTTGCGACGAGAAGGAAGACGATGACATTTCATCCAAATGCCAATCACGTTGTCTCTTTCCTTCATGTTTTGACTTCATTGGTGAAGTGGACCCCTTCTCAGACAATAAAACATAAGTATGATCCTCCATATCTTGAGTTTATAGGTGCAGGCACAAATTAAAATGTCCCAGAACACCTATGATTTCTCTTCTCCTCCACCTTTGACGTTTTGTGGCAAGATAGTGGCTAAGTATGGAATGCCAGGACTGCCAAAATAATTTAACTAAATACACCTTTAAAAATTAATTAAATGTGTCAATAATTAATTAAAATTGGAATTAATTAATTAAATACATATTTAATTAATTAATTATTGACACATTTAATTCATTATTTAATGGTGTATTTAATTAATTCACTTTGGCAGTCCTGGCATTCCATAGTTACATATGTAAAACGCCATTACTTGGAAGGGAGAGCTCCATCACAGCCACTATATTTAAATATGGTGGGGAAACATGGCGGCTTCCACAAACCGAAAACCTACTCCTGTGTGATTATAATGCACTAATTATAAGTTTACGAGAATGGATCAGTTTGTTTGAAGATGTAATTACACACTATTTTTTTTGTTCTTTTGAATAACCTCATCACTGATTACACAGAGGTATGTGACTGGCACACTGTGTGGGACTACTATTGATGAATTAAGACTTAGAACAAATGCAAATAATGGGTAAAAAGTAAAAATGCTACTTTAATGGTTCCAATCAAAGCACATAATTATCGTTTAATAACTGAAAATATCTATGAAGGTACAGCTTTAAATATTTCATAATCAAATTCCAATCATAAGGAGTGATTAAAAACAAACACTGGGCAGATACATGAGAGCCTGGCCAGTATAAACAGATGTTGCAACACTGTGTTGCATGTCTACTTGGGATCTAATCTGTGAAATCAACACCCATTTGTCATGTGGCTTAAAGGGTTTAGATTCTATTATTTCTAGCATGTAATGTCATTGAGAAGAGTTTTTGGAGGGTGGAAAGGTTAGCAAATTAACAAATAGTGACTCACCACAAACAGCTTCATCTGCCATCTGCTCATATACATGCGGTTAATACAGGCAGCATTCATTTGGATGGGGCTATCGAGGGCTGTTTTGATGACTGAAGTTCAAGAATACCAAAGCTTTGCCAAGGCAGCCTTGAGTGAACCTGAGCACTAAGGACACTGTGCCACTGTCATTCTGCAATGAGCTAGGTGGAAACTGGGCCATCTTTATCTGGACTGCCCTCTGATTATGAAGAGATTATGCAACCGCACAGCATGCTTTACATAACTGGTTATAGCACTCATATAGTCTTTGGTCCCGAAAAGGAATAATTATTCACCCAAGTCACCTGCCCCCGTGACATCTAAACAAATATGTCATTCACTTCTAACACCTATTTCCTTCAACCACATTAACTTTCAGCCACGTTGCGACTGTGATGCAGACGGGTAGCTGAGAGAAAAGGACATTTACAATTCATTTACAATTACATGGAAAAGCAAATGTCTGGTAAAAACACCATGTGACTCTCCAAATCTCTCCGTAATACTGTGTGCAAACGTTTTAAAAAAGTTTTACAGCTCCGTCCACACTCCAGGGGAACAAAAGAGGATCAAACAAGGGGAGGGGATGAAAGTTTTGCATGATTCATGTTGCTGAACGTTTACGTCCTTCTCTTTTTCTCTTGCCAGATTCATTTCTGCCATTTAAGGTTAAATGTTTAAAAAAAATGTGCTTAAAGGTCATGCAGTTGCATCACAAAGCTAGCTATTCAGCTAAGAACTCTTGTTAAGTCTAATTGTTGAATGCTGTCATTATGTTCTTAAATTTGCAGTCTTGGTTCAAGCAGTAGGATCAACACATTCCTTTGATCCTGAGCACCTCTCCAGCCACTCTGTGCTGGGGGAGGTTTTATTGCAGAAACATGCTATCTGAAAGATCTGTTTCTTGTGCTGTTGCTTCCTGCTTTTATGACTTTGGGCTGGAGACAGGTTAGCATGAGCTCCAGGAGCTGGTTCTTGACCAAAGACTTCCCTTGCTAGCAAGTAAAAGATGTTCGTCTTGTTTATGTTGTTAACGAGAATAAGTTTCTAAACTAGCGGGGCTTGTGGAAACACAGACCCAACAACTCTCTTTGAAAGCTGTGTCTAAATGTCTCCAAATAAGCATTGTGTTATTGATTTGCCTGCTAACAGATCTCACAGCAGTCCGTCGGCAGCTAAACACCGTGACTGTCATTAATTGCTGTTTACTCACCACCCTTTTTATTTCAGAATGACTTGGTGGAGGATGTTGGGGGAGGATGCTATCTGGGAAAAGACTCTGGTCCTGTTGCTTGTTTGTATTTCAGTGAAAATGGGAGAGCACTGGTTTATACAGTGCTGTGGCTCCTCTGAATGGTGGGTCAATCAAGGAAACCAGTCATTTGTCATTATTCTATCACATGGAGTCTGACTCTTCACACCTCTTTGGCACTACGGGATAAAGCTCAACACTCAGACAGATATGGGAGGACATTTTTGCACTCTCCCTGCATCGCTTTGGTCGATGGCAGGTCATAGGAAAGAGGCCTTCTGGTAACTGTTCTGTTTGCTTGATTACATTTCGAAACATCCTTTTAAAAATAAACGCTGGCTCGGTTTGTCATTCCTTCTGCAGCTGCCTTTTTGATTAATCCCCTCACATTCTCCCGAGACATGTCCCCGCTAATAAATGTAATTTGTTTTATGAGCATTTCATAAGTCTCCACCCCCACTTCTCCCCAAGTCCTAACCCCCCACTCCCCTACCCCTCCCCAAACGGTCAGAAGTGGTTGCTTTGGTAACAGCGTGACGTATTTAAGAGCCCAAGAATAGAAGCATGAGGAGGAAAGCGGGTCTGAGGCTCTTGGCTCCAGCCTCACAATAAGTCTGAATGCCATTCCAAATGTTTCCCTCTAATTTGTGTCAAAGGCCAACATTTAAATGATGCTGACATTTTTGTGTGATTACGGAGCCGGCAGGAAGTTCTGTGCCGACACTGTCGTTGGTGAGGTTACCTGCTCGTGGTTTCCCTGGTGAGAAAAAAACAAATAAACACCCCACCTGGCTGGTTGAGTACACTAAGGTCATCGATTGATGCAGTAATCCGACTGAAGCATTTGGATGGGCAGCATACAAACAGAGGCAGTGACAACAACTTATCAATAAACATATACCCGCATGGGCACACGTCTGCTTGTTATGAAACAGCCCCCCAAGTCAAACAAAATGAGTCACAGCCTATTTATAGCCGCTGCGATACATCTCTCATGTGTATGAGCCTTGGATGGAGGCTACGTGTCCTGGTATAGACAAGCTGTTACATAAACATGTTTCTGCATACATGTCTCGAGGGATTGATGATTCACAACATGAGCATGGCTCTCGTTTTAACTGCATTTTTCTTAGTCATCAGCCGAACCATAAATAATTACCAGCAAGGCTAAATTTGGAGGTAGGATGTAGGAATTGTTTTACTCACTCGTCTTTATATAAAGCTGAAGAAAATGTTCTTTCAGCAAAAACTGAACATTTTGAGAACCAAACTAACATATTCATACTGATATTAATGAAGCACAAACTGTATATAAAAGATGGGTGTGGGCTCTGTGACTTCACTCTTTTGTTTGTGGAGTACTATTGACATCTCAGGGTTTTTTGTTTTTGTTTTCTTTCTGTTTTTATCAGCAAGTGACCACATTTGGAAGAGAGTGGAGTGCATCACACTCGGCGAGTGTTTCCTGGCAATCACTAGCATGAAATTGGTCCAAAGGAAGTATACAGGAGCATGTCGAAAGCCTCCCTGCATTGATTTGATCATTAGTAGGCTCCCATGGCTGCCAGTGGTTTGCACAATAGACACAACTTGCCAGCAAACTATATGCAGCAATCTCCAGCAACCAGGTTGCTAGACAGGAAATATACATCTCTAATTAACAACCCGAGGTTGCCAGGGGTTTCTGGCTGGTCTCTAGACCTGTATCACTAAGGTCTTAAACAAGGAGCATCTGCAGACACAGATGTGGAAACATATAAATAAATAATTACTTATTACAGCGGTCTCCAACATTTTTGGCGCCACGGACCGGTTTATGTCTGACAATATTTTCATGGACCGGCCTTTAAGGTGTTACGGATAAATACAACAAAATAAAACTAGTACTGGTACCAAAAAGAAGAAGATCTTTTCATAATACACGGGAAAAGGCCCAGAGAAACCGAGTTAATGATAAAAACGATTAAAAAAAAATAACAATAAAACCCCTGAAAACCATACATTTCACACCCGAGCCTCAACTCTCGCGGCCCAGTCCGTGGCCCGGATTATATGTATTATAATACATATATCATGAGAATTTCACTTGCCAAAAACACCGGAGTGCAGACTTCTTGTACTGTTTGCTAGTACAAGTATCCACAAATATTCATGTTTGTTTAATTTGCTCGGAATTCCTCCAGTCTAAGATAACTGGCTGCTGCTTGCTACCAATCTTGTCCTGCTTCACATTTTTCTCAAAGAGTAATTTCTCTGAGGGCAGTGTTCCAGACACTTTCGGTTTGGCAGTCATCGTAAAAGGAGGCACAGGATGTGTCACAAAAGGAGCAAGTATATAACAGTGTGTGTGCAATTCTAGGAAGAGCCTAAAGTTAGTGAGAAAACGAGAGAGGGGAATCAGCAAAGCTGGAAGTCGATTATAAAACTCCATTTAAGCAGCAGGCATATTTGTTAATATTCAATATTACAGCAATGTAGGCTGTTTTTATCTTTCATAATACCAAGTGACTAGCACAGTGTGTATCACATTAGATAACATTATACAGCAGGTGAAATGAGGCCAAGTTCGTGTCATCAGGCGATACTGTGGCGCTGCAAAGCGATGTTGTGCAAAGCCATAATAAAGTAGGTTGTTCTTAAAGATCAGAGAGGACACAGAAACAGAAGATGTGTATGGGGACAAAATGAGCATGCTAAACAGGAGAAGGGATCAGATAAAGGGCCTCTGACAGGTGACGCTCACTGAACGTGGTCAGCGGCGAGATGGCTCTCAAAATGACCTTCTCGTTGTAACAGCTAAGTGTGTCAGCGGAGTGACGGCCCCCTCCCATTCCTGTCCTCCTCGCTGGACTATCCCCGAGGTTACATGCAGAGTGTATTTAAAGCTCGTCCCGAGCACTTCCAGCAGTGCACCTTACATAACCCTCAGCCTTCAGCCGTCATCTTTGACTAACGCCTCCCGGCTCATCTGTCTGACTCCCAGTGGCTGTTTTTGTGAAGCCGGTCAGCTGGTGTAAACAACCTTGCTGTGAGTCTCATCTGTGCCACCCACTTTGAAAGAACAGGGAACAGATATTTATGTCCTTCCTGCTTCCCACCGCTGCAGATAGATTCCAACCCAGAGCAAGCGAATTATGAGGAAATCCAGTGAAATATGACTCAAACGCAGTTTCAGAGTTTGTGTTTTGTCTACCAGCTTCTTCTTCAAACTTTTGTTCTACTGTTAACACTTAGCAATGTTCTGCTACTGTACGTGTTGTGTAATTTCTTAATAATTACACACTGTGAGGTGCTTTTTGTCACACTAAATACAGGGGAAACAGAGGGTGAAAGCAGTTCCTCTTTTCAAGAAAAATTTCTGTGAAATAAACTCGTGGATGACTTGACTTGAATGTCAGAGATAAATTTAAACTGAAGTACATTTTCAAGAAGAGTTGCAAATAATCTGTATTTACAATATTCTCCTGAGACCTCATCCTCTGTAATGGACATTTGGTTTTGGTCTATATCTTTTGAATTATTTGAGCTACCCTACTAAGTCCTGATGTGCTAAATAGAGGACATCCTGGCCTTCCCAATGATATCTCATGTGCCTGGGTGGCCTCTTTTAGCTCCAAAGAGGCAGAAAATCACACAAAAAAAGTTCAACTAGATGCTACTTTTTTGGTGTATCTATTGAGCCACTAAGTAAAAAAGTCATAAAAGTGTGAATTTTACTCAGAAAAGTGTCTTGTTTTTGTTACACACATTGTTTAAAACTCAAAGATATCCAATAACAACTGACAATCATAACAAGTGTTTATGTGTGGAAAAATGGAAACTGACTGCCAAACGCAATCAAGAAATTGCACTATAAAGATTTATTAATGCAAACTTGCTGGTCTGTAGAAAAAGTTCACGTTTATGCACGTTCAACCGACCTGCTGTACCAGTAAAAAGACTGTTCAGATGGTATGGGTTTCCAGAGCAACTCCTCTCGGTGTAATGTGTAGGTGACCCTGTACTCTTGTCCATATAGTGCAATTGTTTTTCCACATTTTGTCCATGCAGTATAAATAATAACTATAATTAGAGATTCTTTGTAACTTTGAAACAATGAGAATTTAATTCTTTTTGCTCTTCTTAAAACCACAGGTACACACAGGAACAGATGTTGAGCACACATGTTAGCTTCTCAGCATGTTTCCACATGTTGACAAGCTAACGAAGCGTTGTAATGGAGGAATAGCAGAGCACTTCAGCCTCCTGCTCTGAGGGCTCTAAAGATGTCACACATTAAAAGTGAAACACGTAATCACATATGCACATATTACAATCTTAAAACGCAGCAGATAGCATTGGGAGATAAGTGATGCTAAAGGTTACAAAATGCTCAAATTGCTGTGCAATATGGAGTTTTATTATTTGATGCTAATGATCATAAATATCTAAGAAGGCTAAATTAAGATAAAAGTAAGACAAAAACAATCATACGAATGCAATAATTATTGTAAAAATGTCTTACATCTGGCAACACCGCACAGCTTAGTTACTGTTGCTTATCTATCACTGTTGGTTTTCCAGAAAGGTCTTATTATAAACAGAGAAGCTACATTAATACAATACACCGACTGCATTACTCATCAGTCACTTGGATGCTTCACTGTAAGTTTGAAAAGTGTGACTGTTAAATGAGAAGCATGCTAATTAAAACCGAGAAAGAACATTTTGACTGGGATTTTTCAGAAGCTGTCAGTTATCAGTGCCAGCTGCTACGCATCTCATCACCATATGATATTTACACTCACCAGTCACTTTGTAAAGTTCAGCTGCTTGTTATCTAATCAGCCAGGAGCAGCATGCTAGTGAGCTTAGGTATGTACAGGGAGTGCAGAATTATTAGGCAAATGAGTATTTTGTCCACATCATCCTCTTCATGCATGTTGTCTTACTCCAAGCTGTATAGGCTCGAAAGCCTACTACCAATTAAGCATATTAGGTGATGTGCATCTCTGTAATGAGAAGGGGTGTGGTCTAATGACATCAACACCCTATATCAGGTGTGCATAATTATTAGGCAACGTCCTTTCCTTTGGCAAAATGGGTCAAAAGAAGGACTTGACAGGCTCAGAAAAGTCAAAAATAGTGAGATATCTTGCAGAGGGATGCAGCGGTCTCAAAATTGCAAAGCTTCTGAAGCGTGATCATCGAACAATCAAGCGTTTCATTCAAAATAGTCAACAGGGTTGCAAGAAGCGTGTGGAAAAACCAAGGCGCAAAATAACTGCCCATGAACTGAGAAAAGTCAAGCGTGCAGCTGCCAAGATGCCACTTGCCACCAGTTTGGCCATATTTCAGAGCTGCAACATCACTGGAGTGCCCAAAAGCACAAGGTGTGCAATACTCAGAGACATGGCCAAGGTAAGAAAGGCTGAAAGACGACCACCACTGAACAAGACACACAAGCTGAAACGTCAAGACTGGGCCAAGAAATATCTCAAGACTGATTTTTCTAAGGTTTTATGGACTGATGAAATGAGAGTGAGTCTTGATGGGCCAGATGGATGGGCCCGTGGCTGGATTGGTAAAGGGCAGAGAGCTCCAGTCCGACTCAGACGCCAGCAAGGTGGAGGTGGAGTACTGGTTTGGGCTGGTATCATCAAAGATGAGCTTGTGGGGCCTTTTCGGGTTGAGGATGGAGTCAAGCTCAACTCCCAGTCCTACTGCCAGTTTCTGGAAGACACCTTCTTCAAGCAGTGGTACAGGAAGAAGTCTGCATCCTTCAAGAAAAACATGATTTTCATGCAGGACAATGCTCCATCACACGCGTCCAAGTACTCCACAGCGTGGAAAGGTGGCTATATTGGTCGCTGATTTGTTTTTGTTTTGTTTTTGAATGTCAGAAATGTATATTTGTGAATGTGGAGATGTTATATTTGTTTCACTGGTAAAAATAATTGAAAGGGGTATATATTTGTTTTTTGTTAAGTTGCCTAATAATTATGCACAGTAATAGTCACCTGCACACACAGATATCCCCCTAAAATAGCTAAAACTAACAACAAACTAAAAACTACTTCCAAAAACATTCAGCTTTGATATTAATGAGTTTTTTGGGTTCATTGAGAACATGGTTGTTGTTCGATAATAAAATTATTCCTCAAAAATACAACTTGCCTAATAATTCTGCACTCCCTGTATATATGGTCAAGATGACCTTCTGAAATTCATACCAAGCATCCATCAACATGGAGAACAAAGATCATCTGCAGCAATTATTTGATGCTATTTTGTCATTAAGGAACAAAATCTCTGAGGAATGTTTCCAGCATTTTGTTGAGTCCATGCTACAAATAAATAAAGCAATAATGAAGGCAAAACGGGGTCCAAACCACTATTATCAAGGTGCACCTAACAGAGTGGCCACTGAGTTTATATAAATACACAACCTGGAGAAACTTTAGTCATTTCTAAACTTCACATTTATTATTCTTGTCCTTCCTCTGTGCACTCTGGGATTAGAATTAAGCTCTTGTTATTTTTCTTCTATTCTTATAATACGGCACATAATTTTCACTCCATCAAATGAAAGCCCTGGAAATATTCACGTTCCCCCCGAGACATGAGATGTTTTCCAGTTGAGACAGCATGCTCTGTTTGCAGAGTTATCTGCCCTCTTTCCCCCTGCAGGTCAAAGCTACAAGGTGAGCTGTTCCATAAGAGCCTTTAATAGCATGTTAAGAATTCAGCACGAACTGGTTGAACTCATGTGCCTCCACCTCTCTTAACATTGTTTTCTTTCAACACCGACTACAAGGGTTCTGACTTGCCAGTTGGATCATTTTGAGGAAATGAAAGATAATTAAAACAGTCAACTGTTTGTATAAAATGTCTTGCATCTTGTGCGAACAGCTTACCAAACAAATTATCATGGGGAAGTCATTTTGTAACATATTTTTGTCAAATTTGCTGTTGCTACACTGTGGTTACATGTTTTTTTGTTTCTTTTTTTTTGTTCACTTCCACAGAAACCTAAAGCAGACAACCTTCTCGAGAAAATGTGTTGACATATTTCAAAAGCTTAACTGTGAACTGTGCATGGCACAACTCACTTCCTGTTGCACAGATCAAGCACGAATGTGAGAATGACCTTTTATTGAATAAGTGCTATTTTTAAATACAAAATAAAACTTTCTCAATTAAATCTCTCCAACGATTTTAAATATTTCAAACTGTGTGCAAACTGATCATTTAAAATAATGATCTTTTTAAAAAATGGCTACGACAAAGTCAGTGGTGAAAGATCATTTCCAGTTTATACGTTAAATGAAGGACGGCCTTCTGACCAAAGGCTCCATTTATGCACTTACAGACTTTTTTGACTATCAAGTTGAATAATAATCATAATATTCTTCCTCTCACCTGCCTTTATAATTG
The DNA here is from genome assembly GCF_057382095.1 of Aulonocara sp. 'chitande type north' Nkhata Bay. Classification (NCBI taxonomy): domain Eukaryota; kingdom Metazoa; phylum Chordata; class Actinopteri; order Cichliformes; family Cichlidae; genus Aulonocara; species Aulonocara sp. 'chitande type north' Nkhata Bay. The sequence goes on from NC_141347.1 coordinate 10,926,927, forward strand.
ACTTTTTCTACCTAAGAACCTTCCCGACACTCTGAATTATGAGACCCACGGGTGTTAGCAGCTCATAAAGCCTGCTCGCTGCTACTGTAATTTCCCCTGTCAATTATTTCCAAATGTACCTAAATGGTGTGCTCCAATAAACACAGCTATGAACACGGTGTTTTTTCTTGCTTGTGCCAACTATTGTGCAATTTTATAAAGTTTAAGGAGTAAGGTGTGCAGATAGGATGCACACACTGTTGCAAAGTATCCACAATGCATATTGTAAAAGCAGAATCAGGCTAGTGTTACACTCAGTCATGTTTCTAAGCTGCCATTGCATGAACACACTGTTGTTAACCATAAGTGGCGATGATCTATGTTGTTTACCCAAACTGATGTCACACGAAAAACCAGAACAAAAAAAAGCTTTACTCTGACAGAACTGAGATCAAACTGACCGGTTAATGCTTAAGCAGGGCTACTTGCTCAAGTCTATAATGTAAGATCACACATCTAAGGAACTTAATGTATCTTTGCTGTTTGTTTTAGTTAAAAAAAAACACTACGATGAGCCAACACTGAACCCCTACTACAGAGCAATGCTGTTACTGATGTGATGTTTAAACTCACAGTAATGCTGTTGGTTCATGTGGTTACTTATTTTGCATTTTTCATTAGAAAGTTTCATTATATTGAAAAATAAACACATAAACTGCTGTAACGCCTTTTAACTCTTCATCATGTTAAACCAGTGCTGACACAACACTGGTGTTTGCTGAAAGGCTGACACCAGTGTACCACCGATATAGTATCTGTGCATTCCTGTGTGATGGCCACGTAATCATAGTTCCAACCAGAGTGTGTTATGTGTCTGACATATCATAGCTGTCACTTCGATTAATAGTTGAATATATGTTTACTTGATTTGACTCACTGTTGCTCTTGTTTTTGCATAGTTATTTGCTGATACTTGATTTCCTGTATGTGGCTCTGGTTCCTCTTTGTTCTCTGTTTGTTTGGATGGTTTTGTTTTGTTTGAGCACTTAGTTCACTATGTTTTCTTTGTTATCTAGCTCAGTCATTGTTCCTTAAAGGTACAGTAGGTAATTTTTTTAGGTTATTTATCAGAATCCAAAAATGTTCTACTCATAAACATACACCGAATAGCGTGTAATTACATCTTCCAACAAACTGATGCGTTCTCATAAACTTAGAATGAAACCATTACAAATATATAGGAGCCTTTATGGAAGCCACCATGTTACTGTGGTGTCTTAAATACAGTGGCCAAGATGGACATCGACATTCCACCTGATGGTGTTTTCTTTATCTAATGACCACATGTTTGTGAGGGATACATAGTAAGTCTTATAAACATGTATATTTTCATCATCTATTCCTCATTGTGTCTCCCTCCTCCTCTACCACCTCATCTTCTTCCTCCTCACCTCAAGTCTCATCTCCTGAACTGAAGTCAAGGCTCTAACACGAGAAAAGATGCATAAACATGCTTTTTTCATTCCCAATACTGTCGCAATTACTTATTGTCAGCAGATTAGATACACCATCCTCCCGTATCCAGACAGCTGACAGCAGGCCCACTACAAGCTAACATTATGCCAGCTAATGTTGGGCTTGAGTTTCCAAAAAATTACACTTTCTCGCTGATCAACAGTTTAAATTCCCACATCGTATGAGAGTTCACTAAAGGTCCTAAAGATCCAAACAGTGTTAGAGCCATTTCAAAGCAGCTAACAGCAGCTAATAACAGCACTTACTGACAGAAAACTTTAGGATATCCTCAGCAACTCACCTCAGTATCGCTGGCATCAGACAGAAGTGAACTTCACTGATTTATTGACTCGCATAAGACTCCTTTCACAAAGTTTTACAGCCTCCTGCAGATAAACAGCAGATCTACAGCCAACACTCACTACTGGGGAACAGCGGTCAGAGTTGTTTGTCCTACAGGAGCCACTGTAGCTACGATTATACATTTAGAGGGGTAAGAAAACAAAACTTAACTGAATGCAAATTATTGATGTCTACAGGTGAGATTTTAGACACTGTAACTTTTAAGTTTATTCAGTTCACTTGACCACTTTCAAGGGCCCGTCACTTTTAAAGGCCTGCTCTCCTCCTTCCTGCCTTTTTAGCTTTGTTCTAAGCTAACCACCTGCATGCAAACCCACTTCCAAAAGTTGGATGCACCAACCATTTTCACTGCAATGCATGGAGGCCAGATTAGCACCAAAACTTTTTCAAGTTAGCCATGGTTTTATCATGTACACAAAGGGAGGCTTAGCATTCCCTTGCTCTTTCCACAAAAAACACATATGTACAAACCCTGAATATATCAGTTAACGCCCCCCCACTAACCCTCATGCTGACTTTTGAACTGTGTGCTGATAACAAGCTGAACAGTTCCTCTACTCTTTAGGACATGGTAACCATGTCTTTGTTCTTTTTGTTTTGCATTTTATCTCACTCCATCTTACGTTTAGCCCAAGAGAAGACAGCAACCTCTTTGGACTTTGTCTCCCTCGGATGTGGCCTTTTCCGGTTGTTTATTGCCTTTGTCCCAAATTTTGCGAAATGCATTCTTGGCATTCAGTTCACACAGAACAAAGTTAGCTATATCACCTTCAATTAAATATAGCCTTTTTGGAGACAAGCTTGTATCTCTCAGCGGGAAAGCAGAATAGCTGCAATATGTGCACTTCCTGTGATAAAAATCTTTTCACTGAATCCTCACAAACGTATTCTAAAACAGAACTGTCATTAGCATCACAAATACCTATTTAATTTGCTAAGTATTGATGCAAAACTTAGAAAATTTAAAAAGTGCATTTTCTAAAATGCAGCTTTTACTGTAGGTGGAAAAGTCCACATGAACAAAGTCTTGTTTTGAGCACCTATGCTATAACTGGCCTCTATCGGGAACCGAAGGTGGTCAAACAGTAAAGAGCAAGCGGCTCAAAGTGTATCGCACTGTCAAAATGAGCGTGTTTGCACAGAGGGTTTACATTTATGATATGATGGTGTGCATGCAGTTCATTGTCGCTTGTGCACATGCAGTGTTCACCATGAAAACTGGGGTCAGATGAGGTTTTGTGCCCCAGCTGTCACACTCAGCACACAAAGCCACGTGTTCCCTGCCACAAACATGCAGGAATAAGTACCTGTATCAACAAACGTACAGTCTGAATCAAAGGCACTTCAAATGGACTAATGACACTCTGGGTTAACAATGTGTAATATGATGTACAGTGTCCAAGATGCTACTCTAAGATCGAACACCCTCAACTTCAGCAACAGTTAAAGCATTGTTAAAACCAACAGACAACATTTAAACTTCCCAGTTCTAAAAATGTTCTTTATTTCAAAATGACGCACTAAATATCATTTTGTATACCAGACGATGACATTTTGGCCGTACACACCAAATTTTTTATTCTATAAACTATTTTGAAAACATTATTTACGGATCCTGTAGTTTCTTAGAAAGAAACTCGGACTACATTCTAACTAAAGTTCCTGGTAGTATTGTGCAATGTTGCTCTAACTATACTGAAATCTGCTTGTGACATACATTACTAGAGGAACCTGCTAAACCTGTACACATGCCTTTGACACATAATGGGGAACAAAGACAAAAAGACGTTGTGTGAATTTGTTCACGGGTCCCTCGTACAACATTCGAAACTTGAAGCATTTGCTTATTTGTTGCAAAGACAAAAAAAAAGTTATGGATAACTTCTGCTTTTTGTTTAAAAGGAAAATGGATGATTTTGTAATAATGACTATCAAACATTCAGCAGTGGGTTTGCAAAGAAAAAAAAGAGGAAATAACAAAAATGTTCGCAAAACTCAAGGGTTCATATAAATGTTGCAAACAACTGCGATGCAAAAAGAAGTCACATGCAATGCAAAATTATGCTGTTAAACTCCTGCTTACTTTACCTATGTAGAAGGTGTGCACAGTTCACCTCCATGTTCTCTGCATACAGTATCCCTACACTGTGATAACTGCCATTGACTTTGTGCCAACTGCATTAAAAACTGCATTAGAAACATACAAAGATAAACTAAAAGGCTGCAGGTCATGTAATTGAACTTCAACACTGCACTCCTCCTGCATGACACGTCCTGATATTAAGCTTGTAGGGTGTAGCCTTGCCAAAATAATTTGCAGTTACTGATGCTGAAACACAGTGAAACACCAGGAAGGGTTAGGACAGCTTAGAGTTATTTAAGAACATAATACCAGGTTCTTTTTACTTCCCCATTATTGCAAAACCTGTTCGGTTTTTATTATTATACGTTATGCTTTTGCCATTATCTAGTATTGCAGATTATTTAGTTGTTGCTCTATTCAATTCAGCTTTATTTATAAAGCGTCAAATCACAACAAAAGTCGCCTCAAGGCACTTTATATTGTAAGGTGAAGACCCTACAATAATATATAGAAAACCCCAACAATCACATGACACCCTCACACAGGCAAGCACTTGGTGACAGTGGGAAGGAAAAAGTCCATTTTACCAGGAAGAAACCTCCATGACAGTGGAGCCATTACAATCAAGTGTATTAAAGTATAGTTACATAAGGAAAGATATTTCTATATTGTGCTATGTGCTAAGCTGGAGCACGGGAGAATCTGCAGTTCTCCTGACAATTAGTAAAACTCTCGAAGCTGATCAAGAACGTTACATGCTGTATTAGAGCTACTAAAGAGGACCCGGGGTTCAAGAGTGCTCCAGCAGGGTGTTATATAAAAACTGTAATCACACTTCACACTTCTAAAAAAAAAAATGCTCCATAGCCTGTGATTGATATAAGGGGTTATATGCTTTTCTTGTAAGACTGACTCACAGCCGGTGTCTCATTATGCTCCAGAGAAAGGCAGAGCGAGAGAGAGAGAAAGGCGCAATATTACCTAATTGTTATGGGAAGATTATCCTCTCAGAGAAGGCGGGGCGAGGGAGGTCAGATGATGGTGGTGGTGATGATGATGGTGTCTGAACCGCCGTGTTATGCGAACGGTCGATGAGAGCGCTCCTTTGGATGGTGGGAGGGGTGACGGGGGAGGGGGGCGGTCTCACTCAGGAACACACACACAAACAGGGGCCCATCTGGTTCAAGTGAGGATAGGGACCGTCCTGAGCTGAACTCGACGTTACAAATAGGAGCTGCGGCATTCCAAGTGGAGCAGAGTGGAGGTGCGCTACACCGATGATAATATTGGATAACAGAGGCGAGTGAAACCGCGGTTTGTGGACACCACAGAGGAAGGAAAAGCGCGTTCTTCCTGAACAGGACCAAAAACACGTTTGGAAACGCCGAGAGCGGCCATGCGCACCCGCGGAGGAAACTCCTCATTCCACTGAGGTACAATTATTATCATTTTGTAAACAGAGTTTCCTTACAGTGATCTGATCAGCCTACTATAACACCAATAAATTAAAAATGTATTTTTGTGTTTAAACACCTGGGTGTCCTTTTCTGCGGGACTGTGATTTTTACTCCCTCGCTAATGTTCACTTTATGTTTTATGTATTTCATAAAAATCGTCGCACTTTTGACTTTTTCAAAAGCACCTACGGCTGCCTCAAACTGCGCTCATGATGAAGAAAAATGAAGAAGATGAGTAGGGTCATGGCAGATGATTTAAAAAAAAAGAAAAGCAGCCGGTCAGGGATCAGCATGTCGGTGTCAGACATGTGGGTCAGCGCTGATGGAGCGAGTGGAGACGGACACACCGGAAACCGGTCGTGAATCCGTTGATTAGGGGTTCCGATAGAATTTGCAGAAGAAGGACAAACTTGAAGTACTAAATGTAAATGTAGGTTAGACTGTGATCGGGTCACCTTGTTATCTAGATGTATTTTTACATGTACTTCTTATTTACTGCCTTATACTCGGAGTACTGCCAAAAAATGTGTGGTGTGACTGACAGTTTGGAGTTTCCAGCACTCTCCTGTCTCACACTGAGTGCGTGAGGGCTTGCAAGGTTATATGGAAGTTGCTCCAGTTTTATTGGAGAGTCGTAATGGAGTTACATAATATTGTGTTGTAATAGCTCTTGCGTAACCACTAAATCCCTCTTCCCTTGTCCTCTCTCTCAAATTGATCACCAGGAGGCGCTGTTGCTACATTCCCGTCAGACGTCCAACAGAGTTCAGTGAGCCCTCAGCACCACACAGTGGCACTTGACGTTCATCGCCAGCCGGGATTTAATCATCCAACTACCCAGATGTTTGAGGAGGACTCCCAGGAGATGGGGGGCCAAGAAGACGTCAGAGTGCTCCGTGCCGTGGAATCACCCACAGCAGTGGCTTCTGCTGGAGGGGGAGCGGGAGGAGCTTTGTCTTTCACAGATGAAGCTGTGTCCATCCTGACTTCCAGCAGCCTGCTGGCGCGCTCGTTGCTGGGCCGCACCTCAGCCGTCAAACGCAAAGAGAGCCCTTCCTCCAGTGCCCGCCGCAAGCGCGAGTTCATACCTCACGAGAAGAAGGACGACAGCTACTGGGACAAGAGGAGGAAGAACAACGAGGCGGCTAAGCGCTCACGAGAGAAGCGGCGCGTGAACGACATGGTCCTGGAGAGCCGTGTGCTGGCTCTGCTGGAGGAAAACGCACGACTCCGAGCAGAGCTGTTGGCACTCAAGTTCCGCTTTGGCCTGGTTAAAGACCCCTCCAACGCCCCAATACTGCCCCTCACTACAGCTCCCCAGCACACCCCTCAACCCTTGACTCCTCAATATTACCTCCAAAGGGGGGACGGAGGCCTCCAAGGCTCCTCAGCACCACATCCCAACAACCAAGCAGGCCAGATGAGCAGCAGGGGCTCCAGGGATGCTGGGAACATGTCAGAAGACTCGGGCTTCTCTACGCCAGGTGGGTCCAGTGTGGGCAGTCCGATTTTCTTTGAAGACCGCCTTAGCGACCATGGGAAATTATCCCCACACCGGGGTGAGGAGCTGGGGTATGACCTCCACCATTCGCCTACAGATCCCCACCACGCTGCAGGACTAACTGGGGGGAAGATGGATCACGCAGAGGCGATGAAAAACCTTCCTCACAAATTGCGTTTCAAGATCCCCGGAAGCAACGACGGAACCGATGCCCAGGGAGACGGTGGCGTCGCCAGACGCAGCCCCACGCTATCTACTGCAGGCCGGGAAGCTCCAAGAGAGAAAGGACTGAGCGGAGGCAGCGAGGCAGGAGCAGGCCCAGCATGTGCCAGCTCCTGGATCCAGCACATCGAGGGGGAGGAAAGCAGGAGGGGGCGACACTCCCCTCAATACAGTGCTCCGACATCCAACTACAGCCTCCAGCCCCCTCCTGCTCAAGTGCAACCTGAGGTCCAGTACCAGCACGAGAACACTTACCTGAAGTGTCAGCTAAACTCTCTCAGCGAGGAGGTGGCTCAGCTGAAAAAGCTTTTCACAGAGCAGCTCATGGCCAAAACCAACTGAGGACAGATGCTGTGAGCCAGTCAGCATTTGCCGGCGTCTAGACTTTTAAGGGCAAAGTTTACTTTAAGAAAGCCAAAAAGGACTTTTAAGTCTAGCTCATCATGTGTTGTTTTTATCTCAAGTATTGTATTGTATTATAATAAATGTCTTTAAAGCTCATCTCATAAACCTGCTGTCTATAACAAACACTCAGTCTGAGCAATCTATGTTCCCCCAGACAGGGAGTCTTAACTGTATTGGTGTTAAGTGGATAATAGCTTCTTTATTACATACACTGTGACAACTAAAAACATGCAGCACAAAGCTGTTTACATCACATCATCACAGCACAAACCTCACACCGCTCGGCGATGCCAGATTAAAATGCGGCTGGAAGTCAGCCAGCAGGTCGTTGCCACACTGAGATGCGGGAAGTTGCAGTCCGGTAATTAGAGCGGTATGACTTACTGCACAAACAGTTTCCCGCCGCTGAGATGGGTCTGCAAAAAACCCGCAAACACAGGCAGAGACAGACAGTAAACACACACAGAGGTGAGGTTAATAGCCATCAAAACCTCCCCGGGTCTCGGGCAGGGCGGGGTGTTACTTGTTACTCTGGTGTTGTTGTGTGTCTTTTGGGAACCACACTGTAACTTCTGCTCTGTTTTAGTGTTTCACACCTACTACTGATCTTTCTCCATGCCTGGGTTTCAACATATTTGTGTTACCTCCCTGTTTTCTGTGCCGAGGTAATGATAAAATAGTAATGTCTCTCTGTGCGTTTTCATATTCAAAAATAAAAGAAACGTTTGATGGATCCAGCATCACGGTGGCGAGTCAATCATTGCTCATTGGTATTATAAATGGTTATCAAACTTAAAAAACTTAACACAGCCTCTTTTGGGGCTGGAAATTCTTTCCCAGACAGTGAATTGCAGAAAAAAAGGAAGAATGCGAACGGGAATGAGAGAAGGGTCGACTGAAGAGAAGAGGAGTTTCTCTCCCACAGTCCCTGCAGGCGGCAAGATGGGCTGACAGCCAGGCAGACAGAGACAGTGGGCGAGCCCGCTGTTACTCAACAGTTCTGTTACAGACCTTGGAAAACACAAGAGCTCAAAGATAACAGCTGGAAATATAAGTGACAGGAGAGAATTCAAGTCATGAAGAAGGGTTAACATGAATATAGTGAGGTCATGTGCACCCCGAAGGCCACCAGAAGACCTTGACAACCTTTTGCACAGTCCTCAACAAGGAAGGAATGCACTGCCGTTCATTTCCTTCATCCACTTCATGTAATACTATGAAACAGCAGTGAAGAACATCTTAGCTTTCCTACTCAAATGCATGTAAATGGTAGATGGACTACTTCTCATAAAGGGCTTTTGTACTCTACATGCTTCATTCGCCTATTCACACACATTCTTATGAGCACTTTTTTTCTGTCAGTGCTTCCTGTCTAAGATTCACACGCTGTAAATGACCTGCTCTGCTTCCTTGAGCCACAAGGAGAAACACGACCTCACTGATGGTTATGCGGCATAAATCACCACCCCACACAAGCACAGACATTATGTACAAGTATATGTGTGTTATCATACATTTGCTAGCAGTCAACAAAAATGCCTGTCGCTCAGTAGCTACCCCAGACTGTCACCTTGTGCTCGGTCTGGAAAAATAATAACGAATCATGCCTCGTTGGCGTCAGCAGAGGGCAGCAAAGACAATCTCTTCACTGTGTGCCCTCACCGTTAACCCAAATCTTGTTAATCCTACTGTGGATGGCTGCAGTTTTCATTGTTCCTGTACATGTTGGAAGCTAGTTCACATGGTGATGCACAAGAGTTAAAGCCAACTAATGTATCAGAAGAAACGTGCAGAAAGCTGAGCCTTCAATTAGTGTCTTATTATTATTTTGTTATGAGTAGTAAACTGCTTATTCAGCTTGTCGTGTGTCACTGTGATTATTTGCACTCACAATCATGAGGCAACAATTTCGAGTAAAATGCAGCTAAAGTATATAAACATCAAAGGTTTATTTGGTTGAATATTTGATCATTAAGGTGTAAACTGAATAAACACCAATAAAGTACATTTCATTTAACTGGATTCCAATAACTGGATGTTTTACATTGTAATTATGTAACCAAATTACATGGAAAAGTGACATGAAATCAAATGACATAAAATCAGCGTAACTGTTTTTTCTTATTGCAAAACAAAGACTTGTGAAAGCTTTTAAATACACTAGAAAGCAGCTGAGAGACACACACACACAAAGATCCGCCCTGCAATAAGATGAGCTGTCTATAAGCCTCTGAAATGTCGAAATACAAACACTGGATTAGAATAGATTTGATTAGTAAAACAGGCTGAGAGTGAAGTGAAGAAAGCCTGCGGTGAAACTGAAAGGGAACAAGGTAGAGGCAGTTGCTGCAGGTGTGGTGAGGGGAGAAAGGGAGTCTGCTTTAATGGATCCACTGCAACATGCTGCCGTTCCACGATCATCCTCACCCACATCCATGCACCCATACACCCCCCCCCTCCCCTCCCCACACACACAACCCCCACTTTCTGCTCCCCTCTTTTTTTCTAGTGAAAGGATAAAGCCTGTTGCTAGGCAGACAGTGCGACAGTTGCCATGGGAACGCTTGCAGACATAGCTAGAAGGGGTCGGGTTGGGGTGGGGATAAGGATGGGGTGCAAGGGGGAAAAAAAGAGGGAGTGATGCGCAGACAGACAGAGAGAGAGAGTGAGTCTGTGTGTGGTTTGAATGGGGGAGGGGGACCCAAGTTCACGGCCGGTGCCTCTGCTCACGTCGTGATGTTTGTCTCCTCCGGCTGAAGAAGGAGATAAAGCGAAAGAATGGTGATTCATACATGTTGAAAATGATGCTTCTCATTAGGGGGTTACCCTCTGATGATGCGTTGGAACAAAGACAAGGCGGTGTGGCAGCTTCACAAATCTGAAAACATGTGGGTAAAAGAAAAAGGATCTCAGCATCTAATGCAAAAAGTTGCAGCAATTTAGGTGGTGTGTTTTTATCAAACTAGAGCTCAGAGGGAAAAAAGGAATTCCTCATTTAAAAGGTGAAAAGTCGTACACATGCTTCAAGCCAGGGGAGGAAAAAAGAGATGGCCTAATTGCGATTACTGACACGTATTTAACTTGCAATTCTTAAAGTAATACGCTGGAATTTCCTCATGTTTTAGTGAAAGAGGATCAATTTCTCATTGTGAACACTCACACAAACCATTCTTTTTCTTTCTTTTTCTTTTTTTGACACTGACATAAAAAAGAAGAGCGCAGCCTTGAAGATAAAAGGAGATAATGAACACATCCGCAGCAGAAGTCAGCCTTTAAGGCAGCCGTTCAGGCAATCTTTTGCCAATTTAAATCACTCTGTGGATAATGCACATTTTACCGAGAGCCTGAAGCATCACTGTGTCTGCAGCAGGGCTATCTCACACAGAGGCGCTCCGGTGATGATCCAAACTGCATTCAAAGGGTACATCACCAGGCTTTTACGCCCAGATTACCACATACATGCTTATTTTCAATTTGTAACTTTTTTTTTTTTTTTAAATGGGCAAAACAAAGATGGACGCTGGTAATATATTTCTGCAGAAAAAGAGTGCGGCCCATCTGCACTCCTCACCTGTCACCCAGTGAAAACATCTGCAGAACGATGTAGAGAAACATGCAGCTGCTGTGTTTCCTGAAAGTAGGGGTGATGCACCACAATGGGAAATGTGCTTCTGTTCCTGCGTTTTGTTTTGGGTGGGTTTCAACTTTCAACTAATGCTACTTTTTCAGGTACACCTTGCTATAGTACTGGGATGTAATAGTTGGGTGTTTTCAGAATGGCCTTAATTTTTTGTAGCATAACAATCGGATGAACAGGTATACCTAATAAAGAGGCTAGTGAGTATATTTGTAGTTCTAGCTGGTGGTTTGTTTGTTTGTTTTAAGGTGTTGCAGTGTTTGATATATTGTCTTTGTAAATCACAACTCAATTACATTGCTGATTAGTCCCGTCCAGTACGTTAGTCACACTTCCTGGTGTGAGTCTGTCTCTGATCCAGTCCCCCTGCATGCCACACTGACAGGTATCCATTCAGCCCACTCATAAGCCAAACCAAATGGGCGTTGTTTAAAGTGGAGAAGTAAGATGAACCAAATAGCTTAACTGTTCTCCTCTTTGTTTGAGCCTCCTCCAGACTTTACACCTCTGAGCATGACACACATGACACTAATCAAAATTACACAACATGCTTACAATGAGTCCAGGTGAGCTGGTTTGACTGGATTATTGAGCACAGTCGTTTGGGAAAATACTGTACGCGGAGCAGTTCTGCGAATGCAAGAACCGTGACTGCCAGGAAACACCTCCAACATAACAAAACTAAAGATTTTCACTTGCGTTCGTCCACTTGCAACACTGACTAAAATGTCCATGGTTTCCTCTAAAGGTCACGCACAGGTTTGCCCAAAAGTTCTTCCCTGAGTGACAACAAAAGAAGTCAAAACTGCCCCATCGGCGAGGTAGCTGGAGGCCAAAGAGGCAGCACGTGCCGCACACACGTCACGTGTTGCCTGAACTTGAAAAATGAAAGACATTATTTTTATCATTGTTTTTTCCTCAATTAAATCATATTTCCAGTTTGAGTTTGCACCAGCAGACTGGAAATACCTCTGCCTTTTTTACTGAAAGTCAACTTTGACTTATTTTGTGTTGGATTACATTTAAAACGCTATATTCAAATGTGCACTGAGGTAGAAATACACGAGCATGACCTCAAAGTACTGAAGTAAGTTCCTGTGGGAGAAACTGGTACTTGTTTTTTAAGAGATTTTTTAATGTCATGCTGCTTTACCTCTCACATATCTGTTTTTTATGTTAATGTCAGCAAGAACTGCCAAGATTTACACAAGATTAAATAATTAGATATTTCTAAAGCTGACTTATATCATGTATTCATAGCCTCTAAAACACTGGTATCAAACAAAAGGCCTGGGGGTCAAAATGAGCCCGCCAAAAACTCGGCCCACTGGATGGCGTTGGAAAATGTGAGAGAAGACATAACTTTATGTACTTTTAAATGTATTTTAAATGTAAATTTGACAGCTTTTTTTGGCTATGCCCCACCACAGTAATTAAGTAATAACTAAACATTAAATACCAGAGAAGTTCCTGTTTTTTCACCAGTGATTGAAGAAATTTCAGTTTTTCTACACTGGGTACACAAACAAAAAAATGTGAGCTACCACAATTTTTTTCTATAATTTTACACATCAATTTCTTATAATTTAGATTTTCAGATTTTTTTCACTCACTACAGCACTATTTCTATATCATGTGGGAAATCTAGGACACGCTGTTGGAACTGCACTTCTAGCTTTGGGATTACATGCGTAGGTAAATGTCTTTATGCAGACAGGATGGGAAGATTCACTTAAGATCAAATTTATGTAGTCTTCAATATAAAATGTGTTTCCCTGCTCTAAAGCATCCTACTTGGAAATGGAGTGAAAAGTTGATATAAAATAATACAAAGAGGAAATATTCAAATGTTCAAGAATATTAAATCCAAAAACTGTACTTCTCACAGTTCTTGTGCTTCCCAGTGCTCAGTAAGAAGCCATGTAGGGTACTTTTGCAGATCCCATGTAGGATGGGTGCCCCTTTATTTCCAGTCGTCCTAACTTACATAGTAACTGGAAACTCCTTTTATCCAACCTCCCACACTATTCAAGTTGTTGCGTTATGCCAGGGGTGGGAAACTCCAGGCCTCAAGGGTCAGTGTCCTTCAGGTTTAGATGTGTCCTTGATCCAACACAGCTGATTTAAATGGCTAAATGACCTCCTCAACATGTCTTGAAGTTCTCCAGTGGCCTGGTAATGAACTCATCATTTAATTCAGGTGTGTTGACCCAGGGTGACATCTAAAACCTGCAGGACACCGGCCCTCGAGGCCTGGAGTTGCCCACACCTGTGTTATGCGGTACACGTGTAGTTACGTTTCTCAGGAGGTGCACATCAGGTTACATAGAAGGTTGTGGCGTATGGTTAAAATGGGGCAACAGTGCAAATTACAACGTTAAAGCCAAACTGCCCAGCTGCTGAAGCTTTGGTGTTGTCAGTGTTGTCGGGCTCAGCTGAAATGTCAAATTGATCTTTTCACTTTTAAAAGCAGGTTGACTAGCACACTCAAGAAGCTGCGTGGCAGGCATGTCAAGTTGGGTATCTGCACAGAGGATGCGACTCTGATTTCCCCGGACCAGCCTGTCTGTGTGTGTGTGCTTTTTCAATATCTAGCAATCTCATTATGGGTATCATATTAGAGATGGACCGATCCGATATTACGTATCGGTATCGGTCCGATACTGACCTAAATTACTGGATCGGATATCGGAGAAAAATAAAAAATTTAATCCGATCCATTAAATATCACGAAAGCATCTCACAAAACTTGCAACACGCCGTAACTCACCTCAGAACGTTAGCACGTCAGAGCAGTATGCATCACGTGATAGAGCCGCTGTGGCATGCGGGACCTGTCGGTGGTCTGGATAGCATTTGGAGCTTCGCTAGCAACCCGGCATTTCATCTCCGACAAAGTTATCCCGAGAGAAGTAAAGCAAGTGTGTAAGTCCATCTCTGAATGTTTGTAAAGCATTCCTGCGTTAAGCTTAACAAACGACTGCCTCTTCTTGCTGCTACTTCAATCATGAAACTGCTTAACGATCAGCTGATCGGCTTTTCTGTCGCGAGTCCGTCTCTCTGGTTTGCTTTTGGCCCACTTTGCACCAGAAAGAGGAAACCAGCGGCTGAACAACAGCAGCACGTTTAAGCTTGATAAGCTGTTGTTAGAATTTATTTAATATTACTTTCTACTCCAGGATCTTTTTCTATGTAGCTGACGACTGGTAACTGTGCAGGGGCGGATCTAGCAAAGTTTAGCCAGGGGGGCCGATAGGGCATTAACAGGGAAAAGGGGGCACAAAGACATACGTTTCTTTCTTATTCTCATTTAAAATGTCTAGCTTTTAATAAATAATTATCTGACACCCAAAGTTTTAATTTGATGCAAAATGAATAGAAGTCCATTACTGTATATAGTAACTATTAAGTCTAATATATATACCCTAGTAAGCTATAGTACTTTTTCCTTTGGGAAGGTACCATCTGTGCAGTCTGCAATTCTGTTGAAGAAAGATGTTGAATCTATTTAATATTTCTTGAAAAATAATTGATTTCTGTGCATTTTTTTTCACACTGCATCAAATTAAGGTTGATTACGGCGATTAAGCATCATGAGGTGGAGCGTGAGGGGTGGTTCCCTATTTTTTATTTATTTATTTTTGTTGTTGCTGGGAGTTGGAACCCTATTAGTTAGGTTGCTTAATATTTATGCTAAGTACTCTTTAAAATACCAGAATAGGGAGGATGGTGTAGGTTTAAGTTTATTAGATTGATCAGTATTGCTGAAATATGAAATATTTTTTTTTGCATACAGGTATAACAGAATAGCTTTAGTGTAGTTGTTGTTTTAAACTTGAGTATGAACTTATACAAAATGCAGCAAGATATTTAAAAAACAGTTTTGTTGATTAAAAAACACTATATCGGATTCATATCGGTATCGGCAGATATCCAAATTTATGATATCGGTATCGGTATCGGACATAAAAAAGTGGTATCGTGCCATCTCTATATCATATGCCCTCATCTGGCTGAAATTGCCTTTGAGCATAGTCCCTCCCCTACTGGACCTGTCTCCTCCCCCTGAAACCCCCCCCCCCCCCCCCCCCCCCACTACCCCTGACCCCACCCCACCCCCACCCCAAACAGGATTTGAAGGCAAGAAGAAAGAGACAGGGAGGGGGCCACATCCGAGAGAGAAACAAAAAAACGTGACTAGGCACCCAAAGCGTCCTGTTATGCAACAACTGACCTACTAACATACATTCAGAGACACACACACACGGAGGGAGAGCGAGAGAGCGAAAGAGAGAGAGAGAGAGAGAGTTGGAGGGAGGGAGGAATTGGAGCAAACATGACATGAGGAGCGCGCTCAAAACAAGGCACTGTGTTCTCACTCTCGCATATACCTGCACTAATCGGGAGAGCTGGTGTTTTCAAAGTGGCAAACGGCGTGTGTGTGTGACAGAGAGAGGGAGATACTGTAAGGAGAGAGAGACAGAGCCAGCAAAGCGGACTGTTGGGCAGGAGCCGGACTGTGTGTGGATCCTGTCGCTTTTAAAGCAAAAAGGTAAGTTGTTATTGACTGGTGCATACATGCCCAATACATGTATGTGTGTGTGGATCAGAGCATATATATATATATATATATATATATATATATATATATATATATATATATATATATATATATATTCTTGAGTTGCTTTTTTCCTCTGAGCAGCTGGTCGCCGCGTTTACAATTTGTTTTGGTGCCTGGATGTGTTCGCCTCAATGTCAAGGCGAGGCTGTACCCCGCCTCCTTGAGAGTGTATGGAGCTATATGAGGATCTGTGTCAGAGAGAGGAAGCGGATGGGAGGAAGTCGGTGGGGGGACCGGGGGGGATCGGGGGGCTTTGCAAAAAGATTATGGGATTCCTTCAGAAAGAAAGAAAAAAAAGGTGCGGCTGCTTGGTGGAAGCAGGGGCAGGTGAGTGCGGACAGCCCGCCGTGGAGCGGAGTTGTAGGCAGGGTCAACGCATCCGCTTCTTAGCGCGCATGCCCAAATTGAATATTCATGGTTTGTTGTGGTGCTTTTAGGAGCCAATCTGCTGTGCTTAACCCGCACACCTGCTTTCGTAACACACGTGGCTCACGTAATTGTTATTTAACCTGAATACATGGTGCAGTTATATCATATTTAATAACAGTTATTATTACCAGACCTATAAATAGGCTGATAATAATAAATATATAGGCTAATACTTGATATTAATGGGAACTCCACCAGCTTATACACCCTTCTTTTTGGTCTTATAATAATAATAATAATAATAATAATAATAAATTATTATTCACAATAATTATTATTGTTGTTGTTGTTGTTTTTGCAAAAGCTGCGTGAATAAGAGTCGGGTTTACGTGCTGCGGGGCTCTGGAGCAGCTACAAATATGTCCTCGCTTTCTTTTGGGTTAGTAGGCTAGTCCGTGCAGACAGCTGGAAAAATCCCATGCAGGCTCCGAGGACACACTTCTCTCTGTCACGTGTAGCAGCTCTTTGTAAAGGTTAACGCGGCTGTGCAGCCCTCCTTAACCCTTTAGTGGCCCGTAGGCTCGTATTAGTCTGAAGCAAGCACAATACAAACCGGAGCACACAGACACGCGTGATCGAGGCATGATCGCGTGGATACGCACGGACGCTCGGCTCTGCTTGTCTCTCCTTTGTTTACAACCCCGGCTCGGACTGATGGGAGCCAGCGTGGATCGCGTTTGAGGAATGGTGAAGTTCACGGGCTCCGATGAGTGCAGCCGAGTGCGAGGTGAGGCGCGCGTGTATGTATGTGTGTGTGTGGATCAGAACATCTGGATCAAATGTGGGTCAGATGTTTCTTGGTGTTCCTCAGTAGCTCGGCAGACAGCTACAATAGACGCGTGCTTATTTTTCGTAAATATGGCAGCGCGTGGAAAGCTTGTCGAGTTTCGCTTGGAAGGCGATTTTGAGGCGGTGGGTAAATTTTGCGGCAGAGTTGGGATACACGCTTTTCCTAAGATGACCGAGAATCCGCTGTGCACGAACACGATTTGTTAGACGGTCCAACAAAGGAGGAATGTGGGGGGACATGTTTCTCTGACTGGGCTGCTCACTGGCTCAGATTTATTTATTTCTGGGTCTTCCGTGGGTCCGCCTGGTGTAAATACGCATCAGGATATTATAACGTTGAACATGAGCCGCGCTTCACCGCAGGTCAGCACCGGCTGAAGCCGCAACATTCCTCAACTAGAGCGGGGGCTGAATTCAGGCACTAGTAACTCTACGGCTAGTAACAAGTAACTCTACGGCTTGGGTTTGTTTTGAAAGTCACCTTGGCTTCATCTCCCCAAACAGCTTTGTGCGGTTTACACAGCACGTGGGCATCGTACCCGTTGTTCTCTTCCAGATCTCCGCTCCAGCAGCGTGCGGGTGTTTTTACACACCGCATGGTATAAACAGCAGATTTAGAAAGAGAAACAAAAATGATTTCAGGTTTTTGCTGTGGGTCGGCTTCCCCGTCCTCAGCGGAGCGATGCGTTCCTTAAAGGGATTTCACGCAGTTTGGGGGTCACGCTGTGGCCACAGTGTATATGCGGTGTGTTAAACAAAGGTTCCAGGTTGCATAATAAATTAATTAAATAACAAATGGATTAAAGAAAGGGGCAGATTATGCAATCTGCGGAAGCTCGTAGTCTGCGGCGAAGCAGTGCTGCGCTTTGCTGCGCAGAGGTCGCTGCCAATTGGTTGGCGCACACACTGGGTCTCTATGCCAGCTAAGAATGTAGGTCACATCTGTCCTGGGGTGGGTGGAGAGGAGGGGATGAGGCGCACCACTGCTGCTGACGAGGAAGGCAGAATCAGAACACCACCAAAATAAATCCTCGCCCCGCCGTAACAAAGAAACGAGGCGGTCATGCAGAAATAGAAAAGTGGCACTGCGAGCAGCTTCATTTTAACACGTGTACATTTTTGAAAAGAGGAAGAAAGAAAGAAACAAAAAAACTTTCATGTCATTCCACGACTATTGCATCATTGCATTGCGCGACTGAGCCAACTCCCTCTTTTAATCTAGTTCTGAAAAAATAAAACAGATAAAACCTTTCTTTATCCAGCCTAAATAGAGTTCATGGTCAGGAGTATGGCGTGGTTTCCATGCTGTCCTACTTTGCGGCCTCTCGGCTTACTCGGGGTTTCCTGGCACATGTAAGATGATAAAAGATGAGGGTTTGTGCTTTGTTATTGTCCTGCGGTTTGGATCCAGCACAGAGGCGAATTACAGCATTTAGTAGGCCAATGGAGCACATGTGACTGGTGCAACACATGGACTGAGTCCCTCTGCTTTCTTTTTCTTTTTTTCCTTTTGGAGAGAGGCTGAGTATCCAGAGTGATATGGCCTGTGTTCATGGAACAAGCTTACAGAGGACTCTGCCTTGCCTTGATGGCATGCTGTCCAAGCCTTTATATAAAGTTAACACCCCCCCCCCCCCCCCCCCCCCAAAAAAAAAAGACTTGTAGCCCAGTGACCCCCCCCCCCCCCCTCCCCCCAGGGGCACTGCACCATGTGCCTTAAATTGCATTTTTCCTAAGGGTGAATGGCTGGTTGGGGGGGTTGGACAGCGGTTTCATCATTCGCCTTTTCTCTGAAGCATGTGCACCCCCGACCCATGTGCACACACCCTTCTCCTTTTATGTCAGACCTGCAACCCATTTCCTGAAGTGCTCCACAGAAACACGTGTGCTGGCTTTTGAACTGACTTCACTATTTCCAAAGCTCACTGCCACATTTAGACTCTTGCGGTTCGGCCCCTGTGGTTGTGCGGGCGGGGGCGACTTGGATTCTTTTACCGTGCTATCATTCCACAAGTGCCACAGAAACCTGGCAGTGACTTGTGGAGACTAGATGATAGACTGGAAAGAGCGGTCTAGGTTGAGGAACTGTGTGCAGAGGTTAGGCAGTGTGGTTCAAACGCATGCAAAATGAAACACTTTGCGCTTCGTTCTTGGCGGCGATGCCTTTGTGGGTTTTAAAGCATCTTTGGAGATGTGAAATCTATTGTTTCTTTCTGATGGCGCACACATGAAACGTAACGCAGGCTCAGTAGTGAAAGAAGAGCATCAACACCTTCTGCTATGATTCATGCTCATTCACACAGCCTGAATATTTGAAGGTGCAAAAGAGGGAGAGACAAATAAAAAGAAAAAAAAGCACGAGCCTCCACTGTGAGTTAATTAAACAGAGGAGTTAATTCATGCGTCTGGCTCGTCCTGACTGTAGGCGAGATGTGGAATAATGTTCACGTGACGTCAGTCGACCCTCCTTTTGTTACGGAACATGGTTTTCTCACCATCTGCTTCGGGTCGTGTCAAGCCACTGGTCCAGAAACATTGAGACAAAGTCCAATATGATTGGCTAACCCCCTTCTTTCTCCCCCTTTTTGTTGCTATGGGTGATCCTTCTTCTGATGCAATACCAACACTGTCGCAATTGCCACTGTTTACCCCCCCCCCCCCCCCAACACTCACCCACCCCCATCCAGCTACAGTATAATCTCATCTCCATCCCTTTTCTTTGTTTTAACTCTCCCTCACTGATTCCTCTTCGTTTCTTTGTCTTCGTTCCACTTGCTCTCACCTCTGTCTATATTTGCACAATGCTCTCATTTTCCATGCATCCTTCTTTTTTTCTTTTCTTTTTTTGTCTTTCTTTTTTGTCAGCCCCTCCCTTGTCTCTTCACCTCTCCACTGCTGGGCTGACCTATATTCCAGCAGGCCGTACAGTTGGAGGCAGCTAAGACGTATTTACAGAGTGCGGTCGGTCCCCAGTTTGTGGGTCAGTGGGACAGGCTGAGAAACAGTCTCTACCCTCGTTCTTGCGTTGCCGTGCCCAGCAGCCACATGTCGGAGGCTCACGAGGACACCCTTAAACCATTCAGCTGAGACTTTCAAATATGGTGTAACTCTAATGTAGCTTTTATTGGATTACTCTGAAAGACAGTTTCAAAAAGCCAAAACTTGTGGCCCTGTTTTATAGTTAGTCTGGTTTCTTCTGTATATGAGAACTAAAAAAAAAGTGGGCTGAAATCCGTGTTTATTGTGAGGAGTTACGTAACAATATGAAATCCACAGGACAAGCAGAGCACAGTCGCTGCAAATATCTCACTAGATTATGAGATTACAGATTGTCACAGTGTAACAGCAGCGCTTACGCACTTCAACCTGGAAATGCAGATGATTTGCTGCACTTGGGATGAGATTACCATTCCATTTTCTATGCAACTTGATAAGCTTGACCTCCCGAGTTTTTAGGCGCTTTTCCAATTGGACCAGTTCATTTAAGAGCAGGGAGAATTGTTGCTGTCTGACACCTCTGAAAGAACAAGTCATGCAGAAGAACAACAACTGCATGCGCTGCCTAATTATTTTTGCAACAGGAGTCTGTCAGGTCACATTACAAATCACAAAAGTTGTCAGAAATCACAAATCTCAGTGTGGAAATTGGGGGAGTAACAGATCATTACAATTTGCACAAAAAGTCTGTGCCAATCTATCCAGGCAATACTGAGATGCTTAATGGGATAATTGAACCATTTTGATAGCTCTAGAAAATGTAGGAAATGTGGCCTAGCTGTTGAGATACTTAGCTCCAATCCAAAGTTGTGGACCAACAAACCAACTGACTTTGAACACCACCGAGCCACCGAGCCTTTAAACAGATGGAAGCATTTAGAAGAATTGCTGATTTGCTTAATTCTGCGTAGCCTCAAAATCAGCAGAATTGTACTACTTTGGTATAAAGGTGCACCTGTTCAGCTAATTACTGAGCGCTGAGGTGTTCCTCGCCATGGTCTGACCACCCTCGCATTTTACCCCCAATCTAACGATTCTGTGTTATCCCAGCCTGTGTTTCTGCTTCCCGCCTCCCTTCTTTCCTGGGGCCACTGACCTATATTTATCAAAGCCCCACCTCCCAGCTGCCCCCCACACCTCCATATCTCTCTTCAGCTTTTTTATCCTTGACCTGCATTAACGATGCCTTTGTCTGCCTTATCTGTTCACTCTGCATCATCGATTTGGCACTGAGTTGTTTCGGAAAAGAATGCTGTCACATTCCTGTGCGGATGAACCAAGGCGGGGGGTAGCAGTGTTCGTGGATGGGGTTTCTCAGTGGAGAGCCAGTCTGGTGTGTGTGTCAGGGAACCCCACGGCTCTGAGACTGACTCACTGTTTGCTCTGTCTGGCCCACATATTCATCTGGCAAAACAAAAAAAGAGCTAATCCTTAAACAGTTTAGTTTTCATGCTCTCAGCATGTCCCAGACTGATGCAATTTCTGTGTTTTTATTTCATGTGTGTGTGCCTGCCTCGATTGCGATATACTTCTATTTAATTTACAAGGCTTTAGTTTTGCCCTCAGCCGCCTACATAAAACCTTATTAGCTCAGACCTTGCGACATTTTAGCATGCAGCGTTGAACAAGTGTGTTTTTTAAATCCTGGGTGTTGAAACAAAACAGGATCATCAGCCTGGCGATGAACCCACTGCTCACATTGCATCACAAAAGTCAACATGACCGGGCCGGGGGTCATAGGTTCCAGACGGATCGGATCAATAGCAAGGCCGAAAGGTCAGACAGTGAGGTCTAGCATCTATTCACTGGTTGCCAGGGGCGACACACTCAGTAAAGGCCAGACATCCCAACAGCAGAGGAAAGCTTTTCTGTTATAGATATGTATTTATTATATTATTTTGCATGCCAAAAGAAGCTGGAAAATGATAAAAAAAAAAAAAAAAAAGTTCAAATAACTGTAGTTCTGATGTGAGGCTGCAGGATGGAACAGCAGCAGTCAGCAGTGGATTAACAAATGTTTTTTTTTTTCTGTTTTTTTATCTCTGCAGGCTTTCATCTTGCAGTCAACTGCAGAGAGAACAGAGAAAGACGGAGGGAGGGAGAGCGGCGCTCCCCAAGAGACTGACACGCTGAGGTAGACAGGCCGACCTACATCCTGCTGTTTACGTGGAGATCTGGGACACCTCCTTGCCAGTTTAGCTCCGTGTGCTCTATGCTAAACCTTTAACAACCAACTAAAGCAAGAATTTGGGAAGAAAAAGAGGGAACTAAAGGACTGATCTGAACTGCTTTGGGTCTGTAGTACTCCGAGGAGCTCGGACACTGAATTGATAACCCTTCAAGTGGATAAATGTGGGTTGCTAATGCTGAGCTACAGTTGTTCTTTATCTTTTTGGCTAATTTGGACACTTGACTGTTTACCTGGCATAAGTATACCACATCTACAATAACTAGACCCAGAGCCTTGGGAGACCAGTTGTTTTCATCACTACCCCAACCTCCCCCCACCCCCACCTTTAACCTCTGGCCTAATTCTTCACTCAGTTCACCCAGCAACATTTCAAACTGGCTGCCTCTCGACAAAAATGGAAAATCTAACATCGGCTCTCAAAACGTTAAACAAAAACTCAGGGAATAACCTAAACTGCCTTGAGACCTTCAGCGGTTATGAAGAGTCTCTGCCTTCTATCCAAGGGACTCCAACTCGTATGGGGCGTCTCATCAAACCCAAGCCCAACATGACCTGCAGGCGAAAGCGGGAGTTCATTTCTGATGAGAAAAAGGACGCCTCCTACTGGGAGAAGCGCCGTAAAAACAACGAGGCCGCCAAGCGCTCCCGGGAGAAGCGGCGTCTCAATGATATGGTTCTGGAGAACCGCGTCATTGCACTGAACGATGAGAATGTGAGGCTCAAGACAGAGCTGCTCCAGCTGAAGCTGCGCTTCGGCTTAATAAGCACTGCCTCCTACATTGAAAAGAGTCAACAAATCAGTGCGGGTAGCAACGCAGGAAATGGAGGTTCCTCCTCCTCCTCAACTCAGTACTACTCCAGTGGTTACTCTAGTGGTTCTCAGGTGATGGTGAACTCTGACTCCTCTGAAACGGAGCAGTCGGGACGCAGTGAAGGCCACAGGCAGCTGGTGAAATACTCTCCACGTGGTTCCCTCTCTGACATGTCTGACGGCTCCTCCAGAGACAGCCCAGAGCCAATCCCCTTTGAGATCAAGCAGGAAGGTGACAGGCTGGAGATGGACATCGCCAACGGCACCACCACCCAGATCATGTTTAACATCCACCGTGGACTGGCCTCTGTGCCCACCCACCACCAGATCCAGCAGCATTCTCAGGAGTTAGAGGCTACATATCACAGCCAAGAGCAGCAGCAGCACCACCTTCACCAACAGCCCCAACCCCATCAGGAGCCCGTTACCTCTATCAACACTGTCAGCCAGGCCGCCTCTCATCCGCCTGCTGCCCAGAGGAGCGTCATTCTGTACGGTGCCAGCAGTGCCTCTTATCCCGTGGACTCCTTGACCAGGACGCAGGATGCCGAGCTGCTGAACGTGCAGAAGCAGGGCAGCACCGGCAGCCAAGTGTGTGCTAGCCAACAGCCCATTACAGAGAGCTCCACGGAAACAGTGGCCGAGGTGACGAAGCAGCTTGAGAGGAAGACATTAGATTCCCCTCCGTATGAGCTCTCAGACTGCCGTAATGAGGCTAGAGAGAGACAGGTGTACCGTGTTTGCCAACTCCCCCAGCAGCAACTGCAGCAGGAGCAGCATCAGGAGAGCGATTCATCTGCGGAGCTCCACCACAAACAAGTGGAGGGTGTCAGCCACTCACACTTGTACCACCATCTCCAGCAGCCTCACTCATACCTCAGCACACAAGACGAGGAGCCACCTGTTCTTACTTATGAGGGCGGGCCCAGGCATGAGGCTTATTACCAAGGCCAATCAACCTCCTCTTGTAAGGAGGCCACATCCAGTGAAGGAGATCCTTGCAGTCCAGAAAAAGAGGCATCCACAGACGACGATGAGCTTCCCTCCTCGTTGTGCTCAGAAATGGGCAGCTTCCACAACCCGCATCTTACCATCCACCAACCTGCCTCGCCTCTGCCCTCCTCCCAGGGCCCTCAGGCTCAGTGCTGGGACCCTCAGGGGGAGGTGAGGGGAACCGCTTTGCCCCACAAACTGAGACTCAAACACCGGGCCATGAGCACCGGCAGCAGCAGCAGTAGCGGCAGCAACTGCTCCGGCCAAGAGTCTCCAACCACCCCTCCCTCCGCTACGCCGCCACCTCTCCCCCAGCATCCCTACTTGTCCCTGACGCCCCCACGAAACATTAAGCAAGAGAGCTCAGGCGGAGGTTGTAAACAGGCGGCCTCAGGGGAGGGGGCCAGGAAGGAAGGTGGAAAAAAGGAGACAGGTGGACGAAGGAACAAGAGGCGCGATTAGGTGACATGGACTTTTAGTTGAAGTCGTTATGACAACTTCAATGACTCAAAGACACAATTTCTCATCGAAGAACTACCCTGCCATCATGCCTTTTGCCCTATGATTGACTCACCCCTTTTCAGCCCTCGGGACAGGAAACTTAGCTTTTCTACTCCACTCCCACCCAACGAGGCTGATCATCTTGTAGGGCTGTATTATATTTGTATATATTGTACAGAGTTGTAATTTCTTACATCCTCTCCATACTTACAGATGCACTTTTGTTTATGTGATGAGAAGAGGAATGGAACTGTCCACTTTTTCTACTTTTGTCATCCAACAATATACAGTTGAGTACATCAGTGAAAGCACATTTTGATAACAAAAACACAAATAAAGAATGTAGAAAAATAAACGCTTCAGGCTTTATCAGTGCTAAAATTTTGGTACATATCCGACTGTAGAGGAGCATACACGTGTATGGCTATCTGCCTTAATTAAAATCAAATGCAAACATACACTGGGGACATTCCCTCGACCAAAGAAGCACCAACAATACTATCAATAAGAAGTTCCATACCTCTTCCCAGACCCTACCTCTACCACCCCATGCTTTCCCCAGTCATCTCCATTATTTCTCAAAAGATCACCATCACCTTTATTTTTTAAGCACTTGGTTTGTATAGTACTGTGATATATGAATATATGTATCTATTTTAAACATATATTTTACAAAACAAATTTGAATACAAATTGAACCAAAAAAACAAAAAACAAAACAAAAAAAACTGCAACAAATCTTTGGAGGATTCTGAAAGCGACCCTCCTGTCTCGAATCGACTCTCTTCATTGTCTACTGTGGCTACAGGACCCATTCGATTTGAATCACCTCTCACTTGATTGTTGAGCTTTAGCATTAATCGGTTAGTTAATGCCTAGTTTACACTTAAACGGCCGTCCATTTTGGAGCGCCAACAGCACTGAATGGAGAACGTGTTGTTCCCTGAGGCAAAGGCCTCGTTAAAAAAAGAAAAAAGAATCTTTGAATTTTCTTACCTTTAACCAGCCTTTAAATATTCGGTGGACTTCACCAGCTGCAGGCTATGAGCCTTTAGTTCATTTGAGCTTTATCGACCATATCTTCTTCTTGTTGTTACCATTCACTGGCCCAGTGTATTTATTTCCCCTCCCTTCACACGCCCATCACTGTAGAAAAAGCCCACAGGAACATAGATGGAGAATGTGTACAGCTCTTTTTAGATGCATACTGCAGCCTTGATTTCGAACTTTCACGTCAGACATGGGACGCTTGGGAGGCATGAACGAAAGCAGGAGGAATTAAGTCACATTCTTATGAAACACACTACAGTGCACTGAGTCTCAAAGTTCCTCTTGTGGAAACACCTAAGAAAAGAGCCCTCCACAACTACTGTTTACTTTTATTGTCATGAAAAAGTGGTTTTGTAGTGTGACCAAGCATGGCCCCTATGGCTCGCATTCAACATGCGTAACTGAGTTAATACAGCTCATAAGCTGACGCTACAGCGAAGTTCTCTAACTCTTCGATCGAGTAAACAATTCTGAAATGAACGAAGAGAGGGCACTTCCCTTGTTTCCCATTTTTCTCCGTTGTTCATTATCAGGGGTTATTCGTGGTAGTTCTGCTACTGGGCAGTGCTGAATTGCCTTCACTGGATTCTAGTTTTTAAAAGAAAAAAGTCTATGTACCATGTTTGGCTTTTTGGTGCTTGTGTATAAATGTAAAGTTTCCCCTCCCCGCCCTCAAACAACACTGTAATGTTTGTTTCATTGGTTTTTATATCCTGTTTTGTTTTGTTTTGTTTTATAGTCAAGAGGTGATGTTCTGTTTTCCTCTATACTGTGTCTTTTTTCCTACTGACTGTGATGACATGTATTTGCCTCATTACGCTCCCCCCACCCTTTTCAGTGTGTATTAATCAGTAATGTTTGTGGTTTTGCTGATGGTTTTAATGAAAAAGACAAGGACAAAAAAAAAGAAAAGAAAAAAGGCAAAGATAGTGTGGTGTGTAGAGATGGGTGGTGGTTGGTCTGGTTGGTCATTACCATCGCTTCCTTTTGACATATGTAAAGACACTAATGTTCATTGTGGAAGATGGGAGCATTTCAAGAAAACTCAAATAAAAAAGAAATAATGTTGACCCGTCAACATATCAAGAAAAATTCTTGTTTGTCCTTGTTTGTGTTTTGGTGGCTTAATGCAATCGCACCTACATTGATGCTACGTGCACGTTCATATCCACCTTATCCACTGACTTTTACAGCCCGCTGCACACGGCTGACACTGAAGTGAGCAGTCGTTTGGATCTGTGTACAACTCTTGGCTGGCAGTGTACAAAAACACAGTCTGTAGGCACCATATCCAAGCTGGCAGCCTAGTTTCTGCTATCAACTGAGATGATGATCCATGAACCTTATGCAAGAGTCATCAGTTAGGTAATAATTACTCAGTGATTGGCATAAGAGAGTGAGTCACAATGAGAACGCAAACATGTTAAATTAGAGCAATTTTTCTTGTGTTTCTTGAAGTTTATAAAGGTTCTTCCTATAAAGATCCTTCTTGCTGTTCTCAAAAAGTTTAGCAGGAACACCCTGTTTTCACTAAGCAGAGATAGCCTTGTACTTAGCTAAATGTCCCCACTTGCTCTTTTTTGGCATCCGAGACCAATCTGCAGAGAGAGGAGCGTCGCACTAACACACTGACACACTTTGCCTGGTGGCGCCAGAAAACTCGTCTGATGTAACACTGGCCTACTTCTACACAGACACCCAAGCTCATTGCATGAAATAACCACTAAACATTACACTTGTGCGTGCGTTCTTCTGATTACGGCTTCTCTGGCGGCTTATGACTCGTGCTTTCAACCTCTGATTTCTCTCCACGTGACGTTGAGGGCTTTTAAAATGAAACAAAAATATCAACTCTATCCCACTCTTGACGTGAAACGTTCAGCCAAAAGGTTAAGGGATCGCTTTAGATTTGCAACAACTTAAACAGGTGTGCCCCACATAACGTCGGTGAATATTTATAGCAGAGGAGCAACACAGACCGGACTGAACAGCATCTGACCTGTGAGAGTCAGCGCTGTGTGATGCAGAGGACAAAGCCAGGGCAGAGCCAGTCTGAGCCTCTGACTGCTGCCACCAGCTCAACTGTCCTGCCAACCTCCTGATCAAGTCCCAGTGCGTTTATTGTATTAAAACAGAAAATGCTGCTGTGTAATCCTGTCTAAGTCCGCATTCAGACTCACGGGCTATACGGAGCCCCGTTTAAACACAAAGCGAGTGTTAGCCGGAGTTCAGCACTAGTATTTGGATTCTATATTCAGGGATCGATCACTAGACTGCCCTTTGGCTCAGGTGTCACATGCAGAAACTGTCTGGATCATTTCTTTCCCACCCTCCTTTAAAGCAAAATGGGTCATTTTCATAATAACATAAAGGGCAAAGGGAGGAGCAACACTGGGGGGAGTTAACCCAGTAGGCTAACTTGATCTAAGCCTCCAAACAAAGCACCTCTTTGAGGCTGACACATCAGTGCCTTTCACAGTGCACTGTCACACACACACACACACACACACACACCAGTGCCCAAGAGCACACATGTACGAAAAGAAAAAGAAGTATACAAAGTATCATCTCATAGGATTTTGGCTCTTACAGGGCATTCCTTATAATAGCCAGCCTACCCAGCACCCATAGGATCATTCCAAGGTGACACTCCCTGTGAGAATAACAGAGCTCAGGCAGCATTTTTTTGCTGCGTCTCTTATTTTCCTGATTTGACTTGAATGGCTGCACCACCGGAGCCTGCATAAACAGGTCAGGAAAGTAGGTCAGTGTGCGTAACAACGGAAAAGAGAGGAGAATGAGACTGAAACACAGGGAGAGAGGGAGACACAGAGAGAGGGAGATGAGTGGGGGGTGCTGATAGATGGATCGATCAAGGTTAAGGCTCCATCCGTGTCATTCTTGTTTGTCTGTGGCAGCAGAGATACTCTTGACAAACAAAGCAGAAACAGGGCTCTCGTGTTACCTGGCTCCCCTTCTCAGTCTGGGGTAAAAGGGTTAGTGGAGCAGGAAAGGCAGTGGGAGGAGTAAAAGAGGCATGTGAGCACAGAGCAGAAGGGAATGGGAGGGGGGTGCCTCAAGGTTCTTAAAATTGTAAGGTAAAGACCCTACAATAATAAAGAGAAAACCCCAACGATCAGATGGCACCCTATAAGCCAGCAAGCACTCGGTGACAGCGGTAAGGAAGAACTCCCTTTTAACAGGAAGAAACCTCAGACAGAACCGAGCTCAGGGAGGGGCGGCCATCTACTGTGACTGGTTTGTGCTGACGGGAGAAAGATGGGAAGTGGTATACAAGAAATTTGTAACACATCTTCAGGTAAGACGACTGAAGAAGCCCCGGTCTGCACACTGTAAATCAACAGAAGCCCATTTTCCTCCATTTGTCATTGGGGGCAGTTATGACTCTTTGCAAATGTTCTTCAGTTTCTACATAAACACACACGTCCATATAAGCATACATTACATGTGCTCATGCAAACACAGAGTGTATATATTCAGAATTCGCACAATAGCACAGTGCTGTTGACCTAATTAGTCAGTCAGAACCCTAAAGGCACATTTCTCAAGTCTAGGTTCTTATTACAGAGTCTGTTACACTAACTCTATGACACATGGTGGTTACATAAAGACAACAAAACACTGCTTTGAAGTGTTTCTTCGGGGGAAAAAGACCCCACATTTATTTGAGGCCGTTAAAAGAGCAAGTAAAGACCAAAACCCTTTTTTTCTTGCATAACTAACTCATAGCCTGCGGCACAGTTCACATCTCATCCATGTTATACAGATTCATTAGCCCTAGAAAGCACAAGTGAGTAGGGTATAAAGAAGGAGCAGCATACACAGGGTATGACAAGGAGCTTACATATATTCATCACAAGCATGAATGCCAGGATAACTTCGGGCTTTTAATGGTTTCATCAAAGTATTCAGTCAAAACAGCGACTTGACGTAATCTAGAAATAATAAGCACAGGTTAGATAAGTTAACTAAACCAGGACAGTTCACATTACATCTCAGTCATTACTGACTGAAAAGAGCAACCAGCAATTGCACTGTCATAGATTGAATGTCAATCGTTGTGGCAAAGTCTATAAGTTATGTGTGCAACACCCTCAGCTTCTAGGCAGCTACTATGATCCCAAGCCAACTGCCTGGTGGGGGGCAACCTGTCACCAAACCAATCTCAATGTCTCACTCGGACTGGCTGAAAACAGTATTGTACAGATTGGAGGTCTTGATCCAAACAGTTGCTAACTTTTTGTTTTATGATTATATTTCTATATTAATGCAAAGCTGCTGAGTGCCTGTCTTTTTTTGGAGTTAAATGCCATGAGGAGGCAACTATATCACTATCTGTGGAGGAATTTCTAATTCTTTATATCAAATCTACAACGTCCTGGCTGGACTCTGAATAGAAGTTATGAATGTGAATCTCTGCGAATGCACTGGCAGCAGATTTGCAAATTTTTCCTAGTTTGTCTCCAGTTAATCATTGAATTACCACAAACAGATTGCATGTAACTGGCAAACTGATTGCTGACTGATTCTCTCTTTATCGCAGTTTCATTGCTTCCTTGATATGCTAAACTCTCAGATGGCAACTGACTGTCAATGGATGCAGAATTGGTCCCTGTCTTTGAAGCTGTCATTTCCAAAGACAATTGGCTTGGAAGTTCATTGCACACAATGCTGTGATCTCCGACTACTGTTTTCACTAGTGTGGCTGTAGTACCATCCCAATTGTGAGTTAGGGTAATCAGAGCCACCAATGTGGCAGTCGCTCTGCTGAAGCAGTTAAAAATGCTGCACAGCAGAGTTGTTAGTTTGGGGCAGCAACCTTCTTATATTATATTATAGGTCATGTTGCATTTAGATGGTTTTTCTCTCATATTATCAGACTTTATTATATGAGCCCAACACTTTTGAGTACTTTTTTTTTCTTGGCAATGAATGTGGAGCACATAATGGAAACACATAACAACTTCAAAGTTTCTAGGCCAGCCTGACTTTCCTGCTATCAGTATTAGCCAACAGTCCTCGGCACCCACCCCTGCTCATGTGAGATCATAAATGTCACATTCTCGTGTCTAACAAGCTGTTACAGGAAAACGAGAGCCGGGGCAGTTTCATGTAAAAGTTGTGTTGCAATCCATTCAGACATCAGAAAGAAACTATTAATGTGTATATGAATGCTTTACATTCTTGCATTACCATTACTTCAGCTGTTTAGAAATTAGGTGAAGTTTTTAAAAAGCTTTTTTACATTTGCAAACACGTTTTTCACATTGAGAGACGAAGATGAAGCATTTCATGTGCAGTTGTGCATCCACATTCAGACTGGTTTGAAGCGGCTGGTGGAGTGAATAGAGTCGGGACAGGGAGTGGTCTGGCCTTGATTTAGCTCTGAGCTGACTGGGTCATACACACACACACACACACACACACACACACACACACACACACACACACACTCATAAAGAAATTTCTGTTGATCTGCAGCCTCAGCCTCTGCTTATACGTGAGAATTAAAAGCATTTCATAAAAAATACCACAGACCTTTTAAAAAATGTATTCTAATTGATACCTTTTGTTTCAGAGCTTTACAAATGTAATATAATTTTACCGGCCCATGAGAACAGAAAATAACCCATCTAACATGAAAAAATTACATCTAGAAAAGCCATTTTAGTAAAAATTCCAGCCCTAGTTGCGGTCCTAGTTTCCCTCAGTGTGAATAAAATCCTACAAAAGACACACCAATTACATGTCGCCACCTGCAGTGCAGCGGGCTCCCCATTACTAGTCCTCCCCCTTAGCAAAGCAGAATGCAAATGCAGCAGTGAGCGTGCTCCTAGCTGGCACGCAGCAACCGACCTGGCTGAGAGTGTTATCTGCAACACCAGGTTCTGCCAGCTCATATTAGACAGAACGAGAGGAACTGGGAGAAAGAAACGGCAGGTGTGCACGCATGAATTCACAACAGCCAGAGTCAGAGTAAAAGAGCTTGGCTGGGATTCAGAGAATGAATGATGACGGAGGCCTGCAGGGCTCAGACAGGGAGTGGGAAAACATTGCAGGGAGTAAAACAAAGAGCTTGCTGTGTCATTTGCCCCACAGGCTTCCTTCCTGAAAGGCCGCGAGGACAGCAAATAACTGCAGCTGGAGGAAAAAAAAGAGAGAAAAAAGAAAAATCAGCTTAGTATGCCCGCTCCGCTGCAGCCCCACCTAAACAACACAAGCAGCACCCACACACACCTGCATTTCCTTGGTAAAACCGTGGGTTAACTTACAGAAGTCATAAACGGTAGGTGTGACACAAATACCACAAATTGTGCTGTTTGTGCATTCATCACAGCTTTAGGCACACCCGCACTGCAGCTCTCCACACACTCACTGCAGCCCAATGTGGCCCAATGAGACACTTTCTCAGGGGGAGATGCCTGGTCTCATACAGCGGGAACACAAAGGGACTTTGAGCACAAAGTGTCAGAGAGTTCACAGTGTATCAGTTCTTTCTCTGTGTAATAGTAAAGCTTTCAGTATATTTTTAAGAACCTTCAAAGTCTGGTGCACAGAGGCCAAACGTTTTAGCCTCTGTGCACCACCCCAGTGGATTTGAAATCAACAGTCATGATGTGAAGCCTTCCAACTTTAACTCTTTTACAAAAGTGTTGCATTAACTGTTGAGGAATTACAGCCATTTTCATACATGACCCTCAAAAGTTAATGAACAATTGACTGACAAGAAGTGTTGTGGCCAGGTTGAGGCCTAAAGTTAATAAATGATCTGGAGCTGATCTCAAGTGTTTAACTTGCATCTATTATCGTTTCACTGAAACTCTCAATATGACATCCAAGGAGATACTGACGCAAGTGAGGGAAGTTATCAACAGACTGAAAACAAAATACTTAATAAACCTCCGTAATTTTAGGAGTGACAACATCCCACAATGATTTCCGTGGTTAAAAAAAAACTTTGCAGCAAGGTCTGAATGGAAATACAGAAGCTTTACAACAAGGTGAAAACCACTTGTTACACTCAAGAACAGGAAGTGCAGATCTAAAGAAGCCTGCATGTTTCTGAAAAATAATAGGTAGACGGATGAAACCCAGATGAACTAGTACCAGAGTGAAGCGGGCTAGTGTTTATTGATGGTGTGACTGCTGAACAAAGCAGCAGGATAAACTAGGGCAAAAGTCAACTAGACTTAAGGTGTCACTGATTCAAAAGATTTTAATCTTAAAAGTATTTTTTTAAAACAAACATTGTTTTTAACAACAAAACAACAAAAGTTGAGCCTCTTTTCTATCATCAGTTTCACAATAATTTTATAACGATGATGTGAGGCTGAATGGATGTTTCACATATGGTTTCATTGGGTACTCTGTGGTACACTGGAGCAGTTAAGTGCCTGAAAAGGAATGTGTTTACATAGTGGGACAGTAAGAAGTCATAAAATGATTACAAAACTCTACTACAGAAAACTGAGTGGTTGTAAACATGACTGAGATAAGTGTGCTGCTCCTAAAGGGGGACGGACATACAGAAACAGGAGTGATAAACGAAGCCGCACTCACCTCATCTAAATGTTGACTGGATGCTGTGAAAGCTTTTATGACGCACACCACGATTAATCTTTTTTTACTGGTAATGCGTGATGAGTATTACAGTTCTAAGGAAGTGCGCAGAGCTAAATGCCAAAAACATGTTTGTGTATTATCAAGACAAAAAGACAAGAGGAAAAAAAAGTCTTTCCTTGAGCTTACTGCACATTTCAAAACCACACTGGTGGAGATAAAATCTTGTGTTGTTCTGTTGTGTTTTTGTGTTTTATCACACACTGAATGCCGTATTTTGTTTTGTTTTCATTTTAGCTATGAAATCTGCATTCACATCAATATTGTGGTGTAGGTTGAATTGCACTGGGGAAGGTATTACACAATACTAGGAATGCCTGTAGTTATAGTTGAGTAACATACAGCTGCATGTGTGTTACTGTGGGTTTGGGCAGGGTGAGCGTGGAATGTTTGTTTTGATTTTATAAGGCTCAGTCAGGGGGGACCCAGGACAGTGCTGTGTGTATAGCTGTGTCCGTGTATGTGCGTGGGTGTGGGTGGGTGTAAGAGAGGGGAGGGTTCGTTCGTGGCAAATTACCCTAAACTTTCCTCTGTTCTTGTTTTCAATTCCCCATCCAGGGCTAAAAATTAGGTCAGCGGTCACATGTTGTGTGTGCAAGCCAAAAAAGCAACGAGAGACGGAAAAAAAGAAAGGAAAAGAAAAGCAGAGACATTCTTAACCTTCTTAACAGATACCTCTTTGGCAGTCTGTAGCTCAGCTTTAAATTTATCCACTAGCTTCAGATTTTTTGAGGTCAAAGCTTCACGGGCCAAAACAAAGACGGGTTTTCTCTCCCTAGAGCTCAACGGAAATGTGAGTTGACCGTGTGCTATACTTACTGTTGACTTTGGAGGGGATCCAGGCTCGGTGACCTTGTGGAAAGTCACAGTCACAGGTGCCGGAGTGCATGCGCGCGGCCTAAATGCCTGACACGAGCGTCTGCTGATAGGAGTGGCAGGAACGAGGAAACAATGAGCCAAACATTAAGTGTCACAGAGATAAAGGATCCTGCTTGGCAATCTCACAATAAAGTCAGTGTTTATGTTCGGCTCATGTTGTGGTTCAAATTGGAGCGCGCTGACTTGACTGCTAAGTTGTGATGGGTGTGAGCAGTTTCCTGAAAAAAGCATGCAGGAATGAAAACATATAACACTGCATCAACTGCCCACGTACGCATACAGACGACAAACATTCGGTGGCATCTGTAATATAATTTTAGTCAGTCTGACAGAAGACAATGAGATTAATCTTTAAATAAATATTAACATAATTATACTTAATTAAATAACTATATTTAATGGCCAGTGTCTGATCTGAAAGCTTTCATGGAAGAAAAAGAAAACTGGAGACTGTTTTGTGGAGCGATTAGATCATCTTCAGCGTCACCGAGTACAAAAGTATTATCTGTTTAAACATTCAGTCACATTTGTTAGTACTGCCACCTCAGACAAAACATTACTAAAGGGACATTGTGAAACCTTTGCTTACAACATAGGTGCTTTGACTTGAAACCGCAGCCATGTGTTTTAAACCTATCAAAAACATTATGAACGCCAACGTTTGGTACAGTTCAAATGAGAACCTCGGTGATCATTTATAGCTTTATTTAGGATTTAATAGCTATTTAAAATCAGGCAACACAAGCCCGCTAAAATTAAATAAATAAATAAAACTGGGTTGACTCCTGTTGAATGGTTAACTGCATAAATGTGCATATACAGTATAAACTATCTGTATTTGGCATCTTGTCTCTAACACTGTCACTCCCCAAAGGAAACGCTTGCATGTCAGGAAGTTGGAAGCTACCAGCAAAAAACTGGCAGAGTTAAAAGTCACTTTTGAAACGGACGATTTATTATAGCTGCAGAACACAGTTTAGATTTTAGATTCTAGCCCTTGAGCTCATCGCTCCCCACAGGTATGCTATGAGATATAAAGCTGTGGAGTGATACGTCAACACAGGGTCTCCTTTGACCCTACGGGTGAAGAGGTTGAAACAACAGGGGGTGATGCAAGCAGACACAGCAGTGGGAAATTTTGCAGCTTAAATGGAGCGCCAAACTGGGTGGGTGTGTTTGCTTTATGACATAAGGAGAGCGAGGCATGTTATGTGTATTATGCAATGTTCAACACAGCTCGAGTTGCCTGCCTGAACTAGCCTGCAGGCTTCTAAAGATCTATTTTTTCAGGTCACATTTATTAATGCCAGCCAAAGGGTGTAACATGCAGAGTGATCACACAATCCCAAGAGTTCCCTCACTGGCCTCTAAACTTATTAATAAGTTCACCGATGGAGCCACCGTGATAACTATTGAAATCCCTTATAGTCTTAGTGTTCATTCATCTTTATGTGTGTGTCCATGTTAACTAATTTCTTGTTGTTGTTCCGCTCCACTATCCAATCAGAAACAAGCTGTCCGTTTTCACTAGATAAAATAGTTATTTTACCTTTTGTCACACTCAAGAAACGAAAAAAGAGTTAACATACAACAGTCTGCACAGCTGCAATCAACCCCCGAGTCGTACTGAGGTGGAAACTGAGTTCTGGCACTAATATAGGATGGATAGGAGCGTCACAATATGCCACTTTAGTCAAAAGCTTCAGGCATGCTATATTTGAAAGCCTCTTTATCATTACTGTCTGAAAACAGGCCAGGAAACGGGCCATTATTATTATCTTCAAATGTAAATCTCATTGAAACACATTACGAGCTAAAAGGCTTTTACAAGCTTCCATCTGGTCTAATGTTATGTCTTTTGATGCCTGATAGCAAACAGTCTGAAGCAAAAATAGATATTAGTCAGTGAGTCCTTTGTGGGTACACAGCACACGAGCCAGCTCGCTGGAAGCAGACGGGCAAAATGTAGGTCAGCTCCACCCTCTTTCTTCAACACGGCCCCACCTTGTTTTTTACCCTTCGACGAAATAAGATTTCAAGCAGTGGAGCCTCACATGAACCCCGGGCAAAGCAACGGAAAATGTGGGGTAAAAGTGAAATGGTGGGTGGATGGGGTGGGGGCTGTTAATCCAGAGCAAAGAGAGACTCCAGCAAACAAGGGCATGCTAAAAATTCAGATTTGGCACTCCGAAAATTGTTTCCCCTCCTCCTCCTCCTTTTTTTTTTCCCTCCTGGAAATATCTGCCTAGCTCCAAGAACTCTGACCATATACAGCAGCCTGTGGGATCAAAAATCAACAGACTAAACTGCAGTCACGTGTCTCAGCTGGCTTTGATTCAGCCCCACGAGCTGACTGCAGGAATGTCATGTCTGTGCAGTGACCCCTGTTAGACCCCTGTCTATCAGCAGGTTAAATTCATTTTCCACAGTGTTACTGCATGGCCGTCAGTGTGCGTGTTTGGACCACAAACAAAGCCACCTTTTAAGGAAGAAACAAAGGTGGTATTTGATCTCTGAGCTCGAAAAACAAAACAGACAGAAAAAGAGATGAAGGAGTAATTTATATTGTCTCCTGAGGCGGAAATGTGAGTACGGAGTTGGGGGTCATGTAGCAGCTGACTGCATGGCTGTGGATGGGTGACTACAGCCTTCCGTTATGAGTCTGCTGGTTGGGGCAGTGTGTCACATGCTGGGCAAAGCACACTTTCTCTCCTTCACACCACTGACAGATGCAGTGCTGTGGTCGTTAGAGGGTGGATGACTGAGAAGTGGATTTTACATACCGAGGGAAGCTAAATCACAGGTTATGCATCACCAACTGAGCAGTTATGAAAATATTAAGTGGGAGGGAAATGTTTCTGAGGTAATGCTGATGAGTCAACTTCTTTAAGGTGGTGGCATGCTTTGAAACCTTATGTGAAACTGACTAGATCTGAAGACTTCCTATATTCTTTCTTATATCCATACATCACAGAGACACGATAATAACGGGGCTGCACACTGCCCCAAGTCAACATGAAACGTGAGTAAAAAGAAAATGAATCATATAAAGAGAGCAGTGACACAAGGGCGGCAAACAGCAGCGGGGGGGTCGGCATGACTGCGGTTTGCAGATATGGTACTGAAGATAAACCTCAGAGAAGGGTTTCCATGTGAGATAACTAAAATTTGATCTGAAAGCAGAAAGGCAAAACAGCATTCTGGGGCCTCTTACACAAGTCGGAGCAAAAAAGCAACTTCTGTTTTAGACTGACGGCACGGAAACGAGCTCTGCTCCACCGAGGCCTTTGAATGGAAAACAAGAGATCAGAAATACAAACAGACGCTAGAAAGCAAAGGGTTGTTTACGCGGCGTGTGACTGGTGGGACAGCGAAACAGGTCAGCCGATGAAGCATTACGTGTTTTTTTCTACAGGGTATAATTAAATTCCCTTGCACAGACACGCTGACGTCCATCCAGAGACTCAAACCCAAGTTTTGCTCACGTTGTCCGCTTTCTTCTTGCATTGTTGACACGCATCCACTCTCGCCGCTCCAGAGGGGGTTGCGATGCAACTGATGCTTCTTTACACGTGCAAAAACACCAAATCTATTTCCTTATCCAGTTCCAAATGGGAAAAATCTTTGGTCTAAAGCAGAAAATGTTGAATACAGACTACCTTGCTGGAAAGGTTGGGTTGTGTCCATCTGTAATTCAATGAAAAGTTTCTTTTTGCTCTTATACTGTTTCAATAATGTGTATACTCACAGACCTGGGTGGGTGCAACTTCTTTTAGGACTTCACAAGAGAAAAAAAAATATTTGTTTAAAATCAGAAAAGACAGAAATCCAAATTCACTACAGACTGTAGTACTATTCCACAAGCTACATGGTACTGGGGCAAGAATAACTAGATTTACAGCCTACAGCTAGCAGCTCTGTAAGGCTGGATCAGACCTGCTCTATGGAGAATTTGTGCTTACGTCCACTAAAATTGGTTGATTTCAACAAATTTTTTAGTTTAACTAAAATTGATTTCAACCAATTTTAATGAAACTAAAATTGGTAGATTTCAACCAATTTTAGTTGATTAGGGAGGAAGCAACAGGTCTTTCTGCCTTGAGGGCATCATCTTTCCAAGTATAGTTAAATCCAAGCAGAAATGAAAAAGGTGGATGCTATAAAATCCCTCATGGTGCTCTAAGAGCCACAGACAGGTATTTTACAACAAAAATCACCCTAAAAAGATCTAATAATTGATTTAGAACCATTGGAAAACTGTAAGAAGAAAGTTTATGCCTTGTGAACATCAGATTGTTGGGCTGGAGCTTTTCCACGTGCTTTATTTTACAGTATTGTGTGATTGAATGATATATCACTCAGAAATCATCACGTCTTTTCCAGTATAAACTCTTGTGTTAGTATTTGCTCAAATACAGGACTTTGAATGCAATCCATTATTATTATTATTACGTGTCCCAAATTACAGACCCTGATTGATTTTGATAGTAAGGACCAGTGATAATTCCTGGCCTTTATCTTTAATAGTTTTTGAGATACTTATAATCAAACATTGCTGCAGATTTTTTTCAAAATGTGTCTTGAACACTATTTGATATATGAAGCTAAATTTTCACAGCAACCATTCTATATGTTCAAACTTTATACCATTAACTTTTTATGTAAATTAGGCTCATGACAAATGATTACATTATAGAAAAATCCCTCTTCTTTAGATGTGCTCAATTGCTGATGATCAGTTTACCAGATGCATCTGATTATCAGCATCTGGCTACAGCTGTGATGCAGAACTGTGTGACTGTATCAGCCTGTACCTGATTTTTTTAGCTCACAATCAGAGATGTTTTGCTACAGAGTGAAGCAGGAGTGTAATGGAGATTTCCAGATCTGTTCCCTTTATAGTGACATCCATATCAGAATCAGAATCAGAATGGGTTTATTGCCAGATGTTGAGGTTTACAACATTAGGAAATTGCTGCGGTGCTTCAGTGCAGACAATAAGAATTAAAGTGCTATGTAGAAAGAAAGATATGTGCATGAGATATACATGAGATATATACATGAGAATAAGAATTATGAGTGCTACGTAGAAAGATATATACACGAGTGCAGGTGGTGATCAGTGCCAAACATGAAATGATGCAGTGACACAGCGTAGGGTCATGTGTTAGTGGCGGGTACAGTCATGTGGTTATTGTTCATGTGTCCAACAGCAGAGGGGAAGAAACTGTTCTTGTGGCGAGAGGTTCTGGTGCGAATGGACCGGAGCCTCCTGCCTGAGGGGAGCAGGTCAAACAGACTGTATCCAGGGTGAGAAGGGTCAGCTGAGATCCGGGCTGCACGCCGCAGTGTCCTGGAGGTGTACAGGTCCTGCAAAGATGGGAGTCTGCAGCCAATCACCTTCTCAGCAGAGCGCACAACACGCTGCAGTCTCTGTTTGTCCCTGATAGTGGCTCCAGCGTACCACACGGTGATGGAGGAGGTGAGGATGGACTCGATGATTGCGGTGTAGAATTGCATCATCGTCCGTGTTGGCAGGTTGAATTTCTTCAGCTGCCTCAGGAAGTACATCCTCTGCTGGGCTTTCTTGATGACGGAGGTGATGGTGGGCTCCCACTTCAGGTCCTGGGTGATGGTGGTACCCAGGAAGCGGAATGAGTCCACAGAGGTGATGGGGGTGTCAGTCAGGATGATGGGGGGGAGTGGGGCTGTGTGCTTCCTGAAGTCCACAATAATCTCCACTGTCTTCTGGGCATTCAGCACCAGGTTGTTGTGGCTGCACCAAGACACCAGACGTTCAACCTCCCTCCTGTAGGCAGACTCGTCCCCGTCCGAGATGAGCCCAATGACGGTGGTGTCATCTGCGAACTTGATTAGCTTGACAGACTGGTGGGTGGAGGTGCAGCAGTTGGTGTACAGGGAGAAGAGCAGAGGAGAAAGAACACAGCCCTGAGGGGAGCCGGTGCTGATGGTCCGGGAGTCCGAGACATTCTTTCCCAGCCTCACGTGCTGCTTCCTGTCCGTCAGGAAGTCAGTGATCCACCGGCAGATGGGATCAGGCACATTCAACTGGGAAAGCTTGCCTCGGAGATGGTCTGGAAGGATGGTGTTGAAGGCAGAGCTGAAGTCCACAAACAGGATCCTGGCGTAGGTTCCTGGGGAGTCCAGATGCTGCAGGATGAAGTGTAGGGCCATGTTGATGGCGTCGTCTACAGACCTGTTGGCTCTATATGCAAACTGCAGGGGGTCCAGGAGGGGGGCCGTGAGGGTCTTGAGATGGGAGAGAACTAGGCGCTCAAATGACTTCATGACCACAGATGTCAGAGCCACGGGTCTGTAGTCATTTAGTCCAGTGATCCTGGGTTTCTTGGGGACAGGGATTATGGTAGAGGACTTGAAGCAGGCAGGCACATGACATGCCTGCAGTGAGGAGTTGAAGATGCCAGAAAACACTGGGGCCAGCTCGTTTGCACAGTGTCTGAGGGTGGCAGGAGACACACCGTCTGGGCCGGGAGCTTTCCGAGCATTCAGACTCCTAAACTGCTTCCTCACATCTGCTTCATGAATATGAAGAGTTGTGGTCGGAGGAGGTGGTGTGAAATCCTCTTTTGTGTGGGGTGAGGGGGCGGGTGTTGCAGGTGAACAGTTTGAAGGTGGTGATGGCTCTATGGAGGGGGGAGAGGTGGGGGAATGAGTGTCCAAAGTGCCTCTATTGTTGGGGTCGTTGGAGGTGTGAAGGCTGCCTGATGGCTCGTCAAAACGGCAGTAGAAGTCGTTTAGGGTGTTGGCTAAGAGCAAGTCATCAGTGGAGTGGGGGGTTTTAGGCTTGTAGTTGGTGATATTCCTAAAACCTTTCCACACAGAGGCCGAGTCATTCTCTGAGATCTGCTGCTGCATCTTCTCAGAGTGCTGATGTTTGGCAATGTCCACTTCTTTAGTGAACCTGTACTTGGCCTCTCTGTAGCAGTCCCTGTCTCCGCTTGTGAACGCCTTACTCTTTTCCAGCCACAGCTTTTTGAGTTTAGGAGTAAACCAGGGTTTGTCATTGTTATAACTCACCCTGGTGCGTGATGGCACAATGCTGTCCTCACAGAAGTGGATATAGGAGGTGACAGTGTCCGTAAACTCGTCCAAGCTGTTAGAAGCAGCCTTCATTGTGTCCCAGTCTGTGGTCTCCAAACACGTGCGAAGCTCCTCCACAGCCTCGTTGCTCCACAGTTTTTTAGTCCTCACGACAGGTTTGGAGAGCTTCAGCCTCTGTCTGTACGCGGGGATCAGGTGGATCATGACGTGGTCAGAAAGTCCGAGTGAAGCGCGCGGCACCGCGCGATAGGCCCCGCTGATCGTGCTGTAGCAGTGGTCCAATGTCCTCTCCTCTCTGGTCGGGCATTTAATATACTGCTTGTATTTCGGAAGCTCATGGCTCAGATTGGCTTTGTTAAAGTCCCCAAGAGCAATGATGAGAGAGTCCGGGTATGTCCGCTCCATGTGGAGAATCTGCTCTGCGAGTGCGCACTGAGCTGCTTGCGCATCCGCGTCTGGCGGGATGTAAACAGCGGCCAGGATGAATGAAGCAAACTCCCGCGGAGAATAAAACGGTTTGCAGTGAATAAAGAGATATTCCAGAGAGGGAGAGCAGTGCTGAGCAATCACTGTTACATCTGTGCACCAGCCACTATTGATGTAGAAGCAGACACCTCCACCTTTGGTTTTACCGGAGAGAGCGGCCTGCCGGTCCGCGCGCAGCAGATGAAAGCCCTCCAGATTGAGCGCGCAGTCCGGGATGTCCTCACTGAGCCACGACTCCGTAAAACATAAGACACAGGAGGAGGCAAAGTCTCTGTTCATGCTTCTCATCAGGGCCAGTTCGTCTATCTTATTCCAGAGTGAACATAAACATGCAATAGCTGCAGGTGCAGAGAGACTGTCCTTTTCACTGACATCTCATCCCTCCCCACAGTGATGATGGCCTCATAAACAAAGAAATTAACCATGACTGTGGATTCCTCTTAGGCCTCCGTGTGGATCTGGTTTATTGTGCCAGCCAGTCACTCACGCTCAGACAAGGGCAGGCCTTGTATCTCAGTCCATGTCTCTGTAGGTCACCATCATTTTCGATTACATCGCACCCCCGCCCCACGCCTCCACGGCTTTGAGGAGCAGCAATCTGTGAAGATGAATGAGGTGCCCGCTGAGGAAACTCACAGAAGGAAATTAAAGGGGATTTAATTGGAATAATGACTTGAGTTCATTAATAACACTTCTAAGTGCAGTCAGTTTACCCACTAGAGCTGTAACTGCAGTCATCAGGGCCAACGGCAGAGCAGGGCGAAGAAAATCATCTTCTGTTTAGTGTTCCCTCAACATGTTTCGACTTCAAGGCTAACCCCATCCAAGACCAATGAACAAGTTACGGCCTGTCCTAAAAGAATAGTCCATATTATCCAATCACATCAATCCACTGTATCAGTTACAGAAGCTACTTTCATCACCTCAGCAGGTAGTTGTGTATCCAGCTGGGATCTATATCAATCCCTTATATAAATAAAACATATTATGTTTCTCAAGTTAAACATAGTTTTAAAAAAATACGTACAAGCCAAAGAAATTATACTTCAACCAGAAACATTTGATCTTCTTTGGAATAGTGTCTATTAATAAAGGTTTTCAAAAAGTTGATTCTGTTCATCTGGACGTAACGTTTTCAGTGGGAGAAACGTTTCATTGCTCATCCAGGTGACTTCTCCGGGGGATTTCCTTACCTGGATGATTGAGCATGCATCAAAACATTAATAAAGGTTATATGTATATATGGAGCATCTGGGACTCAGCTCATCTATGTGTCAGTGGATCTCCAACTTCCTAACTGGCAGACCACAGGCAGTAAGGATGGGCGGACATGTCTCAGCCTCCACCACTCTCAGCACTGGAGCCCCCCAGGGGTGTGTTCTGAGCCCCCTGCTGTACTCTTTGTACACATATGACTGTGTGGCCACTACCAGCTCCACCACCATCATCAAGTTTGCTGACGACACCGTCGTGGTGGGCCTGATCTCTGATAACAACGAGACGGCCTACCTGAAGGAGATTAGGAATCTGGAGAGCTGGTGCCAGAGGAACAACCTCCTTCTAAACGTCAGTAAGACAAAGGAGCTGATAGTGGACTTCAGCACTAAGCAGGAGAGGAACTACCAGACCCCCGTCATCAACGAGTGCCCAGTGGAGAGAGTGGACAGCTTCAAATACCTCGGAGTTCACATCACGCAGGACCTGTCATGGTCCTGTCACATCAACACCGTGGTGAAAAAGGCCCGACAGCGTCTCTACCACCTCAGACGCTTGAGAGACTTCCAACTGCCCTCCAAGGTGCTCAGGAACTTTTACTCGTGCACCATAGAGAGCATCCTGGCGGGAAACATCTTAACCTGGTTCGGGAACAGCACCATGCAGGACAGACGAGCTCTACAGAGGGTTGTGCGGTCAGCTGAGCGCACCATCCGCTCCGAGCTCCCTGACCTGCACTCAATCTACAGCAGGCGGTGCTGGACCAAGGCCAGGAAGATCGTGAAGGACCTCAGCCATCCCAACAACAGACTGTTCTCTCTGCTGAGGTCAGGAAAGCGATTCCGCTCCCTGAAGACCAACACAGAGAGACTGAGGAGGAGCTTCTTCCCGCAGGCGATACGGTCTCTCAATCACACCACCACACAGTACTGACCCACACATATAGTTCTTACACACACACTGGACTTTCTGGACTTTGGTTTTGCACAACACTGGTCACTATATTCTTCATTTCCGGTTAATACTTGTACAGCTGCTGTTATTGTGTATATATTTATTTATATTTAGATTTCTTCATACATTCTTATATAGTTCTATATTGTGTATTGTGTATTTTGTTGAACAGTTATTTTATTTTCAACTTTAATTTATATATTTATCTTTATCTTATTCTTCCCAGTTAAATTTACCCTTCATTCTAATTTGTGTTGTACAGTTATTTCATTTTTAACCTTAATTTATATTCTATTCCTTCCTAGTTAAATTTACCCTTTTTAATTTTTCATATTTATTTCCTATCTTATTCATAGCCTTTTCCTTTTTTGTTTTCTTTAGGTCACGAGCAGTTGTCCAAGCATTTCACTACATATCGTACTGTGTATGACTGTGTACGTGACAAATAAAATTTGAATTTGAATTTGAATTTGATGTTTAGATAAATGGCATATTAGAAGCGTGAGGTAGGTTTTAAACACTGCAAAGCTTCCTGATTGTCTAATCCTTATGTGGAGTTCCACTTCTCAGCTATTTCAACACAGAATAAATCAATCCACAGCAAGAAAAATCATCCACACATGAACTCACGAACTCGTGACTCCCGGGACTCCCCTAGGAGCAGACCCAAACACAAGTCTCCACGAGTCTGCCAAAAAAAAAAAAAGAAAGAAAATGTAAAAATCAATGATTTTGAATCAGAGTTTTGCACAGCAAAGACAGCTTTTAATGAAAAGAGTCTCATACAGCTGTGAATCATGGTGGTTGAAACATGATGGTTTCAATGACTGTGTGGTTTGCAAACAATGACTGAACTATGACTTCTTTATATCAAAGAATGATTGAAGATAGTGCTAAAAAACTGCAACGGACAGAGGGCAACGATCTGAAACATAGAAGCAAACGCAGGAAGAAATGGCAAAGGGAAGAACTTAAAGATTTTGAGAAAAAAATACACATTTTATCCAACTAAAGTGCTGTGGGAGGATCTGAAACTGATCATATTTGGGGTGAAATAAAAACACTTTAACATCTTGTAACCAAACCAATAAAGCAATAAAGTAGCCTCATATGGAAACCTAATGCCGTGTGCATTTGCATCTGTTCTTTTCTAAGTGGTTA
Source organism: Aulonocara sp. 'chitande type north' Nkhata Bay (assembly GCF_057382095.1). Lineage (NCBI taxonomy): Eukaryota > Metazoa > Chordata > Actinopteri > Cichliformes > Cichlidae > Aulonocara > Aulonocara sp. 'chitande type north' Nkhata Bay. Next base: position 10,971,893 of record NC_141347.1, read on the forward strand.
TTGTTCACTCAGTAATCTGAAAAACCTTGGAGAGATATCTTCTATTATCTCTAACATAGAGACAGCAGGTTTGTATGATTTCACAGCAGGAGTTTGGCCAAATATCACCACTCAGGTTCCGTTTAGATGAAATTCATGTCGTGTGTGGCATTTGAAACACAGAGAAGAGCAGTTTTTAGATAAAAGGAAACAATCATTGATATAAATTCACACGGACTAGCTCACACAGGCCTGGTACAACCTCCTCCTCATGGCCTCATTACAGAATAGCCAGCTTATCAACTTGCATAATGGAAATAATAGCAATAAGAGATTAGCTGATTTGATTAACGAACTGAGATAAACAAACTGCAGCTAACTTCAAACAGGGGAGCCGTGAAAATGAGTGCACATTAAACCCATATTGCTTTGTCCACTTCTGACATTACTTATGAGCTGTGGGTGACATAAAATTAAACTTTAATAATAAGTATAGACAACAAATGACAGCTATGTTACTGCCATTTATTTGGGTGTTTGTTCTGTATTGGGTTTTATAGCACTTTAGCTCCAAGGCATGGCTGATATCTGGGCAATGAGCAAATGTCACATATTTATCATGTTTGTAACAACTCTATGACCTCGGTGCATGGATACAAAATAATAAAGTGATGCAATAAAACCCCTAGAAGGCAGTTTGATGGAAGCGTTGAGTGGGTCAGTGATGTATCATTACAACACTATTTACACTCGGCATTAAAAAGCAATTTCATATAGAGATCCTGTCTGGATAAGTACAGATGTACACTCACTGGCCACTTTATTAATTACCCCTTGTCAGAACTGGGTTGGAAGTGCGTTTGCCTTCTCAACTTCCTTCATTCTTTACAGCATAAAGTCAACAAGGTGCTGAAAACATTCCTCAGAGATTTTGGTCTGTGTTGTCATGACAGAATCACACAGTACCTGCAGATTTGTTAGCTGTATCCAGTTCCACCGCATCCCAAAGCTGCTCTATTGTAATGATGAGATGTGGTGACTGTGGAGGTCATTTGAGTGCAGTGAACTGGCTTTCACGTTTAAGAAACAAAGCTTAAGATGATCTGAGCTTTGTGACATGGTCAGCAACAATACTCAGGTAGGCTGTGGTATTTTAAAGATTAATTGTATTTTGCTTTAATACTTGAACAAATCGTTTGCCTTGTGTGAATCCTGGGTGTACCTGGGGCATAAAAAGCTTGTTTTGTGAAGTTTAAAGGAGCTTGTGTACCGCAGATCTAATCATCGCAGTGACGTTAGTCGATGCAAAGCTTGAGCTAGTTGATAATAATCATTTGTACAGTTAAAGCCCCAGAAAGTATTTGCAAAGATTAGCCGCACTATGAGGTGACACGCTTGGTATGTGTTATGTTTTTGAACTTGGGAAGGAAATGAGAGCATATCTGATTCCCTTCTGCTCCTGATCCTCTACGTTATATCCTAAAAACTATGCAGTTTTGTCCTTTTTCCTTTTTTTTCGTTTTGATTACTAAAAACTAGAAAAGTGCAAAACAAAGGAAGCTTCTTTTTAAATCCAGGATTTAGTGTGCTTTACAGCGCTGTATCTAAAGGTTCATATTAAACACTTTTGTCACCTATATTTCTCTCAGTGTTTTCTTCTACCAAACTTGGCGTAGCCATAGGATGCTAATCTCCTGTTCCACCACATCCCAAAGGTGCTCTAATGGATTGAGATCTGGTGACTGTGGAGACCAGTACAGTACAGTACAGAGACCTGATTGTCATGTTGAAGAAACCAGTTTGTGATAATCTGAGCTTTGCAACATGGTCTGTTATCCTACTGGAAAGAGCCATCAGAAGATGTGTACACACTGTTGGCATGGTCAGCAACAATACTCGGGTTGCCTGTGATGTTTAAATGATGCTTATTTGGTACAAAGGGGCCGAAAGCGTGGCAGATAAGTAACCCCCACACCATTACACCACCAGCAGCCTGAACTGTTGATACAAGGCAGGATTGATCCATTCATTCATGCTGTTTATGCCAAATTGTGACCTTACCATCCAAATGTTTCAGCAGAAACCATGATTCATCAGACCACCGGTGTTTGCTTTGTTTTAACGAGTGGTTATTTAAGTTACTGTTTCCTTCCTTCTATTTTCTCTTTTTCTACTCCCTATAAACTCTAGAGATGGTTGTGTGAGAAAATCCTTGTGCTTCTGAAATACTCATCTGGCACCAGCAACTGTGCCAGGCTGAAAGTCACTTAAATCCCCTTTCTTCCCTGATCCTCAGTTTGAACTTTACCAAATACATGCACTCAAATGTTTGAGCTGCTGCCCTGTGACTGGCTCATTAAATATTTGCATTAACAAGCAGCAACAGGTGTACCTAATAACGTGGCCAATGTGTGTGTAAATGCAAGTAGTAAACCCACACAGTGTGGTCAGAGAACAATGTGGTAAGACAGGCCACATCTGGAGTAGCTCCCCGGAGGGTAACTCGTGCTGACACTGGAGATCGGCTCACTGTGGTCAGAGTCTGAACCTGTCCTCAGAACATCTGCTGAATGTGACCGGGCCAACCATGACACACCACATTGTGAAACTGCTTGTCAAAAGCACCGCATTCTTAGCACTCACTTGTACATTCATTAAACATTTAATTCTGTCTCGTCCTTGCGTTCATATTCTCGAAGACGGTACTGCGCAAGAGACCGACATGCATACATATAATGCCACATGACCTAATCAAAATCCTTCTTAATGATTACTTTTCTTTTACCTTTAGCTTGTCTTGAACTGGGGGAGAGTCAGACACTATGTATAAAATTATGTATAAAATGATTTATTATATGTCAAATCTGCCCTAACCGCCATTCACAGCACAGTAACCTGCCCGTGCTATGCCAGCCAAAGCAATACATGCAGAGCACGTGCCCCTCCCCCTAGGTCAAACTGTTCCTTTAAGTAGTTCATACAGTTAGCGGCATGCAGCCAAGTGCACAACAGCACGTACACATTCACACCCGGCGCATGAGTCTAACTGGCACAAGTGAGACTGGCCTCGCCGTGCTCTCTGATGCAATCTTTGTTTCCAAACAAAAGACTTCAACTTTCTGTTTCACTTTAATGCTGCTGCTAACGAGTTGCAGTCTGATGACTTGATTAAAGCAAGAAACTCTTGACCTTGCTGCAGCGAAGGAGACCTGGTGGATCTGTAGTGCTGTGGGGGCCATGGTGTTTGAAGTTAACCCTGTAAGACCGAACCCATCAAAAAATAGCCAGAAAATTCAGATTTTTTGGCACCGAGATGTTTATTAACCCTTATAACAAATTCCACAAAAAATGTCCTATATCATGTTGTGTATGATATATTTTTATCATATATTTATCATACGGTATATTTTTTGTATCACATTTGATACATTGGGTGTTTTTGGCAACTTTTTGTTAACAACAATCATCATTTAAGACAAAAAAAATGAGTTTTCTCCATAATATTTTGAAATTATGGCAAGTATTGATCATGTTGATGTGATAGGGGTCTCAGAAACTCATGTTCCAAATATGATATCGAGGGAATAACAGGGTTAAAGTTACATCAGGATAATGATAAGTCCATTATCCTCATTTTAGTGCAGGAACACATTGATAGCATTTAAGTATTTCAGTGTTTTATGAAAACCCCATATCATGGCTTTCAACTAACACCTGCATAGTCACAGCAACATTTTAGTCCTGCTCCCTGAGTTTAGTTCATTCTGAAGAAGTGAATCACTGCACGAACTCACCCACCCATCCACCCACATATACACGTACACACAACTGCAAGGAAAAAGCACACAAACACACACAAGCATATGTACATACACCTAGACTTTATTAATGATCAAATCAAAGTCTTATCTCCCTGCTCACAGCAGAAGTACCAGTGTGAACAGTGCAAACACCCACAGACATATATTATGGTCCTCTATAGCTTCTGGGAAAAGAAAGACCAAATGCGTGCGCGCTTGCTTTGGTGCCACGTGAGTTCCTGGTTAAGTAGGTCAGTCAGTAAGTCAGGAGTGGCAGGGAAGGAGTTCACAAACACGAGCTAACTCCATTACCTCACATAGTGGATTAGTGTCAACAGGCCCATCCATCTGTCTACAGCCATCTTGGCTCAAGTGACCATGAGAAGAGCAGCAGGGGTTTGTGTACCTGTCCCCCGGTTCGGCCAAGTTAAGCCACACAGATAACCTGTAAGTTGTGCACGCAAACATCCACATGAGGGAACGTGCGGTCAGCAGTGCACCGAGTCAGGCTGGTGAAGTTACACCTGTGGCAATCGATGCTGAGTTAGAGCAAACAGGCGGCTGACACAAAGCAACACATCCTGTTTGCTGTGTAGTGTGTCAAAGTATGAACCGGGAGAAAACAACAAAAAGAAGGTGGAGAAGGTGGGGGTGGGGGGGAGGGTGGCTTCCTGGTGCAATAACCTCATAAACAACCCTCCAGGAGTGTTTTGACTGCTGACTGAAACATATACAGGAAGTGTCCAATTGCAGCGTCTCTGGTAAAGCCAGCAAGAGGCTAAACGTTTTTTAATCTGTATGTAATGAGGAAGTTCTCTGGTTTAAAGTGTTTCATTACTTTCGTAACAAAACAAAGTACAACTTCATGAACACAGAAAGGGTTGTCTTTTTTCTTCTCACAGAAACACAGAGCTGACATTCAATTTCTTGGTGTGCCTATTTATAAATCCATCAGATACAGTACAGCAATTACTTTTATCTCCGTCACTTCTAAAAATATTTGTCTCTTTAGCCTCTAAACATGCCCCTACGTGTTAGCAGACACTGTCACTGTCTGCTGTGTAGAGTGGAACTGCAACTGTAAGGTTTGTGGCAATGCAAAGAGTCTGCAACATAAAAGCTGTCATTCACTGTTAGTAAGACAATAAATAAGTACATGAATGAATATATGGATTGTATACACTTTAAAAGCACACCTCGTATTCTGTTATCACAATAAACTGTGATAACAGTGAGAATTTGGTGAATTTCACTGTTTTGTTGATAAAAGACCCGTTTACCTTGTCTTTCTTTTGATCTTTCTCTTCTGCAACTGAAAGTAAACTATGACTGGCATCCTGTTAGTCACGCTCATTTTTCGGGTGAATAAGATTTTCCAGTTAAGAAGACTTTGAGCCTGCGTACTTTACATTCATAATTTGTTTTGATGGTAACAGTTTCTAGTACATTGCCTGGAGTTCGAAAACTTTAAAACAATCAAGTTCCAAAAGCATCTACAGTTTCTATTTGAAGGAATAAATCTCCGAATAGTGCGTGTTAGTGCCAGAATACAAGCAGTCACATAACAAAAGAACCTTGTTTCTTCTGTGAGCATGTGGCTTCTGCCAGTGCTAGAGTTTGACGTGCATCAGTTGCATTATTTTTATTCACCAACTTTTCCTAGAATTGTAAGATCAAGACTTCTTGCTTAAATGTTCCCATGCGTTCCAACCTCTGAGGCCTAGAGCGGTTAGTTGGCATGCATTTGCCAATTTATCCAGCAAACCCCCAAGCAGCAGAGGAACTTCACCTTCAAAGTAAAAGGTGTGCCTTACCACTAAAACAACAAGTTCTGCTTTTGAAAGTAAACAATCTCCAGATGCACTTTTTATAGTTTCACTACAGCTCAGCAAGTGGTTGGCAACTGTTTGCAGACAATTTGGCATCTTCAATGCAAGAAGAGACCCCAGAAAACTGCTCACGACCAAAGTAATCATAACGAGGTTTTCAGTGCATCACTGTATACTACGGTTGGACGATTGGACAAATTTATCGACCATCGACGACAGGCTGAGCTGTTCACCGATCGTTTTTACAAGAGGGATTTATTTATTTTCCAATGAGTAAGTTTGCTTATAATGTTCGTCGAAGCTAAGAGAAGCAGTCAACGAAAAAAACAATGGGGCTGTTTTAATGGTACCCTCTTCCAGCTGCGAACAAGTGCACCCTCCTTAGAGTGCGTGATTCATTTACTCAAACTCATAACAGGTGGTGGACACGTAAATGCTCATGCAAGTTAGTTGTGTTTGAGTCCTTTGCTGGCACTATACGTCTGCACAAGCGGCACACCCCTTTGGTTAAATAATCAGGTTTATCTCTTTCATCTGGTTTAAAGCCAAAGAAATCCCAATTTGGCGACTTTGTATTTTTTTTGGCAACTAGTTCCTTCATGTTCGGACTTCTTCTGTGTTCTAAATGTGCAAATCAGTCCATGCACGATTACATTGCTCCACCATCAACAAGTCACCTGCGCAATTATATTGCCTAAAGAAACCTTTTTACTAAAAATTATTGTTTCACGTTAATTGAGAGTGAAGAAACATTTTTGGAGCTTTTGCTTTAATGGTGTAGTCGCTTTGAATGGCAGGTGGATAAAGATATAGGTGACTGTAGCCACCTGCTGTGTTTCACCTCTGCTATCATGAATCAATGAAATCCCTCCACTCTCTTTGTGCTGTTGGTGCACTCCAACAAATGATATTGTCTGTGCTATTCAACCTTGTTACATCTGTATCTGTACCTTCCAGTCCAAATAAGGTCACTTCTGAATCCGAAAACTAAGACGGAGAAGCAAAATGCTAAAATAGTGAGCGATGGCACGCTTTTATATATACACTGATAAATCCATGACCACCATAAAGCCAGTAACAAAAACATATGCATGCCTTACAGTTGCATTTTTTCACATTATAAACTCTGATCATGCCACTTTGATGTCTTGACAATAAAATCACTTCAATTGCTGTTACATAATTTTAAGTATTTGGGGCTGAAATGAGCTTGTGTTTACCACATGTTTGGTATAAACTGCTGAAGCACTGTTGCCTGCTTCTAAAGACATTTATGCAGCATTGCATTTAGTAGCACTGCCTCTCGCCGACTGCCAAGAAAAGGTTAGGAGAACGCTTGAGGCCTCGCTGGAAGTAAAAGCAACAGCTGTGATTACAGAAGCAGATGGAATAGAAAGCGAGCGCAGTAGCGAAAAAAAACACACAAAAAGTGAGATCCCTGAGGCAGATACGCTGAAGGGGAAAGGAGGAAGTAAAGCAGGCAGAAGTGAGCTGTAAGTGCACACAGTGACAGCAAAGGAGTCAGTTTACAGTAAGGGCCTCCCTGCTCCTCCCAGCCACTCAATCCTTCCTCCTCTAATCCAAACACCTGGAGGGGGGGGGGGAGGGCAAACAGCAGGCCCCATGTGAGTGGTTGCTCACATGCAGCCAGGACTCAACGTGTTACAGTAACACCTTTACTGGGGCCATGGCAGGCAGTTATGTAAAGCACACACACACACACCCCACACACACACATACATATATATAAACCGAGGGCATGGGAAAAGCTAGTTAGGTTAGCAGGTGGACGTGGCAGCAAATAGGACAGAGGGGATTGAAAACCATCAGCTGTTGTTTGTGTTTGCTGTCCTGCTGTTTACAGTACAATAAGCACACAAGCTGGCCACCAAAAAAACACAATGTGCCAGCAGTTTAGATTCTGGCAGGTTTTACTGGAAGTGTAATGACCAGACTGGATGAAAAATCAAAGTCTCCTCTTTGTAGTCCAGATCTACGTGATCCCAGGTATAGCTGACATGTCTGGCGCTGCGGAGCGCAGGGAGATGGGCTAACAGGGTTGAACACACACTCGTTCACACAGAGGCAGTGTCTCCATAAGGCTTCTACTTGTGGGAAAGTTCAGCTGAAATCCCCCTCAGAGAGTGTGGGTCGAGGATTTGGGCTCCACTTGTGAAGCGGTGATGACAATTAACATTTCAGCTCAAACACTTGGCTGCAGAGTGACCTTCTGCCTGATCGCTGAGCAAATAGGGTAAATCCTAGAATAGCAGTGATAGAGCCTGAGAACTGTTTAGCATTTGGATGTATACACAGAACCCTTTTTTCATGAGTGTGTATTTTTTACACCAGCAAAATAGCTTCCAAAGTATTGTATGTGAGCAGGGTGGAAGCCGCCCCCACCTAAATTATATTTGACCTCCTCTTTTACTCCTCTTGCTCTTCTAAGAAGCCCCCTCCTGCTTCCGAAAAATCCACTGGGATTCGTGGCAAAGCCTTTTCTCTGCTCTGAGGCAACTCCTGCACTGACAAATCTTTATTAATAGCAGCAAGTGCCTGAGCCGTTAATATTCAGCCCGAGCAGGACTCTGCCATGAGTTGCAACAAAACGTGGAGAATAAAAAAAGCTCCAGCCACAAAACAGACTTCCTATTCCCGTTAAACTAACACACGTAAAGCTTGTTGTTGTTCGGGAGAAACTAGGTTATCAGCGTGCGCTTAAATCAGGGAGTGGGAATGGGAGAATGGCTGCCATTGTCTGTGAAGCAACAGGCAGAGCTGAGGGAAAGGGTGGGTTCTTCAGAAGAAGGAAAAAAAACCCGGCTCAAAGAGAGAGTGGGAGTGGAGTGGAGAAGGGTGGGGGGGACAGGACAGCACGTGAAGGCAGGGAGTGTGTTGTCTGAGAGCCATGTGCTCGAGCCAGGCGTGTGAGTGACTGGAGCTGCTCGTGTCACTGCATGACTCACACTACAGAAGGCTGCTCTTCGCACATCTCCATTCACATACACACAGATGCACACGTAGACACGGATAAATCCATCAGAAGCGCGCCCGCCTAAAAATAGACGAGACAAATAAATAACTCTTAGAAATGCACTCAAACCAGAAACTTACAGTAAACACAATAGGCCTACCCTGCCACGCCAGGCCTCAGACTTAATGAAGATGCAATGATAGGAATAAGGAAGATGCATCTTAGGAGCGGCAGGTGATGGCTCAACATATACCAGAATAAATGCAGTGAGACTCTAAGGCGTTCTGTATTACTTTCAAATAATTACACCCCCTCTTTTCTCATTTAATTTCATCACTGCTGAGTCAACACAGGCATCATTTACTCTTCTGTCCTCTTTTGTGTTTCCCCGAGTCCAAGCGTCACAGTCAGTGTGATATCACACTAGTTTTTCAGGGGGTTGTTTTCTTTTGGAGATATAACCTACTTAAATGCACACGTGTCATCTGTTCACGTCAATGATAAATTTATTTATTTTACAAACCTTTGGACTTTGATAGGTCAGCTGTGCTTCAGCAGGATGTTTGCTCATGCTCAAAGCTTCCTGGAATCTGAAAGCATGTCACAAAGAAAAGAGTGTTGGAGTACCTCAGGGGTGTTATTGAGTCTGACTGAAAACAAGGTCAGATGACACTTATTTAAAATCAGTTCCACCGCTGCCACTTCTGAACTTGAATGAAGAAACAAACATGCAGCTTCAAAGCCATGTGGGGCTTATGTGCGCACAGCCAGAGCTGTGTGCTTGAGATGAGGTTACTCACACATTGGAAGCTGAAGATCTTGACACATATTGTGTAAATGTCAGTCAGTGGAAACCAAAATCACACAAAAAGCTAGAAAAAAAAAGGGTTCAGGGTGGTGGTATAATTTCTTGGCCCATCCATCCATCCATTCTCTTCCGCTTATCCTTATCAGGATCCCAGCTGCCATAGGACTAGAGGCAGGAGTGTACCTCCCACCAGTTTACAATCACCAGTGGACATAACCCAACTAATTGCATGTCTTCGTGGGAGAAAGCCAGAGTACCCAGAGAGAAAACCCACACACATGTAGGGAGAACATGCAAACTCCACATAAAACAGGTCCAATGATTTGACTTGAACCCAGGACCGATATTTCGGATAGTTTCAGTAAACTAAAATTTGCCGACATTTGGAAGTCCTTATACTGACGCTACTGCTTATACTGAGGGGATGATTGTCATTCTCTCACTGACAAATTCAAAAACTGCAGTGAAAAAGTATCCAGGAATGCACAGGAGGAACCAACAGCACAGGACATCGGTACAGCCAATCACAATCATGCGTTGACCTGACATGTAGCTACATTTCTAGGGAAGTACACATCAGGTGTAGATGTATATGGGTAGACCATAGCTAAAGCATAAATCTCCCACTAAAGCATAAATCCACCTTAAGTGTTCAACAACCAAGTTTTGGAAAGGCTTTGGAACAGTCTCCGACTCCAGCTACATTTAGCTGATTAAAAAGCGCCTAAAACATTTTTCTTACCTCAGCCAACGAGGTTATGTTTTTGTAGCATTTGCATGCATGGGTTTCATAATTCTGAAAACTGCTTGAAAAGTTTTGAATGAATACTGATAAAACACTGTAGGGGTGTAGAGTGAGGTCACGTTAGAGATCCATTAAAATTTGGCTTACATCCACCAAGATCTTCGAGACCAATCAGTTGAAAACCGCTGAAGATGGTGATTCTTGATCACTTGCAGAAGTAGAGGTAACCCACAAACATCAGGCAAGCCTGAATCTCACATATCGTCTTACTTAGTTTAAAGACAAAGACATTTTTACACCCTTCAGAGCAGCGCGAAGAGAGATGCAACAGTATCGCTCCATAGTAGCACAGCTTCATTAAAAGTTTCTCAAAAGAGAACTTTATAACTAACCCCGCTTCACAAGCTCCCAGCGTGAGACAAAGAAGCTGCACTGTGGCATCATCAGCCGTGGCGAGGAAGCGGTTAAAAATTCTGATCAGCATCCTTCGTTCATTCCAGAGGTGAGAATGGAAAACCGTGAATAACTCTCGTGGGCGTCAAAACATCTGTATATGAATTTAAACGTGCAGAGTCGCCATCAAAGTAGGGCGTCATGTTTAGCCCTTTATGCATGCATGAGCCATGTGCACGTATGCCGTAACCAATCTGCACCCTACCAAGCGTGCCCAACAGTGCTCGGGTGCAAATTATCACACTCACTGTCACTCACATTGATACGCTGTTTGTATACACGGTGTCTGTGTGATTATTTTCTAATGCACACGTGTTAATTGCGCACGAGGGTCAGTGTGTGGACTATTCTCGACCCCCCCACCCCGCCTCCCACTTCCTCTGAGAATAAGGAACAAGGTTGTGTTTATCAACAGCGTGCAGGGCCCACACATGCAAACGAGGCTTCGAGCTGGCTTTGTTACAGCTTCTACAGCACACTGTGACATCCGCAGAGGTGCTAAAAACCACAATTGTAGCACGCTGACCTCAACAACCCATGCAGCATCATCGCACTTTATCTCAGCTTTTGAGCAGTTAAAAAAAGGAAATGCATCCCCTCTAAAGTGGGTGAGGAACCTGCCCAATGGTAGTAGTCAGCTTTTCACAGCCTCACATGTTCCCTACGAGTACAAACAAAACAGCAGTGAATTTCATAAAGATAAGGACAAGTCGTCTTTCACATGCTGCACTTCATCTTGATGCAAGAGAAGAAAAATTAGAATCACAAGCTTGGCCACCGTAAGCAAGCACTTGCTGCACTTCCCCCTTACCCACCACACAGGATGTGATATCATTACACCCTGTGCAAAGAAATGCACAAGTTACAGGGGTCACTGGATCAGTTACCTGACCGCAACAGAACCTGCTAAGTTTTATTTGCTGGTTGATTTTTTGTGTGTGTGTGTGTGTGTGTGTGTGTGTGTGTGTGTGTGTGTGTGTGTGTGTGTGTGTGTGTGTGTTACCATGACATGATTTTATCTAATGGCTTTCACTGGATAAAAAGAAGTTGCTTCTATGGAATGTATATGGAGTGAATCACAGATGTGGGTGCAAAAGTTAAAACATAAGTCCACAAGCCTGCAGATTTATAAGCAATGGCAAAAGAAATTAGTCTCATCGTTTTCTGACCATGCGGATGTTCATAACATGTATCCACAGCGGGCCAAAAACAGGATACACACCTCAGTTTAAGAGTGTGCGTGAACATGAACTGAAACCCTCTAACTTCCTCAAACACTCCATGGTCAAGAGAGGTGAAGATCATCGGTTTTATTGACAACGACTCTGTGTCTAGTCCATCCTCATAGAACGTCTCGTGTGGCCTCTGCACAGCACCGCTCCAAAGTCAGATGAGAATTGTTCTTGATCAGTCAGAGCGAAGGCCACGGATGATGCACTATTTCCGTGGCTACATGCAGCTCACGCACCCAGCTGAGCTCACTGCCGGACATCACAGGCATGCATAATACATGAGAAAGTGTCCTGTTTCTCCTCCAGAACTGCTGACCTGTGCATCAACCTCTTACACACATACACACAGTGTGAGGCAGGTCTCATCTAATGACTCCAGAACCCACATCCCTTTGCTGAGTGTGCATCTATTGCTGCCAAGTTCTTTGTTTGGGTAGATGGTCCACCATCCGGTGCTTATCCTGTGATCAGGTAAACCACCGAGCAGCTCCTGGGCTGAGCCCTTAGATATATTTGTATTATTTATTTATATTTAATTTTTAAAAAACAGTGTTAACCTGGCGACCCGGCCTCGGATAAAGCGGATGAAGATGGATGGATGGATGGATGGATGTAAAGTGTATAATAAACCAACTGTCCTGATATTCAGTGTAGTGAGCCAGTGCTACAGCCGAGTGGCTACTCCACGTCAATGCAGTTTGCTCGTAAATTAACTCGCCCTTTGCTGAGCAGATAGTGCTCTGGCGCCATCTAGTGGTGAAAGCTATACCATAGTTACTGTGTAACTATTTTGGTTTTGTACGTTTACAAAAGATGTTACTGTTAGCTAGTTAACACTTGGTAACATTGGTGAGCAGCTTGACTCTTCTCCACTGAAGCTGGGAAGAGATAGATACACTTTGTTGCAGCCATATTTGTGTGGGTGGGGGAAAAAATCGCAGTAACTTATTTTAACTTGTGTGTTTGAACCTTTGAAAGAAACAGGCGCGAGCAGTAACGACATTGATGTACCACGCACGAGCGCCTGCAGGGGTCAGTGACGTCAAACATTGCGGAAACCACTTCAAACTAAATAAAGTACGTAAGTATGATTAATTATCTTTTAATGCGTGGTCTATTTGCAGTTTTCTCCTCGCTCGAAGTGTTACAGGTCATACTTGCTTTTTAGATTCTGAAAATAATTTAAAAGGTAAGTCTTGGAGGAACTGATGAGTCGATCTAATAAAAAAGATGAAAATAGTGGAAAGATGCATTTTTGATTTTAGAAAGACGTCAATTAGTCTATGTCTTGTTTTAATTAGTTCTTGTTTCATTAGCAATAAATAAATAAACCTTACTGGAACACCTTTAGGTTATATTAATTTGATTTAAAGCTCACTAGCCACTTTTTCGGGTGCACCTGTCAAACTTATTGTTAACACAAATATCTAATCCGACAGCAGCTCAGAGCATTTAATTATGTAGACATGGTCACAACGGCCTGCTGAAGTTCAAACACAGCATTAAGAAAGTTACTTTGATTGTGGCATGGTTGTTGGTCCCAGATGTATTGGACAGAGTATTTCACAAACTGCTTGTCTGCTGAGACTTTCCCACACAACAACCTCTAGGGCTTGCAAAAAATCGTCCAAAAAAATGAGATATCCAGCTAGCGGCAGTTCTCTGGGTGAAAATGCTTTTTTTGATTTCAGGACAGAAACACCAGACTGCTTCAAGCTGATAGGAAAGTAATAGTAACTCAAATGACCAGTTTTAATCAAGGTATCAGAAGAGCATCACTGAATATGTAACATGTGGAACCTTGAAACAGATGGGCTGCAGCAACAGAAGACCACACTGGGTGCCACTCCTGTCAGAAACAGAAGCTTTAATTCAGGCTCATCAAAAATTGATCAACAGAAAAAGAAAGTCTGGATTTCTGCTGTGAAATTTGGCCTGAACATTAAATTTTGTATCATCAGTTCAGGCTGAACTCTTGGCACACTCAGTCCAATCTGTCAACACCACAGCTTACCATAGTTGCTGACCATGTCCATCCCTTTATGGCTGCAGTGCACCCATTTTCTGACAGCTGCTTCCAGCAGGATAACACACAGTGTCACAAAAGCTCAGATCATCTCAAACTGGTTTCTTCAACATGACAGTGAGTTGACTGTACTCAAATGGACTCCACGGTCAGCAGATCTCAATCCATTACAGCACCTTTGGGATGTTGGGGAGTTAATAATCTCTTGCTGTCTTCCACAGCATGTCTTTTGTCTCGTCTCCCTCTCCCTGAGCCTGGCTCTCCCAGAGGTTTCTTCCTGTTGAAAGGGAGTTTTTCCTTCCCATTGTTGCTAAAGTGCTCACTCATATGGGGTTGTCTGATTGTTGGGTTTTATCTAGATTATTTTAGGAGGTTTTACCTTACAATATTAACCACTTTTGACCACTAAGGTGACTTTTGTTGTGATTTGGTGCTATGTAACTACAATTGAATGTGGTGGAACAGGAGATTTGCATCCTCTGGCTACACCACATTTGGTAGAAGAAGACACTGAGAAAAATATAACTGACAAAAATGTTTAATATGAAGCTTGAGATACAGCTCTGTATTGCATATTGAATTCTGGTTTTAAAAAGCAGAGTCCCTTGTTTTTTTAACTGTAGCTCTTAGCCATTAAAAGAAAAAAAAAGGGGGGGGGGGGAGGTTAAAGTTGAAAAGAAAAACTGTAGTTTTCAGAATATAATGTAGAGGATCAAGAGAACAGATCAGTGAGATGACAGAAGTTCTTAAACTTGACACATACCATGCGTGTCAACTCATAGTGCAACTAATCTTTGCAAATACTCTCTGGATCCATAACTATATGGTCGTCATGCACTATCACAAGTTTTGCAGCAACTGACATAATTGAAATGATTAGATATACGGTACATGAACTCCTCATTAGGCTTGAGGGAGGAGGGGGGAGGGAAAAAAAAAAAAAAAAAAAAAAAAAAAACACAACAGGCCATTTATGCACCGGGCAAATGCAGTCTTCAAACGAAAGAAACAATTTGTTCAAGTATTTAAAAAAAAAAACAAAAAAAAAAACAGAAACAATTACAGTTAAAATATTCTCCGTATTCATCAAAAATGAGGAAATTAAATTATGTACAAGCATTTTCTTTCGAAATGCAAAGTATTTTGGGCTGAGACGACCCAACAGTCAAAAATATGTTACATGAAAGTGCAGTCAGAGTGAATCACAAAGGAGACACTGTAACAATAAATAGATAAAAAAAAAAGAAGTTTAGCAAGCCAACTTCACTTAGCCAAAGCGCTAACACTGAAAGCTAATCAATTCATAGAATCACAGTTAACCCCCCCAGCACTCAGCAGCAGTTTCCACATGTACATCCCCTCCAGTCCATCAAAAATATCTGCTGCCTCTGTTACCCAATCTTAAGAATGTAATCCTTCCAGTCGGAGCTGCCACTTGCACACAGCGAGTATCACAGCAACACCGGAGGAGCAATTTCTGAAATTCCCAGGGTACGCACTGATCCCTGATGATAACGGCCCCGCCCACTTCTCACACGGCACTGGCGTGCCAACACTTCAGTGCACTGAGCCATGTCAGAGCTGACAGCCTGCTGCGGGGCCCCAGGACTTCACCGCCTTTACGCAGCAACTGACCTCGATTCCCTTTTTAAGGCGCCAGTTATTAACAGCACCCAGTTGTGCAGGGGAATAGCCAGTCAATGCTCAGTGTTCACATATAGATAGGCCACTGAAGCCAGCACGTGTTGCTCAAGAGAGGAAGGCATTATTCTGTGCATCTTTGGGTCAAGGGATTTATTGGAAGTGACATTTTTGGAGGCAAAGAAATGGGTCTTTCTCTCCCCTTCTCACACGTCCTATGTGGGGAGTCTTCTAGTCCTATTTTAAGCCCTTTCAGCAGCCAAAGAGGACTGAAACAGAGCACGCATCTTCCTCAAGAAGCCTCTAAAAATAAAGGCCATTATGCAGAAGCACAGCAGAGCTCAGTTCATTTTGCAGTCAGAGAATTTGCACGTTAAAGTTTCTACTTTGTGAATCGTCCGAGACTAGCGGTTGCTCTCAGTGGTTTCTTCTGGCTTTTGTGCTTGTGGCGCAGAACAAAGTCAAAGTTGGCTGTTGTAGACATAGCATAGAAGACGTTTGCCTTGTCTGGTATGAGAAACTCTGGAAAGATGAAGAGAAACAACAACAACAAAATCACTGTCAGAAGAGCATTTTCCTTCCTGTCACCAGTTAAGCAATTTTTTTTATAAAGGAGTTCTCTTCTGACCTTTGCTCTGAGAGATGACCTGTGTCAGGGTGAAGTCCTGCCAGGTCATGTGCTCAAGGTGATGTTTCTCCAATGCCCTCTGGATCACCTGTGCAGTTTTGTCCTGGCTGGTCAGCTATGAAAAACAAAGAATAACGAGTGCTGTTACACATAAACACACACACAATTGTGAAGACGGAAGTTCATGGGCCACTGCGTTTAAGGAGCATTACCTCTTTGGCTCATATTACACATTCAAAGAGCACTGCAATAGCAATAGAAGCATTCTGAGCCTTAAGGTGTAGCCCTGTCCCACTCACAACTGTGACCTTCACAGAAAAGCTTATTTTCAGCAGTTGGAACAAAGTTTCTCCGCCCTCAAATCTGAATTTACCGTTACCATAAAAGTCTGACTTTGTGACAAATGATGAGAAGGATCAGTTCTCCTGATCACATCCACTGAGAATGAACTACTCGCTGTAGCACTTGTTTTAAGGATATAACTGAAGCTGGTTTCACTTCTAAAGGTTACCTCTACTTTTGCAGATATGAACGATATAAGGCAAATTATTTGAATCGTAGGTATTCACACTCCACCCCAAGATAGAAAAGCAGTAACAGGTGAAGTAAACGCAAAAGGCCAATCATATGTTCTGATAACTGAATGAAGATTTGAATAAAGGGGCAGATTTGCTAAGTGGGGCAAATTATTGTGCTGCTGCAGTTCAAAGTTGTATAATTTGTATACAAAGACCCAGCCAGCTCACTTCATTCTACCAAGGGAGGGTAAAATATCAGCAGACCCAATGAGGGAAAGCGACACAGGCCTACTAACTAAAATAATACAGTGTAAGTTCAGGTTTTATGCATGCGTTGCCTTGCACTGAAAACAGAAAGGCGATTCAAGTTGATGAGGAGGCTGAAGGAGTGTTTTTGTTATAAAGGGATAACTTCTGATAGAAATCGTTGGGTGCTACGCATGAGATCCTGAGAAGTGAGACTCAGGTGGAGTCCAGGATTTATTCAGAGGACAGCTGCATGGTTACAAAATATTCCACCAGTATGTCCTGTACGATGTGTAGAACAGTAAATATCATTTACTTTTTGTTTACAGATGACTAAGTGTAATTAGAGATCTTTAAAAAAAACAAGCAAGAAAATAAACAAACTGTCAAATTCTCCAGTTACTGAACATCATACATCACAACGCGAGGATGAACTCACCAGGATACTTTTGTACATGTTGCCGTTGTTGTGGCCCAGATCCACGCTCACCCTGATGATGCAAGAGTCATCCACCTGACGGTTGTACACGGGCAGTGAGGTCATAGACACCGAGCGCTTGTGGTGGGCTGCTTGAGGCTTCGGCCGTGCCCCCCCACAGGGCGAGGCTGCAGAGCTGAGGTCTGCTTGGCAGTCAGGGGAGTCTGCAGACGAAGCAGCTGAGATGCTGGGAGAGGACGAGGAAGAGGAGGACGAGGACAAAGAGAAGGACTCGGATACGTTGTTGTAAGAGCTGTGAAAGGACTGCAGAGGACAGAAGATGGGGGACAGAAATGAGAGAAAGAAGACTGCTGAGTATTATTGTGTCAGAGTATTTGAAGCCTTTCACAAGTGTCTGGTCTGCAGGGGAAAGCTAGGCTATTGAACCATGGTGAAGCAGAGGACTGTAGCCCATTAAACACTACTCCAGCTCAGCTAAGCACCTCCTCGATACAAACTCCACTTGTGGAGAGCTCACGCTAGTTTCGATTGCCCTTTTGTGAAGTAGAGATTATGTAACTTTTTCAGTTTTTAAAAAGACATTCAGTGCATTTTACTTCTGAAAGCTAATCAATTCATAGAATCACTTTATAACAAAAACACTTCCCATGTTTCAGAGGTTTGTCTGACTGCTTTAAAAAGAGTAATTGTTTGTACAGTGCAAACAGTGACTTATTCTAAAACCGAGAGACCCAGTCTGAAGGCACAGCGTGACAAAGCTTTCAACAAAGGCTCCACTGTTAATGCAGCCAGTGACAAAGGATGGACACAAAACATTCGGGGAAATTACTACAATGATGCACGCAGCTAAACACGGCCGTTTACCTGCAGCTTGATGGAACAGTTTGGGTTTGGGGAGGACAGATCTTCCATCTCAGACCCACTGGATCCAGAAGATGAAAGACTGATCTGGTCAGCAGGCGGTTTCTTAGTGCCGTCACTCGCCATCTTGAGACTGAAGACAGAATGAGCTTTCATTAGAAATGCCACACCCGCACCATTCAGTTACTTGAACAATGTAGTTTAATACCAGAGTATACACATCACACGATTCACTTCCATTTTACTGCATACCACAAGTTGTAATCTAAACATCTCATTGTTCTTATAGTGAGGTAAAACATGTAATGTGAACCAACAGTGGCTTTACTCTAAGTTTTGCGTGCAGCTCTTTGTGCTTAGTATAATGTGCATGTTTGAATATGCAAACTGGACTATAGCATGAGACTCACAAGGAGAGTTTCATCGAGAGTGTGCGCTGGCTCCATGGAGGTGGCGAACACAAGTCCACAGGAGGCTCCAGGCGTCTCGACAGCTCGTAGCTGTAATAAGAAGATGTTACTGAGCACCAGGGTACCTGACATCTTACTGACATATCACTTCATTCCAAACTCAAAAAATTAAACTCAGAAAAAGAACTCGAAAAAAAGCACAGGCAGACTTTCAGACTTTCTGAAAGGTGCTAGCGAACATTCCCCCATTCTCAATTCTCAGTTTGCACATCCTCTCCTCCGCATGTTAGTCAGCGCCAGAGTTTGGTGCACAGAAGGTGAGGAAGATACAAGAGGGGGGAGTCGAGGCATTTTACAAAGTCAGACATCTTTGACTGAAGCAATCTCAGGTAAATAGGACATTTGACACAGCTGCATCATGTCTAGGGTGAGTTACCAATTTACAACATGACACAATGAGACAAAGCCATCATGCATATTTTAAATGTCAGACACACATAAGCAATGAAGGGCAGCAGGTTTGGCAACACTGATTATTTATATAATCAGTGTTGCCAAATACATACATATATATATTATATTTTTTTATATATATAAAAAGAGTGGAGAGTACTCTTAGAGTGTGGCTAGAAACACCCCTGCCATTTCACATCAGCTACAAGAATAAGCGTGTTTATTTAAAAAATAAAAAATAAAAAAAACCCTCATATAACACCTCGGGTTCATTCCAATAATCCAATCCAACAATTAGCTTATGAATACAAAAGGATTTGTTCTTCTACCACCAAAAAGTCAGTGGAAACATTATCAAATGATCCTTTGAGTGGAGTAATATCAAAGGAAAGCAGCTTTATTCATCCAAATGGAGATTTAACAATCACATGACAGTATTATGTATATTATGTCTTCTCTGATGGCCTTCCTTTCATGTCCATGTTAAAATCAGGGTGTTTCAGCTCACCTCTCCTGATCAGTGAGCAGCTTGTGTCTCTGCAGCCAGGCAGCAATGCGGGGCTGGTGTCCGAGACTGTATTGGGAACAGGAAGCCTGCAGCAGACGGATCTGTGACAGAACATCAAATTCCTGTAGGCAAGGAGAGGCATGTTGATGAATAAACAGATAAACCAGGCTGACAGTTGCTTCCGCATAGTGACACAACAACGAGATTCTTTATGGTTACACAGCTTTTGTGTTTTAATCACAGTCTGTGCAAATCTTAAAGAAAAAAAAAAAGCTTTCAGCCCGACACTTACTAAGGTGTAGGAATGTAAATGTTCAAACTCAGTTAACAAAGAGCTGACGGTCTTATATGCACAACTATGCCTTCCCCCTCTCCCCCCTCCCAGCAGTCAAAAACAAAGCCAAACAAAAACAAGGAGTGACAATAAAAAACACTTACTCTCCTCCTCTTCTCAAAGTTTATAAGTCCACCCTGTAAAAACAGTACACTGTTAGTATTTCATTTATTATATTGTAATTGCGAAGTGACACAATAGCAGCACTAAATTAAATGATACACCCTTATGTTTTTCCAGTTTAGTTATCAGGGGTGATTTATGCACTGAAAACGGAGTTCTCCATGATAAAAGTAGTTTCCCAGGCCAAGATGATAACACCAAAACACAGTAACTGGGAAACCGAAATGGCTGAATGAGCCAAAAAGTCTCTCAGTTACTACTAGAACCAAGTTTATTTATCTGTATATAAATGGGCAAAATGGAGTTTTCCTGAGGCTGAAGTTTATATGTTTATAATCTCCCATGAAGAGCATCTGATGGCAGCGCATACATCATTTAATCAGGTTTCAAAGTATATAGTGTTGCATACATACTGAGTGTATCCAACACATTGTGAACACTTTGAACCCTTAAGTCTATGAAATAATATCCAGAGGACGTGTTAGACAAAAGTACCTCCACAGTGTCTGGCAGAGCAGTGTCCAGCATGGTGAGGACGGTCAGATACGTGCCGAGGTATGGAACCGCTCCACTTGATGTACTCTGCAGGCAGACGACACGTAAGCACACAGCTAATAGGGAAACAGTTATATTTTCTTGTGCCAATATAGCTGGTCTTTTATTGCTTTATTGTGGCTAATGGGTTAAAATTTACAACATTCAGACAAGACAGGACCTGTTAGCAGCACTGTGAGGTCTTATTACAACCCAGGAGAATGTGCATATGACTCATACAAGACCCCAGCCAGGTCTATTATTACTGTCCTATAATCCTGGTGATCTGAGGCCATTTGAAACTTGCTCAGCACTGAGTGGAGCTAAACATAGTTTGGGGCTTGTGCCATGATAGATAGATACTCCACCCACACTCAGGGAAATCAGCTCTCTTGTGCCTTGCTGAAATGTAGGACAGGGATTTTTTGCATGAATCCCTTTTCAAAAGCTGAAAACAAATACTGCATCACATGAAAAGAGAGTCCTAGGATGACGTTGTAGTATCAGCTTACGTCAAATTCAGCCATAAATGACACTGGTTGCATCGCATGTTGTCAGAACCCTGTCAACCCCCCCACCCCCACCCCACCCTGAAGAATGGCTTACCATCTGTCTGGAGAGTGGACACCGTTTCAATATCCTTGGAGAAACGTTATCAGGCGTGGGACCTCCATCCTGTCACAGAGTCAGACAAAGCTATATTCAGTTCAGTGTTATTTGGATCATTTCCCCTCCCGTCTGTGTGCTCTTAGTGTTCAGTATATGTATGTAAAGCAGCATGTAAAAGATGCCGGCCCGTGTGCCAGCTTATGAAACAGTACAGCCTCTACTTGTTTGGTGCAATATTAGACTTTATTACACATTAACTCAGATATCCTGTTTAACAGTTAGCTTTCAAAGGAAGAGAGGCTTGCAAGCTTCACGACTCTCAAAACAGACTCAAGCTCCCTATAAGAGGGAGTGACTGTTTTTACATCAATAAAAAACACTGGCTGAATAAAACACTGAAAAGTGGAGGGGGAGGTCATTTTTCACTGAATAAAGCATGTTATTGTGAAGCTGCGGTTGCTATGTACAGAAAGTTTTGGTGATCTAATCCATTTCTCTATTGAACACTTCTACAGTAGCCAGACACAAGATACGGCTGACACAGTTGCCGCAAGGAGACAAAACTTAAAAGAAGAGAAATTGAAAACATTGTGTTCTAGTTTGCCATCGAAACACCGGTAAACATTTCTGTACATATGAACTCAAAAATTAAACTCTCTTAAGAGTGAAAAAACAAAAACAAACATGAAACAGGAAAACAATCACCTCCAAACTAATATTCTCCAAACTTTAAGCATGTGAAACAATCTTTGTAGCTTTTAAAACTTCAGATTCTGTTGTAATTTTAGCATTAATGTAAATTTACAATGTAAACAATTCAAGAGAAAACTAATCTCAGTGATTTCAATTAACCTCAAATCATCTCAATTGACTGCTGAGAGAAAATTATGCACAGCTGCTCGGGCTGACTTCTCTGCACTGGTAAACATTAACCTTAGATCTGCACAGAGTTCAAGAATCAACCCTATGCATTCACTGTGGAAATTTATAGGTGAAGAATTTAAATGTTTAGACTTTACAACATTAAAAACAATGATAATGAACCAGGAAACAGAAATTCCAATCAAATGTTTACCACTATCTCTGCATAGCTCTGAGCACCTGCGGGTTTATTTTGCCTGTTCATTACCACGTTTCCCAGTAATGCCTTGTGAGTATCAAGGTTTCAGAATAGTATCAGAATCAAACCTTGCTCTAAGGAAATTTACACACCTGGTGTCAAATGATGCACCACTCAAACATGTAAACTTCTCATCAAGCAGCAGGTAAAATTTATGTTCTACTTCCTTCCCTGTCCCCTCTCTCCAAACTGCTCAGAGCAGATGGCTGCTCCTCCCAGAGCCTGGTTCTACCAGAGGCCTTTTCCTGTGAAAAGGGAGTTCTTCCTGCCCGCTGACGCCAGGTGTTGGTTATAAGGGATCATTGGTATTCCCCCCTCAATGTATTGTATTATAGGTCATTTACCCTGAAGTAAGCTTTCAACATGGCACAAGTCTAAATGGACGAGTACAAGTGCAAACACTAAAGCATATGTAAGAAGTTTCAGTCTCACCTCCATCAGGAACTCTCTGTTGGTCAGAACACAATTCTCATCAGGGAAGGTCGCACAGAGGTTATCAAACGCAGCCACGTTATCTCTGCAAAGACAATGATAAAGAGCCACAGCCATCAGATATTTTAATTATTAACAATTATACTGGATGGCAGGAGTTAAAACTTGACATATTACTGCCTGTTTACACCATTAAAGGAAAACCACAAAAAGTTGTGTCTCACTCATCTTTGAACTTAGAATTTGCTTACTGCAGCGTTTCATGACCGACCTATAATATGGGTCACAGCCCAGCATTTGCTGACCTGCTCCATAAATTGACCTTAATGAGGGTTCAAACCGCTCGTTAAATGATGATTATGTAGCAAACTACACAAACAGCAAAAGCAAAAGTGGCCTTTGAACCTGCAGTTATCCAACCATACCTGCTGACAGCCGCCCAGGTCTTCCTCAGCCTGTAAACGGCATTGGACTGCAGTGCCGACAGGATCGCCTTGAGAGAAGAGAAGTTCTTCAAGCGACGACACTCCTGTAGAATAAACTTGTACTCAGTGGATGCACATCATTTAAAAATAACCCATTAGTACTTCTTGTGTTGTGACTTAGAACCAATATTAGCATCCAGACGCCTAAAAGATGCAACACAACCACAGCATTTCAACTGACCTGCGCTACTTTGATCCACTTCTCTATGATGCAAGCCCTTTGCGCTGGCGAGGTGGGAGCTAGAGGGGAGGAAGTGGGACTGCCATCTGTAGGCTGGCAGAGCAGCGACCCCATGACCTGGTTGGTGACTGCATTGAACTGTGCAATGGTTGCTCGGATGGTGGGCGACATGTTTTCCTTCTTGTCTCGCTGGGACCATACACAGCCCAGACACTGGTATGGGACCACTTTGGCAAAGAGAGCCTGGAACATCAAGAAAACCAAATCAGGCTCTGATCATTATAATACAACATGGGGGGAAATGGTGTAAAGTTCTCCTCTAACATACAGAGTCCACTTGAGTGAGCTGTTCAGCAATGGCTGCAGCAGAAAAATCCATGATGCCACCTTGATCCTGAGAGTTTTCACTGCCTGAATCTTCATCACCAGACCCCAGATCATCTTGCTCAAGATCTGCAGAAGCAGAACTGCCACTTGATGCCACTTCTGAAAGAGCCAGCATCAGCAATAATCATAAAAGTGCAATCAGGCCTCGAAGTAAAGTTATGAAACAACTTGTTGTGCGTGGCCATAATTGCTGGGTCATGCTACGCAGCGAAGGATCACCTTCTTTCTGGAATGTCCTGAGCAGCTCCTCAGCTTGCCCGGCGAGTGAGCAAAAGTTGGGCTGGCTGCGCATGCTGTCATGCACCGCAGAGCTGATCCTCAGGTGATCCAAGAGCAACCGAAGCGCCGGGTGTAGGGGAGGGTCCCTGACGTCCTCGCTGTACTCATCCAACCACGTCTGGACAAAGGCCAACAGAGGGCTGGAGAAGGCAGGAGAAACGCCGTTACATTTTTAAATGACACATTAAGCCAAGGAGACACAGCAGAAACATAATAGAGACACGCTTCATATACACTTTACCTACCTCCGGTAACATTTGCCATTATCCAGATCTGACAAAACACTGTCTCTGGATATAAAAAACAAACAAAAATTCATTTGTTATTGTTTTGTTTGCATATTATAAATACTTAAACCTGCTGCTAACCACAGTCTAAAACCTTTCTGTGCATAATAGCTGTTGTTGTAAGCCTCTGGATAATGAGCACCTGCAAGCTACTGATTATTACATCAAAGCTGGCTGAAGGCCACTGCTTCATCAGGTGGAAACAACAGAAGAAAAGATACTCAAGCAACACAACAGCCAACTTTGCATGTACAACAAGCATCGGTACCTCTGAAAGAGTAGCTCTATGAGCTTCGTGGGGCTGGTGAAGGTTCTGTACGTGGAGAGGAAGATCCTGCTGTAGTCCTGTTCCTGGCAGCCAAAGTCGAGGAGGTGATTTACAAGCAGGTCCAGGGTGGCGGCCTTCAGTCGTCGTACCTTGCAGGTTCGGTACTGCACGAAACCAGAGCATGGGCTCCCCTCAGTAGCGTTTGCGGAGGACGGGACGGGCTCTCGACGCAGGGTGACCCCGTAAACGGCGCCGTCTTCCGTCTCTTCGCCCCACTCCTGCACTGGGTTCTGGGAACAAAGGCAGCGATCATCAGAGCTGAAAACATGCACAGACACACACACTGTATATACCGAAGAATGTTTCAGGTCACAACATTAGTGTCAGAGGTTGACACACAAAAAGGTAAAAATAGCAAGCCCTCACACCCAAACACACAGATGATCCTGCAGAAAAACGAGCACTACAAAAAGCCACACTGATCCCACATGAACCACAGCAACTACATAATATTTGTTTATAGTCATAACCAAGTCTACTATCGGTGCGCAAACAAGCTGTGCTAGCTTGAGAAAATACTTAGTACTCATTTTCACAACGCAGAAAGCTAGAATTTCCTAGAATTTTGTAGGTACACACAAATGTTTTTGGACAAATAGACCTTTTAGATCATAAGTTATCACATCAAATATTACATCAAAGCAAAATTCTCACTGAGCACAAAGTTGCCATCACAGTGAGCAATCAAGAAAATAATAAAATGGTGCACTGGAGGACTATAGTTGGTTAGTGCCAAGAGCAGGTGTCATGTTTTTAGTGAAACATACTGGTTTATCATTACATAAAGTTCAAACAAGACACCTGAAACTCAGTGCACTTAAGAAAGGGAAATGGAGGTTTAAAAAAAAATAAAAAAAAAAAAAAACTTGAATAGTCAGCACTTTTTTAAATATTATCATTGCAGCAGAGAGTAGCTGCATCATAATCTGCAAAGGTTGTTTGAAGGGAACTGAAAACATCTTTTTTTCTTTCTTTTTTTTTAAAAAACACTCAAGACTGAAAATCAGCTGCAATATGAGGACAACTGTCAAATGTCACCAGTAACAACACTGAACGGTTTCTCATCCATTTCTATGTCTACTTAATCTTGTCATCTCGTAAGTAAATAATGCTTCAGCTGAGGCTGAGATATCCTGAATTTAGGACATATAAGCTCAAATAAATAAATAAAAAGTTTCTTGATGTTGAAACCAAAGACATGTTGCTTTCACATTCTGAGAAAACTTTACACATTAACTCTGTACTGCACCTCTAGATGCTCATAGCCAGTGCCAAGCAATCTGGGTCACACGAAATTTGTTACTACTGTACACAGCTGAACAAGACTGAAAGCTCAGTACTGAAAACAGCGTCCCATAAGCTCAGTCCATATATGATATATGAGGTGGGCTTTGCACAGACACAAAGCTGATAAAAGTAACAGACTGTTAAAAGGCTCCGGACATCTCATTTAAACTGGTGGGAGGTCTTGCATGCTTTTTAGTCAATCATTTTTAAAAAGTCATTTTGCAGTGGCAAACGTTCAGCCTCCATGTCTGCTAACCAGTAACACTCCAGCCCCATTGTCCTTCATACTAACTGGAATCAGAGCAGCACAAATGGAAAACTGTTTTCCACTCACAGTGTCCCCAGTGTGCTGGCGGTACTAAGCACTGCCAAATCCATCTCACAGTGAGAAAGCATAGATATTTATTATCTGACTCTGAGTGCAGCCGATCACTGAGGTTAACAAGCTGCTTTGGGGTTCAATGATGGAGCTCATCCAGAGGACCCAACGAGACATAACCAGGGAAGCAAACATGTTGTCACACTTGAAATTCTGTAGGCCTAACGATACGTTTGAGTCACAGAAGCATGTGTAGGCATGAAAATGACGACTGCTATTCAAGTTGCACTTTTTTCCCCAAGCAAGCACTGCAGCTGGCACCGTGACAGCGTTCAAATAGTACAAAATCAGCTTTTACCACCATAGCCCCTTTACTTGACAGGAGTGGGATTATTATGATAGATGGGAACACCTTTAAAACACATTCTGGAGGTCTTTAAACGTTTTAAAAAGCAATGCTATTCAAATGTAACGCCTGGGAGGAGGAAGCAGAGTTCGTGCAGCTTCACAGACGAGCCTGTGACAGCCCACAGCCACCTCCAGCACATGTCTGATGACTTACCATTGTTATCTCCCATTTTCCCATTTCGCCTGGTCGCTCAAGGAGCGCTGAGTTTCATCTCAACAGGTCCTGAACCTAAAATGAACTTCCAGCCTTCCCGAAGAGTAGGGTCAGGGCTTCATCTTCGTGTGATAACTTATTCCTATGCTTTTTGTGTGTGTGTGTGTGTGTGTGTGTGTGTGTGTTTTTCCTCCAATAATTTCGTCTCGAACTACATTCGCACGCCTTTTACAATTAGCGGTAAATCCCGACTTTCAGCGGACCGTCTTCGTTACATTTGATGCCGATATACAAACGCGTAGGGTGGTTTCCATATATTTAAACCAACGCGGACGGCATCTTGACCCGCAGTAGTCCTCTAACACCCTCTGCGGACTCTCCTCGTCGACAGTCTCCCTGACTAACCGAACCTCCTCGGCTTTATAAACAGGAGGCGACTCCTGGAGCCGAGTGAGTGCTGAGGTGTGTCTGTGAGCGGAGGGGGCGCATTGGACTCCGCCTTACTTTTCCCCTTTAAGGACAGGTGCCTGCTTGCATGTGTTTGTTAAGAGTTAAATAAAACATAGATACAGTGTTTATGGCTATAAACACATTTTTGTTTATTTGGGGTTAAGAAAAACACACTAATTCTGTGGGACTATTTTTTGCAAAACGCAAGTTGACGAGAAGCTGTAGCTAACTAGCTATGCTACCAGCTTGCCACAGTTATCCGTTTTAGAGAGCACGGACTGCTAAAGTGAGTCTATCTGGTTTTTACATGTAAATAAATAAATATAGCCAAAATGGTTTCAGGACGTTTTCCACACATACTGCAACCAGTAACATGTACAATTCAACTGCAAAGCAAACTAAAATCTTTTATGGATCGAAATAAGTCAAAGTCAAAGTCAACTTTATTTGTCAATTCTGCCACATGTACAGGACATACAGAGAATAGAAATTTCGTTACTCTCAAACCCTAGATGAAATAGCAAATGAACATTTAAATATAAGAGAGTGATTAAAAAATGCAAATGAAATAATTAAAAAGTAAAAATTTAAATAAATACATACAAGTGCACACCTGCCATCAGTTCAAGTGACTTTTAATGAAACTGTGTCAAGTTCAACTGCTCTTGAAGGCCTTCCTTGACTTGCTGGTTCCTACGGCCGAGCAAGAGCCTAAAAAACATTTCAGGGATCTCATTGCTGAAATGGAAAGGGTTGCAAAATAATTTCCAAGGCATTATCTATACCGTGGAATACAGTAAGCACAGTAATCAACAAGGGGGGAAATATAACTGGATGTCCCTCCAAAATTGATGAAAAGACTGGTCAGGAGCTGCAGGAATTCCAGGTGTGGACTGGTCATGTACTACATGTAATAACAATGTATGTAGTCTTCGTGTGAGCAATGTGGTAACGAGGAAAGACAAAGCAAAAGAAATGCATTTAAAACCTTTGGGGAAACAAACATCTAGTCTCAAAAGAGCATGTGGGTAAATCTTTCTTATGAGACCAGTGTTGAATTTTTTGTCCATAATTCCAAAAGATATGTTTGCCACAAAAACAGGACTGTGCATCACCAAAAATACCCACATGGAAGCGCGGTGGTGCTTATCATCAGCTCGAATTGGAGCATTAGTCAAAGTTGGGAGGAATTGTCACAAAACATTCAGGTATCTGCTAGAACACTGCAGAGGAATAATACATTTGAGCAAAGCAAAACCCCAAACTTACATCCAAACTAACAAAAGAATTAACTTTTCAGAGGATTAAAGACTTGTAGTGACCCAATTGTAATAGTTTCAAATGATACATTATAGTGTATATGCACTAGAAGCCTGTTTAAAATGCTACAGTATTAATCACCCAAAAAGAAAATGTGCATTCTGGGTAATGAGTGTTTAAACTGATGCTTTTATTGCTAATACCTAGGCTGGATTATCACATAGGCATTGTGCACACTGGATCATGTCACTTGGCAGTACACCCAAGCAGCAAATTTTAGGTTTTGGTGCTTTTATAACCAAAAACATGGGTATATATTTTTATTTCTTCATAATAGAATTATTATTTTGTAGAATACCAAA
This sequence comes from Aulonocara sp. 'chitande type north' Nkhata Bay, assembly GCF_057382095.1. Lineage (NCBI taxonomy): Eukaryota > Metazoa > Chordata > Actinopteri > Cichliformes > Cichlidae > Aulonocara > Aulonocara sp. 'chitande type north' Nkhata Bay. The sequence continues at coordinate 11,000,782 of NC_141347.1, forward strand.
GCTCAAGTTATGAAAGGGGGGAAAGTTGCTCTCCGTAATGATTCAGAGCTATTATGTGTGTATAGGTCTTGTTATTGAGGAAAGAAGAAAAGTTGGATAGGTCCCATCAAACATTTGTGCCCAGAGTCTCCAACTTGATCATGTAAGCATGGATATTTTTATAGTGGGGTGTTACTAAGCACGATCATATTCAGAAGCTGTCCCCTACATCATCTGCCTGAAAGTCTTCCTCAGTAATCTCCAGTAACTACACATCTCTGTAAGTTCACCATTAGACCATGACGGGCGTTCAAGCTAATTGTGAGATTCCAAAACAGGCCATTCAGGAACAGAGTCCATAGCCTCTCCTTTAGCAGGTGAATGTAAACACAGTCTTCTAATGTCAAACTCAGCACATGTCACATCATTTTCCGCTGTGAACATAAAGCATATAAGCAAAGCGCTTGTTGGTTACTGACTGTTCCAAAGGGTTACACAGAAAACACAAGTATGGAAAAATGTGTGAAATTCAAAGTAGGAGAATGTTATCAGGATCACCTGATATTGTCATAAGATCAGGACATCTGCAGATTTCTGTCTGTCACTGATTCCACTGATATGTTGTTGCTAAAAAGAAAGCAAGTTATATGTAATTAACCCTCTGATGGTCATCGTCAAAATAGGGACCCTTTTGGGTCCCCTTGGATTTTTGATTCTCAATATATCAGTCATTTTAAAGACTAGTTGCATGAAACTTGGCTAGGAGTTGCATTTTAGCATTATTTTTAAAATTCATTGATCCCCTCTATGGTGTTGTGTATAGTAAAGGAGATTCACATAAGTGTTACCATCTGTGGTCCTCGTACCATTTTGGGTCCCATTGACTCCCATTATAATCACATATTTTCGATATACTGTAATCCTGACATGTGATAATTTTTTTCTCGTGAATACCTAATGGATCTAAGCCTCAGGCTTCAAAATAAAGGAAAAATATGTTTCGGATCCAATGAGCACAATATTAGGTACAGCACCACCATAGACATTTTCAGTGGTTTTGAATGCAGGACATGGTTATCTTATTATGCAAAATACATGACAATAAAACAGCTGACCACCATAAAATAGTCTCGATGTAGTGGAACTGATATAAGAGAGTGGTGTGAATGTGATTGAGAATATATTTATAATATATATTACGGGTTTCCCCCCCCCCCCCCCCCCCACCCCCAAAATAAATAAATAAAAAATAAACAGGGGTCTTTATGACAATAAAGCTATAAAAACATAAAAAATATTTACAAATTTATGAAAAACTTTATATCTGTGGTTAGGTCTGAAGTTGTTTAAAAGATCTGATGTGAAAAAAAATGAAAAAACAATTCATAAAATTCATTGCTATATCACCTTTTGGATGGGGACCATTTTGGGTCCCGAGGGATACCAATGGAAGTATATTGCAAAAACTCTTATTGCTCCAAAAATAATAATGCATCCAAATCAATTCTATTCTGAATTCTTTACCTATCCAAGGCTCTAATAACCTCATGCCAAGTAGTTCCATTTGCAACTCATTTTTTGAAAATATTGCATATTATGGTTTTTTACCCCCCAAAATAAAAAATAAACAGGGGTCTTTATGACAATAAAGCCATAAAAACCTAAAAAATATGAAAAAAATTATGAAAAACTTTATATCAGTGGATAGGTCTGAAGTTGTTTAAAAGATCTGGTGTGAAAAAAACTGGAAAAAAAATTCATAAAATCCATTGCTATATCACCTTTTGGATGGGGACCATTTTGGGTCCCGAGGACCATAAAAGGGTGTAAATTTGAAAAACTCTTATTGCTCCAAAAATAATAATGCATCCAAATCAATTCTATTCTGAATTCTTTACCTATCCAAGGCTCTAATAACCTCATGCCAAGTAGTTCCATTTGCAACTCATTTTTTGAAAATATTGCATATTATGGTTTTTTACCCCCCAAAGAAAATAAACAGGGGTCTTTATGACAATAAAGCCATAAAAACATAAAAAATATTGAGAAAATTATGAAAAACTTTATATCAGTGGATAGGTCTGAAGTTGTTTAAAAGATCTGGTGTGAAAAAAACTGGAAAAAAAATTCATAAAATCCATTGCTATATCACCTTTTGGATGGGGACCATTTTGGGTCCCGAGGACCATAAAAGGGTGTAAATTTGAAAAACTCTTATTGCTCCAAAAATAATAATGCATCCAAATCAATTCTATTCTGAATTCTTTACCTATCCAAGGCTCTAATAACCTCATGCCAAGTAGTTCCATTTGCAACTCATTTTTTGAAAATATTGCATATTATGGTTTTTTACCCCCCAAAATAAAAAATAAACAGGGGTCTTTATGACAATAACGCCATAAAAACCTAAAAAAATGTAAAAGAAAATTATGAAAAACTTTATATCAGTGGATAGGTCTGAAGTTGTTTAAAAGATCTGATGTGAAAAAAAATGAAAAATTAATTCATATATGATATTGCTATATCACCTTTTGGATGGGGACCCCTTTGGGTCCCAAGGGATACCAATGGATGTATACTGTAAAAACTCTTATTGCTCCAAAAATAATAATGCAGCCAAATCAATTCTGTTATGAATTCTTTACCTATCCAAGGCTCTAATAACCTCATGCCAAGTAGTTCCATTTGCAACTCATTTTTTAAAAATATTGCATATTATGGTTTTTTACCCCCCAAAAAACAGGGGTTTTTATGACAATAAAGCCATAAAAACCTAAAAAATATGAAAAAAATTATGAAAAACTTTATATCAGTGGATAGGTCTGAAGTTGTTTAAAAGATCTGGTGTGAAAAAAACTGGAAAAAAAATTCATAAAATCCATTGCTATATCACCTTTTGGATGGGGACCATTTTGGGTCCCGAGGACCATAAAAGGGTGTAAATTTGAAAAACTCTTATTGCTCCAAAAATAATAAAGTATCCAAATCAATTCTGTTATGAATTTTTTACCTATCCAAGGCTCTAATAACCTCATGCCAAGTAGTTCCATTTGCAACTCATTTTTTAAAAATATTGCATATTATGATTTTTTACCCCCCAAAAAACAGGGGTTTTTATGACAATAAAGCCATAAAAACCTAAAAAATATGAAAAAAATTATGAAAAACTTTATATCAGTGGATAGGTCTGAAGTTGTTTAAAAGATCTGATGTGAAAAAAAATGAAAAAAAAATTCATAAAATTCATTGCTATATCACCTTTTGGATGGGGACCATTTTGGGTCCCGAGGACCATAAAAGGGTGTAAATTTGAAAAACTCTTATTGCTCCAAAAATAATAATGTATCCAAATCAATTCTGTTATGAATTTTTTACCTATCCAAGGCTCTAATAACCTCATGCCAAGTAGTTCCATTTGCAACTCATTTTTTAAAAATATTGCATATTATGGTTTTTTACCCCCCAAAAAACAGGGGTTTTTATGACAATAAAGCCATAAAAACCTAAAAAATGAAAAAAAAATTATGAAAAACTTTATATCAGTGGATAGGTCTGAAGTTGTTTAAAAGATCTGATGTGAAAAAAAATGAAAAAAAATTCATAAAATCCATTGCTATATCACCTTTTGGATGGGGACCATTTTGGGTCCCGGCGACCGTGAACGGGTGTAAATTTTGACGGCTATCCAAGTATGTATTTTATTGATTTTTAAGCTATATTCAACTTTATTGTTGATGATCTGTATGGAAATATATGTATGCTTAATCCCCATGTTATTTTTGTTCTCTAACCTATGAACTATGAGGAAATAAGTGCGTATGTGTGCTCGTGTTCCGTCAGTCCACTGGCTCCAGCGTTTCGTAGAGCCAACTGTTCTGTGAAAAGCTGGTGCTTCTTTTCTGTACTTGGCATTTTGCTCAGTCACGTCCTTCTTTTATTGTTCAACAAAAGCATCACGTTGTCTTTGTTTAGTCTCCTTCAGGGACTCCCTGAAACACTCAGCCACAAATGCGTGATCAAGCGTTGCCAGATGTTTTGGGTCACAACTATTCATGGGTGCTATCTCATACAAGTCGTATTGAAGTGTTTTGTGGTAACAAACGCAGTGAAACAATTGATAGGAGAGACTTCCTGATTCTACTTTGTCTCGGAGCAGATCACGTTTCCATTTTCCAGCCAGAGATTCCCTAAAGCTACGTCACTGCTTTAACACTTACGACACCCTTAGACGTCATCCACCAAATTCTAGTCACTGTTGATGATGCTGCCGTCATGTTCTGTTGGGAGGCCAGAGGCACTACTAACACGGGCCAGTTGTAACATGCTCAGTTCCTTAAAGCAGAAACTTTGTTTTGAGAAACTCTGCATGCTAATGTAAATGGCCTGTAAATGGCCTGTATTTGTATAGCGCTTTTCTAGTCCCTAAGGACCCCAAAGCGCTTTACACAACCTGTCATCCACCCATTCACGCACACATTCACACACTGGTGATGGCAAGCTACAATGTAGCCACAGCCACCCTGGGGCGCACTGACAGAGGCGAGGCTGCCGGACACTGGCGCCACCGGGCCCTCTGACCACCACCAGTAGGCAACGGGTGAAGTGTCTTGCCCAAGGACACAACGACCGAGACTGTCCAAGCCGGGGCTCGAACCGGCAACCTTCCGATTACGAGGCGAACTCCCAACTCTTGAGCCACGATCGCCCCATAATGTGCAGAATTCATTCACAGAAAAGTGATTTTGACATAAGAAAGTTACTTTTTGGGATGTGAATTTAAATTTATGTCAATTGTTTCCCTGGATTATATTCATGCTAATATAGGCTTTGCTATCTAGAATACAAGACTGGACCCTGTATGACGTATAAAAGGAGCAGAATGTCACAGAATTGGAGCCCCGCTGTTTGTCTATCCTTGGCACCTTACTAAATGGACACATTTAATGTAAAATGATTTAAAACAACATTTAAAAATGAAAATACACTATTTTTTATTTACACGTTTTTGTCTGGACTGTTTAAAACAGTATTAGCCTACAAAAACGATTACATATGGACAGGAAAGAAGCATCAGTTTCTCTTTGTCATCTCTTTCATCTCATATTATTCTATTTAGGTTAGAAACTGATCTTGTCTCATCAAATAATCAGTGTGTTTGAGAAAAATGGTCATTGCATCTCAAATCATTGTAAGCCAACTCCGAGCTGCTGAAAAAATGTTATGCTCCAAAGTTTGTACAGATAATGTTGGCTTTGAAATTGAAGTTTGATGCTTGTTTGGTTGGTTGGGTTTTTTGCCCATTGAAAAATGAAGCAGCTTTCAGCCAGAATACCTCTTAAAAATATTAGACAATAACCTAAAATGTCCACTGGTGTTTCTTACCATTGAAGTGAAGGACTAAATTGTAATTTGGGACACAAAAAATATCTGATGATGAATTAAAATATGAAAAAAGAGCACACATTAATAAAAAAAAAAACTTCACAAAAGACAACTAGTGACCATTTCTCAATGGTAAATAGCCGCATTTCACATTAATGCAAGATAAAAATGTAATGAATAAATAAATAACATAAAAAAAATTTAGTCAAAAAAGAAGAAAATAGAATAATTGCTTTTTTAAACTTTTTAGACAGATCTAAAAGTATAAGTGCTAAACATTTGTTAGCTTACATTATTAGAGGCCACTACAGTGCTGCAATTCATTTGAGATATAACAATTTAGTATGAATACATTTTTTCTGTGTTGCAATAATCTCTTTCTGCTGTTAGAATAAATAAAAATGATGTGATGCAGTCAAGCTAACCCATTCTTGGAAAATAAAATCCTTTCTCAACTGGGTCTACCCACTTCCATGCAGACTGTTGGGGTGATGTCATACATGACTTGTCCTCACTAAGTGGTGATGCACAGGTCCAAATATATCCAGTTCAAGCTCATCGCTTCACAAAACAGCCCCCTGTAGACTTCTTCAGACCTATGCATATCTTCTTGCATGCTGAAGTATGTCTGGCAGACTGTATCACAATTTAAACTTGAGATTTCCTCTATTAGCTTCTGAAATGGAAGCTTTGTATTTACACTCATTCAGTGTCATTGGGTTAGGGTTCCTAACAACTGCATTTAGTAACAATTTGGATGTCTTACTAGGAACTAGTGAATTGTGGTGATGCTTGAGAAAGAGAACAACCAATGTTGCTGAGATTGGCAGCTGGGTTTCTCCTGGAAAAGCTTTGATCTAGAATACGGGGTACGGTACGGTCTTGATTAATGATTGGGCCAAAAGAGCAGCATTTGCTTCTCGACTCCAGATACCTGATTGATTTATGATATTGCGAAGCAGTAATGGATAAAGAAAAGCTGGCCAGTGGGTCCCTCAACCCATCATAAAGAAACACATTTACAGGTAGTTAATAGAAGACTCTGGATTTAGGAATTCAAAGACTTCAGAGGTTGACTTGCGCACAAAAGGTGCAGCAGCAGTACGGAATGCAGACAGACTGTTTCTTATCTGCATAGCACCTGAGACGAATACCTTTTGAATGTCACCCTAAGCATCACCTCATGACAGGAGCTGGAATGGACATGTGTTGTTTATCGACAGCATGTTCACCATTTTGGATTTAGTCTCAATCTTTTATAGCCACAAATGGTGAACTTGTGCATTTAGAACAGCTATAACAGTGAAATACTGAGCTTACCTTTACAAAGGTGTTACTCTATAAGAGCTAACTGATTCAGTAAAGTGGTTCTTCATAGTTTCTATGCATTTATAACTTTACAATGGTAAATTACATACCCTGCAATATATTAGCTTGCATCCCACACACAAAACAAGGAAGTCGGCCCTCATTATCTTTACTCAGCCTTTTTTTAATAGGGGGGGGAAAGCGCTTGAACTAGAAACGACTGAGGGATTACCAAAAAGCTGTGTTACATTGTTCAGGGTTAGAAGGCTCACACAGAGACGGTGAGTGCATACCAGTCAGTCTTAAGGACTCCACCACTCTTGTAAATGACTCTCGGGCTGTTCAGGTGTTCTCTGGAAGGAAAAAAACGAGCTTTGTTGACCACTTCAGGACCTCTGACGTGAAACCGCTATGAAAACAGCATCTTGTGGGATCAGAGGTCTTAAACATTGTTCACCCAGGTTCCCTGGAAGTATTCATAGAGCATGATGTATTATGCCGCAAGTCAGGTGGGTTACTGAATCAGCGCGCTGCATCTACGCAAACCACGAGCAGATCAAATCAGTCGGTCATGGGTAATGTAACATAAGCGAGGTCTTGGCCAAGAAATACCACAAACCTGCCCTCTGTGCATGCTGACTCAGAAACAGAATGATGCATGGATTTGAAGGTAGCAGATGGTATTCCGGTTCTGCGTCGTAGCATGTGTCACGGGTGTTTATAGTGTCATGGCTTCATATCACTGAATTTTGCATCTCAATCCTCTTTGCATGTGGTCTCTCCGACCATGTATGATATGTCTTTCCTTGAATGACTCATCGTCCATGTGGAAACTCTAGCATGTAGCGCTGCAGTGGATGACAGGTTTGAAGGAAAGGTGTGACACTTGGAGTTCACTCAGTATTGGCATTATTCAAACATTTACTTAGTGTCACAGAGGAGCTGTACTGAAAATGGAGGGAAGCGACACTGAGGCGGTGGCTCAGAGTCAACGTGACAAAGTGCATGCACCATAAACACAGCTTGAGAAGTCTTTGAATTCTTTAAAACAAAGTACAATGCTTAAAAAAATACAGGTTCAAGTACAGCATCAAGTCAAAATTACCTCCAGTAGGACACTAGTGTGAATGTCTCTGACCGAACAATCAGAAATAGACTTAATGAGGGTGGCCTGAGGGCTTGATGTCCTGTAGTGTGCCCTGTGCTCACTGCCCGGCATTATGGAGTCCAACTGGCATTTGCCATAGATTACAAGAATTATTGAGGTCCACCAATAGCACCCTTTGTTTTTCATAGATGAGACTAAGTTCACCCTGAGCACACGTGACAGCCATGAAAGGGTTTGGAGAAGCCTCGGAGAACATTATGTGGCTTGTAAAATTGTTCAGCATGGCCGGTTTGGTGATAGGTCACTGACAGTGAATCATATCCATGGAGGGACACACAAACCTCTGCAGGGTAGGTAACGACACCCTGACTGCTATTAAATATTGGGATGAAATATCTGGACCCAGTGTCAGACCCTCAACTGGTCCAGTGGGTCCTGGATTCCTCGTGGTGTGTGACAATGCCAAGTCTCATGTGACAAAAGTATGCAGGCAGTTCCTGGGAGGATAAAGAAACTGACTCCATTGACTGGACCCCACAATCACCTGACCTAAATCCAACAGAAGAACTCTGCGACATCATGTTTCGGTTGCACGTCAAACTGTTTGGAAGCTCAGTGTTGCCCTGGGCCAGATCTGGGAGGAGCCCAAGCACGTGGGAACCATACACACTGCTGAGAACCATTCTTGAGTTTCAGTGAAATTTCAGCAAAAAGGACGAGCCTGCCATGTCATTTTGTTCCCTCCTTTATCTTTGAATTCAGCCCTCTATAATTTGATAACTGTCATTTTCATCAAACATTGTGGCATCCTATTCCTTCCTACAAATTTCCCCCCAAAATTATTAATATAGATACGCAACATGATTTTTCCCCATAACGATCAGATGTGTTTTCAAAGTGTTCCTTTAATTTTTTTTAGCAGTGTATTCATTCAAAATCAAGGGCATCCTGTTACCTGTTCGAAAACACTCTGCATTAAAACATTTCCAGAAGTGTGTCTACTGGCAGCTCTCTGACTGAAGGTCCTGTCTCTGAACCGTAACGGAGTATTTTAAAAGTATTCAGCCATATTCCATTACTGCAGAGTTGTTGATATGACTCCTAGAAAGTTGATTTTTATCAAACCCTGACAGACTTTCCCGCATTAGTCATTAGACACTTACGTAAAGCCAGCATTTACACACTACAGGTGATTTTACTGTGCCACGCTGAATGACCTGTAGTGAGGATATGCACACCCTCTCATGGTCAAACGTAGAACAGCAGTTAGGATTTTATGGATTTCTACAAACTGTAACTATGTTTTCTAAGTTTAAAGCTAAAAGGAAAGATGTGACATTTATATGTTAGTTTTGTAAGGATTTATTCAAAATCAATATATAGAATTTTTTTTTGGGGGGGGGGGGGTCACACTCTCAGTTCCAGCAGGGAACAGAAAGTGTGACCATTTAAGCTTAGAAAGGAAACTAACCTGAGCTTATCCCCAGTACCTGAAAGACACGAGTCACATCAGGTCTATCAGAATGACACCAATGCTGAAATACTGGGAGCACCTTAAAGCCTTCGGTATATGAATACATAAAGAGTCACATGGATTTTTATAGAAAACTATGCTTTATTTGAAAACAGTTCAGCTTCACAAAAATGACAAAAAAAATCCCCTCATCCGAACCAGCACATCTATCAAGATACAAGGTTTTTTTGCTTTTGGTTACATTTCCATATGGCTGCTGATGACAGGAATGCCGCAGCACCAGATGCTTTAGGCAAAGTGGTATAAAAGCACTATGTATACCTGACTGCTGGGGTAATGGCTTTGGTGCCTACATGGTTAACTGTTAATTCAAATATGACACAAGTTATACATATTTATAGATATTTTTAAAAAAAAAAATACAAGAATAAAAACCGATCATATTACAAAACTGTAGCAGATGACCCTTTATATGTACCTTCCCGTACTACTCAAATATTAACAGTAAAACATGACAAAAAAAACAAACAAAAAAAAACAAAACAAGAATTCTACATACCACTAACATGTTTGTTCATTTTTCTTTTTCAGTTGATAAACGTGCAGTCTCTACGTTTTTAACATCCACAAAACCTGCCAGACTTCATGATGCTTTCAGCAAGAAACAAGATGTGGGAATGTGGACATTTTTAGGTCTGTGTCCAAACTGAGGTTCAGAAGAGCTTATGAAGCATTTAGTAATAACCAAATTCAGCAGACACAGCTTATAATCGATGACATGAACTTGTTATCCAACTTCAAACTCAACAAAACCCCAGTTGTCTTTAGTCCACGATCTCACCCCGCTACACGGAGTGGTCTACTGAGCTGGGTCAGTCTTGTTCTTCTTTTTCAGGATTTTGAGGAGTTTCTCGGACATCATGTAGGGCCTCTCCGGGCTGCCGTCATTCCTCTCCAAATCCTCCACTGGAAAGAGGTCAAAGAAAAGGACATTAATGCTTTTCGATGCTTTCGAGGACTTGGCATAAGTTTAAATGAGCATCAGATTTTGCAATGTATATTGACAGGTAGGAAATCTGAATGAAAACCTTTCAGTTCTGCAAAAACAAACAAACAAACAAACAAACAAACCCAAAAAAAACCATCCGTTTTTTTTTATTAAACAGATCTCACTGGTTAAATTGTGTTTATTAAACCAACTGCACTGCAAAACACACAGTCATTAAAAAAAAATATTTTAAAAGGCAAAGCTACGCTAATTTACAGTTTAAAAAAACCAAAACAAAAATTGCATGACTAAAAGACTCACCAGCATTCATTAAACAGAGACAAATGTGTTATGGCTTAGAGTGAACATAGATTAAAGTGCTTCACTGAGTGTATTAAAAAAAGATTCTGTTTGCATCAACTGTAAACACTAATGTGCAAAACATTAATAATGCTGTCAATTAGGCACATGATTGGCTTCAAGTTTCTATTAGCTAGTGGCAGTGAGAGCATGTTTTATGGAGGCAACGCCGAGTTAGAAATATGAAGTCACCTCATAGGGAGCCATTTACCCAGATGTTCACTGAAGTTTCACATTTTCAATAGCCATAAAACATCTGCCAGCTTTCAGCACGCTAAACAGGATGAAGCGAGTGTCAATAAATCTCTGAGTGTGAGGTGACATCACTCGTATCACAAAATTCATACAACAATTAAACACATACCAAACTCCTGCCTGCTGTAAAGCCCTTCTGTTCGCTTAAGTTGACCCTTCGCTAAGCCCCACCTCCATAGTGACGAATAATGTCTGTTGTGCTGATTTATTTGAATTATTTTAGAAACAATCACAAACTGTATATAAAACATGAGCATGGCCACTATGACATCACCTTTTGGTTTTTGGAACCCCAACTTTTGGCCCTTCCCATCGTATAATGTTTGTTTGTTTTTTGTTTTTTTAAACAAGATATGAAGTGTGAGGGTGGATCTCTTCAAGTCTGTTAGAGTAACTTGGACCATAATTAGTCGTTTAATCATTTTTCTGTACTCATCATGATATCACACTAGCCACTGATGACATCATCAGTTTGAGGATTGCATTTACTGCGGTCATAAATATAGTAAGTAGTAGGCTTGTTTTCCCACAGACTTCCATATAACTTGAGTCGCCGCCCCCTACTTGCCGCTAGGATAAAAGCAGGTTTAAGACACAAATGCAACTCTATTAAACTACCCTATTACATAAGAAAGTAGTTTGTTTAAAAAACTCTGATTATAGCTTCTACAGGGTTTGGTTACCAGCTGTAACCAGAGTTTTCTTGTCCTATACTGTACTACAGTAGTGTGATTTTGTGTTTGTTTGTTCGATTTATTATTACCATTATTTCCTAGCAACAAGCCATGCTTTAGGCTTACTTTTAGGCAGTCTACTTTACTTTTGGTTAAAATATTTGCCTAACAAGCAAAAGATCACCAGTTGGGGAGGAGACAAATTCCTAGCAGGGTTACATCAGGAAGGGCATCCAGTGTCAAAATCCACAAGATCAAATATGCAGATTGGATCGCTGTGGTGATGCCTTGCGAGTAAAAGAACCACTGAAAAAATGAAGCCACGTGCTTCACTCTTAAATGTGTTTTCTAAATATAACAAATAGTATTCGACAGTATTTGCTGTGAGTTTGTGAAATTCTACTGAAGACAATGTGGTATCCGCTGCTGTATAAAACGCTACTTAGTGTCGGATGTAACAGTTTTTAAAGACCACCAGAGGCAAACGAAACCAAGCCTAGATAATCCATTTAGGGAACGTTCAACGTCCTATTACCTCAGGAGGATGCTGAAATCACTCTGAACTGAAAAACTTCCTTCATTCATTTTGAAACTTGCAGGGTTGCATCTGCACAAAGTGGACTAAAGCAAAATGCTGAATCCCTGCCATTTTAAGGCGTGGTGTTTTGTAGCTGTACTAGTATCTGAGAGAAGTTAAGGGAGCAGATGACAGAGTCCCAGCTCATACTTTGAAAGGGTTCAAAATAAAAAGACTTTCTGGATTTTTCTCTGCCTGTAATTAAGTGGAAAATCTGAGTTTTTCCCCCCACAAACTCCTCTCTAAGCCGTGTCCTCCTCCTGAGCCTCCTGTTTCAGCTGGGTGTCTTCATCGTGTTGCTGCTGCTGCTGCTGAGCAGAGGGCTCAGATGGATCCTCCTCCTTGTTCTTCCACAGAATCTCACGAAGACTTGGCGACATGTAATAAGGCCTCGCAGCTGAGCCGTCATTGCGCTCCAGGTCTTCACCTTATCGTGTTTTTGATTATTTTGTGTTAATGGGTGAATGTGAAAAAAATGTATGCATACACCAGGGTGTTAGAGGGCAAGTGGGAAGGGAAATAAGAGGGGGCGAATTAGGAAGTGAGAAATAGGAAAGGAGACACAAAAAGAGAAAGAAAGTCAAATGGCAAGCAAGCAAAAGCACCCAAAGTATCACTTCATCACCAAGCAGCAACATTTTTCAGGCTAACAGGAGCAGGCTGTTATTTTGAAATGTAGCACACCGTATTTCATGCAATTTAAAATTAGTGACAGCCCAACACCAGAAGCAAAGTGAGAAAAGTTTTCATTTCGCTCATTCCTAACATTACGCCCTTCCTCCACAGTTTTTTTTTTCCCCTTTCACGTAAGAACCTGTTTGGACGTTTGCGTGGATAATTTGAATTACATACAGATGTCACAACTGACTGAGAATGTGTCACTTACAGAAACACAGGAACAGAGTGTCCACGCACATGGAGTACACGCTGAAGAATGCATGGGCGATGAGGTATGAGCAAACCACCATAGTCTGATAGAGATGACAACAACCACACAAACATTATCCTTCAACAAAACAATTAAAGACAAGAAAAGAAAAAAATAGAAATTCAGTCCTGCTTACCAGGATGGGTACCCAGTAGTAGTTCAGGGTTGGAGCTGTATTCTGAAAGGCTTTCACTCTCCCAGAGAAGAAGAAGAAGGAAAAGACCCCTGTGGAGAGAAACCCCAAAGAATATATAAATACAATTCCCATGTACACTACACAGTCTGAGCTGATGATTACAATTTCTATTAGCTATAAATAACGTTGTACATTATAAAATCAGTGGAAGCGATCCAGTCCTATTTAAAGCTCCAATTAAATCCTACTTCCAAAATATAAACAAATCCTAAAACACCACAGTTTGCAAGTTTGCTCTTATTAAAGGAGCCAGCAGGTCCTGCAGTAAGTTTGCAGGATTTCATCTGCTATGCAGACTTTTCTGGACTGTGAGTTGAATCGGTCATCCAGCGATGGGTCGACACAATCTTTCCAGGAAATGCTGGTTTAGTCTGATATGGTCAACATGAAGAAAAAAAAATTACATAAACAAAAAGCAGACTCACCCAGAAGCCCAACAATGAGCAGTTTGCCCAAAAATAAAATGAAATCTGTCACTTTATCCAGCACAGCCACCCTGCAGGGATTTAAAAACAGGCATTTACTCCAGTCAGCTTTATACGATTAAACATTTAACAAAATGCTTTCTGATGAGGTGATGATTTTACACTCACCTGATCACATTCCTCATGAGGAGGAAGAAGGCGTCTCTGGCAGAGGTGCAAAAGTTTTTCCCATAGATCGCCGACTAGAGGCCAAATGCAGTCATTACATCAAGATAACATTTAACATTATAAGTACCAAGCTTTTAATCACGCCAGCTCAGAGACTTGAATAAATAATAACTGAAACACGTACCATAATATACGCATTTCTGTTCAGGAACTTGACAAATTTCTCCAGACACCAGAAACAGCACTTCAGACAGCACAACAGGAACTTTGCAAACTTATTTTGGGCTCCTGTGAATGAGAGCAATCAACCTTTAACAGATGTTAGACTTAAATAGGTCACTTTTATGGAGTCATTTATGACTCCATAAAATGTAGCAAACCTTTTAGCTTGTGGTCCAGATACTCCAGCAAAACCCTGATGATCTGGATGATGGAGAGGATAAGGGAGCCAAATGCCAGAGTCCCTGTGTGATACCTAAAACAATTAAAGAATGAAAACAGGAAGTATGTTTCAGGACCCGGCAAAGCAAATGTCAGAAGACAGTTTTACTAAAAGTCTTCACCCAACACAGATACAAACCTGAGAGATCTCCCAAGAGAAGAAAACACTGGGAAAGCAGGAATGTCATCTGGCTTTTTGGCAGCCCAGTAGTAAGAAGCAAACGCCCCGGCTAGGGTCATCTGTCCCAGTCCCAAGACAAAATTGGCACACCAAAAGAAGAGGAAGACGTTGTAGAACTGCAGGGCAATTAGGTATTTGTGGTAAGGGGTCTCTCCACCGTAGAAAGCAAAAAGGCACTTCGAGTCAGCACACTGGGCTTTCATGGGACTCGTCGAGTAGTTCTGAACAAAGACACGGTTAATTTAGTGACGCCGCAAATGTATTTCTCAAATCCAAAACGTTAAGTCCAAGCGGCATGCATGGAAGTGAAGTGAGATGAAAATTTAACACACAAATAAAGAGGAGAAAAACTTACAGCCGGGTCACACGTTTGTCTTGAGTAGTCACAATTTGTCTCATTGAAGATTTTGTAGATAGGCTGATTGGACGTGGACAAGAAACTGATCAGTTCTGTTAAGGCTTACCATCATTAACTGATAACAAAACTGACAATTATGAGTGTATAATAATACTACTAATAATAAAGAATAATATGCATGTTCCTCTGTTTTGATTGGTTTATTTGTTCATGAATGCAGTGAACTTTAATCACGCAGCTGCAGAGTATGCGTGATCAAACTTCAACCTTAGCTTTTAATGTGAATTTACCAGCCCTGTTCATCATCCCTGCACAGACTCTGTCTAAGGTATCTTTACCTCAACTGTTCATTCAGTTCATTCATAGACACATTAATTTTTTAAGTCAGTTTAAAAGTTTAAATTCTTCAAGAACATTTAAAAAAAAAAAAAAAAAAAAAAAAAAAAAAACAGTTCAGAGTTGTATTTTTCATTTCCTCATCAACCCTAAATAACAACACTACCACGAACAATAGCTTGAAAGGATACACAGCAGTTACTCCCCAGTAGGCAATGACCACAGCCAGGAGGAGGAATGTAAACAGTGGGTAGAAAAGGGAACACAACATATGTCCAATTGCTCTGAAAACAGGATCACAGCATCAGTCGTAAAAGCAAATGCAAACATCAACCTTCACAGTTATGTATCAGGTTCTTTATCTGCACCCTTAATGCAGCGCTTAAATCCATTACTGTGAGTCACTCTAAAATAAACAATATAACGTCTAAGTTTTATTGATCTGTTTCTCTCCTACTTGCTACAGCTCTAAAATGAAGGCTGACCTGCTGGCTTCTTTAATAAGAGCAATGGCAATGAGGATCCTCTTCCAAAGGAAGATGAGCAGCAAAATGATGATGACCTCCACAATGGCTAGAATAATAACTATATAAGGAGATAAGAGAAAAATCATGTGAGTGTCTCAAGTTTTAATCAACATATGTTGAGTGTGGATGATAATCCATGGAGATTTTGAGGATGTATACTGACTGAAGGCCAGCCAGGTCTGTCTAATTTGCAGGTAGACTGTGAAATCTGTCTGGAAGCCCAGATCCTTGATAGTCACATTAGCGCCGGCCTCTCCTTTCAGGGCTGCATACTCCATGTAGCAATGGAAGATACCTAATCAGCAACAGGAAGCACACAGAAAAGCAAATAAATTTTTTGGGAAATCAGGTGGAAAAAGAGGCCTTATTTCCTTTTGGGTTTGCTTCCAAACAGACGAGGAGATCTCTTTCATTTCAAGAGTCAGATCAACTGTGAATCGGTTACAATGATAACTTTGACATCTACCTCAGCAGACTTCTCTCTCTGCCCCCTGCTGACCCTGAAAAAACTATTCTTTTCAGTCAATAAAAAAGCCAATTAAGTAAAATCAAAGGTCAAGTAGGATACTAGATCATTCTTAAGAACATTCTTACTATATTTGCCGCAGATCATTTTACAGTGATGTTTATCTTCACATTAGCCTAGCCTATTTTCATCAATCTTTCCATCTTGTGGCCACAATTTTCTTTTATCCCTGGTAGCACACTTTCCTTGTATCCCATTGGAAACAGCAGCACACCTCTCTTTCAAATGAGTATTAATTTCTGTTTTTTTGGTTTTTGTGGTTTTTTTCCCCACATGCCGTTGTGGATGAGCTGATGGAGAGGAGACAACATCAGCACTTTCAGATTAATCTATCTGAGAAATTACTTGGTTCAACAAGTCTGCAAAGTTTAACTAGTTGTTTTGCTAACACTCCACATTAATTTTTCAATTCCACTCCTTTAGAACAGATTTGTTTTCAGTTGACGGTCTTATGGTCGTCTGTTAAAGCCATAAAAATACTAACTTGCATTGCTTTTTCTTTGACTGTAAAATCAGTCTGTCAGTGATTCTTCAGTAGTACACTGGAGAGTAGCAAGGTAGCAGAGATTGAGGGTTACGTGGATGGTAGGAGTTAAAAAGAAAAGCTTAAAGCAGTTAAAATAAAAGTTAATTACTTTTTGAGACACTGAAACTGAACTCTGCGCTAAGCTTGCCAAGTGTGAACAGCACTGTTTAGAGATACTTTGAAGTAATCTGTGAAATGATCAATGACTTGGTAATGATGGAGAAAATTCTTTTTCCACAATAATGAATGTGTGTTTTTTTAATATACGCTTGGTAAGCACATGCAAAATTCAGCATTGCCAGCTGTTTGTTTTTGCATGAGACATGTCTTTCCCCCAAAGGTGTCTCATACTCTCATTCCTTTTAGTGTGAAAGGATCAGGATAGGATATGACAGGAAGTGACGCTGTGTTTTTCTTCACACTCAATTAAACAAATGGCACATTTTTATTCAAATAGAAAATCTAACATCACAGCTGTGGGTCACTTCACTCAAACTTTGCATCTTCCTTTCATGCAAATTCCTTCAGTTTGCATTTTTTCCACACTGACTACAGTTTTCTGACAACAAGGACTTTCACAATTTATCCCCAGTCAAAAGTTACCAACCCTGCATTAATATTCCTGCTGTGCTGAATTCATGCTCACGGTTATACTGACACTCATGATTTACTTACTGACCAGCTAGTCTGGACCTGCTTTCTGGGTAGGACCAGATTACTAAGCCATTATGAACCACAATGATATTTTCCACCTTGTCCCTTACCATAGCCTATCACCGCTACCAACATGGCAATCATGACCCAGACCATGATCCCTGCCAGGAAGCGGAGGAGGATGAGGAAGACGAGGCTGATGATCATGGCTATAACCAATCCCCTGCAAAGAGGAGGTACGGTCAATTTAAGGAAAATCTCTTTGCAATACAAACAGAGCTGACAAGGATGAAAAAGGAGAGTTTATTACTTACAAGAGGATCCAGTACCAGCAATGTGTGAAATCCTCAAAGATTTTCATCACCACCTGACGAGCTTCCATTACCACAGTGGCATTCCTGTGGAGAGATTCCTGTATGTTTATCTGCTTCAGGAATTTCTCATCACACTTTATTTGTAGTGGCCGGTTGACACAGACCAAGAGAGAGTAATGTAGTTGAAAACTAGCTGTGTCGCAAAATTCTACTGATGTATACTCACCGTACACCAGCAACAAGGTCTTGGGCGTTTCTAGTTTCATTTCCATCATTAAATGTGGAGCTGTTTCCCACAGTTATCACCCCTCCTTTCATGCCCAAAGCTGGGAAGCACCTGCGGGTGACTGAAAGAAAAGTAGAGAAACGTGTCATTGTCAAAAATACAAAAACAAACAAATGAAATGAGTTTCCCTACATGTGTAAAGAATAATACAGTTTTCTGTGTGTTACGTCCCCACATAAAAGCTAGGCGATGAGGGTGGGGGGCCAGTAACAGTTTGATCCAGGTGAAATGAAAAGAACGCCAGGCAGAGGTACTCCCACAGCCTCACAGGATGTAACAATGTGTAGTGAGATGTTTTCATAGTGGGGCTTCTTTTTGTAAATTAATTATTTTAAAAAAAAAGATGTGTCATTTTCAGCTAATAGTAAATAATTTGTACTAGATATTTGTTAAACTACAGTACTAAAATATTTTATAATTCTTCAGCCAGGAAGGAGTGCAGAAAGATAAAGAAGTTCAAGTACAGTGCAGATAAGCAGCACAAATGATGTGATTGAATCAGATCCAATTTATGTTGTCTAGTTGTTAAAAATGGGGTAAGATGGGTTTGTTTGTTTGTGTGTATAAATCTGACGGTCTCTCTGCTTGCCTTTTTGTAAAGGTCAAAGGTCATGAATCATGCAATGATACTATCATTGCATGAATATTCCACTCCCCTAAAATTCCTTTGAAAAAGAATCATTTACACATATTTAGAGATTCTACTTACAGGGTTTGCTGGGAAGCAGCATTGCAGGACAGAGACGTTGCTTAAGGATTTCTGCAACACCCTAAAAACACAGTATATCCAAAACATAAGTGAAGGTCTGTAGAAAGCATTCGAATATATCGATACCCGAGATAGTACAGAAGACTTCAAGTACAACTCACCATTGTGTTGGTCACTCCTTCTTCGCAGAAGTTTTTATAGTAGGCAAAGTCACTATTGACAGCGTATGCTTTGATTAATGTCATGAACTTATCAGGGCACTTCTCCACACACATCTAAAGATGAACATGGACAGCAGGACAGTCAGGCCACATTCCCATCACAAAAGCAGTCAAAGAAATAATGTAATAATAATCCTTCTTCCGCTTGTTCTTAGCCGTCTCTTCTACAGAAGTGAGGCTTTTCCTCCCATCCATTCCTGTACAGGGTTCTAGTTATCGTTGTTCGGGGGTGCACTGGTGAGAGTCTTTTCTTTGAAAGCTTTCATTTCATACTACTGGCAGGCTTGTTTTCTACTGTGTGGCTCTTTGAATTTCTTTATGACACTTCTCACTCTAGCCCGTGATACCTGGAACCGCTGTGATCTTTGTATATCCATCTCCTGTTTTGTTAGCGTCAATAATTCTTTAAGCTTAAACTGATTTCTTTTGTTTTTGACAATAAAATGTTCCAAAAGAACAGTTCAAACCCATGTTGGAGTTTTTAAATTGTGCGTAAATTGGAAAATAACCCTCAGTTTTCAGTTGATGTTGTTAAGCATTGAGGATTGCAAAGCACAGCAGTGGTTTGTACTATGGCTCAATAAAAAGGTCAGTTTTTCCAGGCCTAGAAACACTGACCCTGTTCATTTTGTTTTCTGAAATAATTCTGTTATTTTGGCCAATCACAAATGTATTTTTTCTAAAGAAAACTTGCTGATAGGGGGCTGGGAGAGTAACTTTTCTCCTCATCTGTAAACAAAAGCAAAAAGCCAACTCTGCCCCAACTCTACACTCATAATTTTAAGCCTTCACGACAAAGCACATAGTGTATATTGTGTTTTTCTTTTTGTTTAAATAAATATTATAAAGATTCATCAACAGAGGAGTTGGCACCTGTGTGGTTGGGCACTGGAACTCCAGCAGCACCATGGGACTGGCACACTTCATGATGTTGAAGTAGAACAAAAAGGGCTTCTTCCTGTTGGGAACAAGACCAAAGAAAGTGCACAGAAATGTACACAAATTTCTAATTAACTATTTTTGTCCAGGGACAACACAATGCTGTCACAACAGTGTTTGCAGGGATTATTCAGCGGTCCTGCCTTTCAATTGGCTAACATGTGCTAGGTACTTTCCAGTTTACTTTTACACATTCCAAAAATACATGGTGTGGCTATTGAAACAACCCCAAAAAAAGTATACAAATAATAATAATAATAACACTAATAACACAAATGAATAATAGTACCAGGTAAGGAAATTCCCAAAAATTGATTCTTTTCAGCTGGGACTGCAGAAGTCACCTGGATGAGGGACGAAACGTTTCTCCCACTGAAAACGCTACGTCCAGATGAACAGAATCTACTTTTTGGGAACTAACTTAATGTAAACATGCCAGGAAAACCTTTGAGTTAACTTGTTAGCCATAATTGATTGTATTAATGTTGCCTAATTAAGTTAGCTAGCTAAGCTTTCAAACCAGTTGTATATCTTTTTAGATGGTGGTACACAAAAAAGCCTGAGGAATCGAAAGAACCACCTAAAACTTTTGAGCCACCCTTCATTTCTGCTTCCAAGGAGCCAGACTCTCTGGCCACTTAACACTAGGCTATGAACCATCAAGGCATAAAAAAGGCACCTAACTCAAGGAATGAACATGAAAGAAACAGACAAAAATAAATTAATATATGTATCTTTAGGGACAACACACCGAACACCAACAAGCTTGTTTTGAGTTGTACAAACTCTGTCTTTTGTCTTATATACATCCATGTATGTTAACACATTTCAATAAACCGTTTCAACTGTTTCAATTTCAATAAACTGTCTATCGATCTCCGGCTCCCTTCTCCCATCACTCGTGAACAAGACCCCGAGATACTTAAACTCCTCCATTTGGGGCAGGAACTCGTCCCCGGCCCGTAGTGGGCACTCCACCCTTTTCAAACTTTCAAAATACCCTAAAGATCACACTCAAATTAAGAAAAATCGTGCAGCAGAGACCATTTTATCTATACTTCGGAAAGCAACTCACTCGAGTGGAGTGCCAGCCTGCCCACAGAACTGTCCTCGGCTGTCTGTGGGGTAGATCACCTTTCTTGGGTCACCCTGGGACCAGGCTGGGTTAGAAAAGAAGAAAAAAAGAGAGATATAAAGGTTATGAAACTTGCTTTCAGTTTGGATATTTGTGCTTCTGTGTTGTCTCCTTACCGAGTATTCCTACTGCAATGTAACCAAGTATGGCAATAATGAACAGAATGCAGCAAACAATGTCTGTGCAGCCCCTACAGTGGAGAGAGTTCACATGGTTAATGGAGTCCTCTGTAGTCATCTGCACAGTGTAACAGCCACATCTCTGTCTCACCTGTTCTGGATTGGGCCCCTGAAGCTCGGGTCATGCTTCCTGGGCTCACCTGCATGAAAGGAGAGAAATGCATTGATCAATCAATGAGCTCTTAGCATTGTGGCAACTGAAAGCATGGCTCGCTGAGAGGTTTAACCCTTTAAAACCTGAACCATGAAATAACTGCCAAAAATCTTGAATTTTGACTTGAATAATGGAGTGTTTTTTTTACCTTTAGACAAAATATAAGAATATATCAAATTTTAATCTGCATACATGAGTTTTAATTTGTAGCACACTTGAAGCCATATACATAAGCCATATTTTTGAAATTTAGTCATTAAAATGTCATGTAATTTACATCATTTTTGAGGGTAAAAAAAGTCACGCTGATGATATAGATGTCACACAAAAAAAACCCTCACAAAACACATGTATCAAATACGATACGCTGGGGTTTAAAGGGTTAAGTAAACATCTTTATAATAGCTGCTCATTAATTTATGTTAAAACCAGAGCTGGATCAAGGCCATGGAGCAGTGCACCAGAGTCTTCCTCCCATTTTTCTCACAGATGACTTCCCCTGAAGGCCAGACACGCCCAGAAACTCATCAAATTCCTCCCTGCTGACTAACCGGGAGCTCATATAAAACTCATAATACAGCAGGAGCAAACATCCCATGTGTAAAGCCACCAGCGGAGCTAGTATTGTTGTTTTAGTACAGCTCTATGTCAAAACAAAGCTATCATGCTCATCAGTAGACAAACAACTTCCCAGTTCATAAAATGAGCAAACTTTTTTCTTTTGTCTAAATATGGTTAGATTACAACATGCTGTCTCTTATAATAAGGACTATGTTTTCTGTTCTTTCAGCTAAAGTTGCAGGTTCAAGCAGACACTTGAGCTTGCTGCAGGTTATCTGACGGTAGTGTGTCTGCTATCTAAGCAAATTTCACTTTCCAGTTCCAGTCCAAATTCTCTAATGGTTAATCCACAAACTCTTTAATCCAAATTATACTTTTAATGCTAAATTGTCGCAAGAAGCACCCCAAACCTGACGCCTGATGTAAACAAGCAAGGAACAGACCTGACAGTGAGGGTTGGTGCTTCAGTGGGGATATCCTGGCAAATCCTCCTATCTTACACTTAAAATAAGAAAGATTTACAAAAGCTCAATTGGAAAGTGTTTGCAGTGGTCTGGGCTCTTTTCCCAGACACTTCTATAGAACTGGAAATGTCTTTTGCAACCACAGTTTTAATGTAGCAGCACGCTAGCTTCACATTTCATACCCATCGTTTATACCGTCTATGGTTTTTGGTGTAGCGGCTCAGCTTTTGTGCTTTAACACATCCTTTCAGCCAGCTCTCTTTCTTGTCTTACACTCACAAACAAAAGACAGTTGGTCTTTCACAGCCAGGCATATCACCTTTCTATGAGATTACAAAGAACTTTCTGCGAAACAGTGCTGAAGGAGGCAACTTCAACACTCTCACCACCCATTGGTTTGTTGCTGACCTGATCAGTGGGTCCATAGCTTTGCTTTGACTAAAAAGTTTAAAAAAAAAAAAAAAAAAAAAGGTCAGCATTTCAGTGCAGTGAATAATCAGCGGTATAAAAACAACGTTTGCCGAAGGAGGGCAGTTTGGCTCATGCTTAACGAAAACTTAAATGCTATTAGCTTGCGTTGGGAGGGACTGTTTCCTGTTGCCATTACTGTGACAATTATGCCACAAAAAGACATCTCCACCAGCTTCAGACCAACATCATAACAGTGCCCAGACATACACTATTAATAATGTGTAGCATATGGAGTCTTGAAGTATAGACAAACACAACAGCTGTGGTGACTCTGAAGTATGTGACTTATGAATGTGGTCAGTGGGGTTATGTTGCAACAAGCAGTTACAGCCTTTTGAAGAAGTCACCACTTCCTGTTATAGTGAGCGTAGATGTTGTATTTCGTATGTGTTCTGGTATCTAACTTTAACATATTTCAAACAAGTTTAGTTTTTAACTTTGTTCTGTTCTTCAGTATAAATACACAGATTGAGTCCAAGAAAGAGATCTGCACCTCTGGTGGTTATCTATATTCAACCTTGTAACAATAGTGCAGGAGAAAACACTGATAAGAGACTTGCCACACACCTGTATCGGTGTGCACACACATCCACTGCCGGCAGTGGCACACAAACATTCACAAACACACCCCTAGTCTCAAGGCTGCCGCTGCACTTTTAGGTGTGAGCACTATACAAGAAAAGTAAATAGCCAATCTAAAGATTACCCAGTGATCTTTAGATTGGCTAAGCGTGTCTTAGATTCTTTTTTTCTTTTCTTTTTTTTGAAAGAGTGCCTAGTTGAGGCAAAAGTAAAGATAAACAAGTCAGTACCGTTCTTTCCATAATATTCTCCACCCTCAGGCATGTTGAAATTCCTTCCTGGGCAAAAAAAATGTTTCTCCTTCTTTTCACAGCTTCTTTATCTGGTTCACTTCATCCACCTTTCCTATCTGCTGCCACAAATGACTGAGTAAGGGGAGAACCAAGTAGTTTGGTCGGAAACCAGTTCAACCTGTTCCTGAATAGCCGCACAACCAATGCCCCACCCAACCTATTTCACATTCCCATCCCTAAACACTTCTTTGTTTATCCCGAAAAAAAAAAGCAGCCTCTTTCTGACCTGTGCTCCCCCTACAGTACCTCCCCAGCACTTCCAAACATGATTTCTGTCGACCTGCTTTCCCCCTCTTGTTTCCGCGTAAAGTTGCAGGCAACTTTAACTCATCTACAGAGAGGCTGGAAGTAAAAGAAGGTGTGGGTGTGTGAAAGAGTAGGAGGAGACTAAAGTTCATTTGTGTATGTGATCAGGAACATGTGTTTGCAGTAAACAGAGGAGGAGTTCTCCATCTGGGGGTGGTTTGCGTAAATGCTCTCGCTAATTGAATTCAGGTGTTTGGGATATTTATGGCTGTAAAATGGTCACCTGCAGCGACGTGACAGCTCACAAGCTTAAACACATCAGTATTGAGTAAAAACTAAAATAGTATATGTTTCCTTCCCACGGATCTACTGCACTGGGGAAACCCAATAAATCTTACAAGCTAGTGATTTTTTTTGTTCTCTGCCTGTATGATTTTGGTCTCCACTTCTGTTTGTTCCGACAGCCGAAAGCAATCAGAGCGTGTTAAACGAACTCATCATTTTAACAAAGAGTCCACAGACAGACTAAATGCCACGAATGCTTTCCACGGACACTCAGAGAAACCAGAAAAAAGGGGAGCTGTAATGAAAGTTTCCATCCAGTTTTTTCTTTTTTTTGGCTAATGTTACTGCACAAGAGAATTACCACTGCGAGCCTTTGGTTTCCTGTACTTCTCTAAACAGCAAAAACGCGTTGCAATAACTGGCACGGCGACACCGATCCAGCTCTTTTCCTTGGAAACTTATTTGAGGTATTAGAATCAAGTGTGGTGGAACTGGTCGAACAGTCATGTGTAACTCATTAGAAATGACCTCCATCTGCAGACAGCTGCTACAACACGTGGGGCGATGCAGTGAGGGAAATGAAGCGAGCACATTTTTTATTTGAAGTTTTAATCTGATAAATACTCTCCAGTGTGCTGCAAGACACACTAGCATTTACTGGAAGCATAAAAAAAGTATAACATTTCCCACATGTAGAAGCGCTGTAACTTACTAATGAAAGGCCATGTTGGTTTTCAATGAACCTTCACAAAGACGTTTACAGTCCAATCTGCATTATTGTTGTGACTGAAGCTAAAGCTCATGTCCTCCATTGTTTCTTCTCAGCAGTATTTTTTTATTCAGGTGCAGCATTTACTCTTTAGTGTGTCCCAACATTCCTGAGCTTCCCTGTTTTATTTTCTTGATACCTTCCCACACATCCTGGAGTTACATGAAAGCTTCTCAGAGTGTTTTCTAAGGACATTCTGACCCTTTGCAGCACAAAACACACAAGTGGAGCTATATTTTTGTTTATCAGCTGACTGATATACTTGCTATTCATTTAGGACATTTCCTAAAATAAGATTTTACACTTTTATTCTTTAGAAACAATTCAGTGCTTTCAATTTTATTTATTATAG
Organism: Aulonocara sp. 'chitande type north' Nkhata Bay; assembly: GCF_057382095.1. NCBI lineage: Eukaryota > Metazoa > Chordata > Actinopteri > Cichliformes > Cichlidae > Aulonocara > Aulonocara sp. 'chitande type north' Nkhata Bay. Next base: position 11,026,113 of record NC_141347.1, read on the forward strand.
CACCAAATTAAAACAACACTTCACCTTAAGGTGCTTTATATTGTAAGGTAACGACCCTGCAATAATGTAGAGAAAACCAGGCAACCCCCTATGAGAATGCACTTAGTAACAGTGGGAAGGAAAAACTCCCTTTTAATGGGTAAAAACCTACAGCAGACATATGCTGATCTCAATATTGGAAACACTGCCCATCTTTGTTGTTGTTTGGGGTTGCCACTTTCTCCCCACGTAGGTTCTCTTTGGGTACTCTCTCTGGTTAGATTCATTGGTAAATCTAAACTCCCTTTAGGTGTGAGTGCATATGGTTGTCTGTCTCTCTCTGTGTTAGCCCAGCGACAGACTGTCCAGGGTGTACCCTAGATCTTCCTCTATGGTGGCTAGGAAAGGCTCCAGCTGGCATAAAGTAAAAATAGATGAAATGTTAACAATAGCTTGTCTTGCTCTCAAGCTGCATAAAACGTTACCAAGGGCTGCCGCTGGTTGCACTAGCTTAAAATCCTGAAGCTAAAGGTCACAGCCCTTCCTGTCTGTGTCCCACATGTCTGTCAGTACAGAAAGAGGGTGTGGATTATTTCAGTCCAAGTTCAGATCTATTTCCGGTATTACAGAAAAAGCAACACAATGACCACACGCAAAAATGCAAGCAAACTGTTGGATCCTTTGGGAAATGGTTGCAAAGATTTGGACTCCACTTTTGCAAGAGGAGGGTTTCTTTTGAAAATTGAAGTATTTTCAGACAGCAGCTAATCTTTAAGCTCATCAAAAATGAGCACTTGCACAACAACTTTAACTACATCTGATGAGCATATCAACTGCTATTCTCTGCTGTCAGATGCAAGGAAGAGATTTCTGCTACAGATATGATGCAAAGTGAAACTCACACATTTCATTTCAACTTAGGCTTGTAACACCTATCTAGAAAATCATCATTATAAATACCACCAGCTGACGACAGTAAGTCTCTATGAAGCTGTTTAAAACTTTGTTTATATGACGTGAACACTCAGGCACAAATTGGAACAATGTCCTGTGATGATAATAACAGGAACTGTGAGTGAGATTAAGACGTGAGCTACAAACACAGACACTGCCAGGGAGAATAAATACAAGACCATAGCTCAGTTTTTACCCAGTAACTCACTCTTGGTGCCTCACACTCTCGCAGTTCAAAGCAGCTGACAAAACCACAAACCTGTTAGCAGAGTCACATAACCCAGATTGGTCTGCAAGGGTATGATCAGGCACCGTTCAGTGCAAACAGAAGGCTGCAATAATAGATGTATTTTTATTTTGTTTTTGTTTTTTTGTCAATGCAGCACACGAAGTGAAATGAAAAGAAAGTGAATGGATGAAATGTTTCCAAAAAAAATCTGAATGTAGTTTCAGCATAGTCTAACATGACATGACGGAGAGATCAGGGGGGCATGGAGATCAGGTTTCAAACTACACTACTAAATATGACTTGTAATTACGCCTAACTTGCACCAGGGCGAGGCTGCATGGTTGTTTCAGGTCCTGTCATTGAGGTTTCTTCATATATTACAGCCTGAAATTACTCCAACGCATAAAACTGGTGGAGATCCTATAGTGTGTTCTGACATTTTCTGCCACATGGAACATTAAGGTTATTGTTCTTTTCTTCTTCTTTTTTTAGTTGTTTCTTTTAGCTGGTATGAAGATTCACTGAAAGATATTAAAGAATTCGAGAGGCTGTAGGCATTCTTACTCACTTTCACAACTAACTACACTGAGCAAACTGACATTGTACAAAGAGGCACACACACATACACAATATTCATTGCAATCTGTGGAAGGTAAATTGAATCAATTAGCCATCATGTGGCAAGCAAAGTGGGAAAGGGAGTGTCCAGGGAAGAGCAGGAGGAACTGCAAGCAGAAGTATCTGGCCTCGCTTTTCATTCCTCCCTATGATCATGTTGATGATAACAGTATAAACTGCAAGCTGCATGTGAAGAGACTGGAAGTTTGTACAAAAGGCACATGTTCTTGATCCAAAAACAGACTTTATGGAAGAAAAAAAACATAACTTTGTTTGTTTGATGTTTTTTGTTAGCTTAAATCACTCTTCGTTTCATAGATAACCATTTCCCCTGTACTGATTTCACTGAGCAGAAAGCTGTACTACAATTACTATTATGTGCAAGAATAAAAACACATTTTTAACAAGTATTTTGGGATAAGTGGGGGCATAATTACACCCACATTACCTGATTACGAACTACAACAGCCAAAACAGAGAAGCACTGATACTGTAGTTGCAGTCTGCGTTTGAAATGAAACTAAAGATAGCCTTCCCAAAGCAGACTGAATGCACTCGGTGGACAAAATGAGACCCTCTTCACTTGTTTGAGGAATTTTCTAATACGCTGTGCTCTATATTCACGTTGGGTTAGCTGAGCTGCCTGCCATAGCAGTCTGAGGAATGTGGCAGCAACTGGACAAGCACAACACAAACTGGGGCATTGTGCACCCTGACAATATATAGCAGCATACTTCAGGCATCCTGTGTTTTCACAACACACACGCAGAACAGGGCTCCCGTGCCGTAACCGAAAACGTTGACTCAGAAGTAAAAGCTAGCTTACATTGCGTTAGTTTGTGACAATACACGGGTTCGACACTTCGCCAGAGAAAGTGCTAACTTGAAAAATTAAAAGTCGAGAATGAGGAAAGGTACTTTACTAAGCAAAGCTGCTGGGACCATTGTGAGACCTACTTTCGCCGCTCCAAAAACGCAATAAAACGTGGTTTTACATTAACTGCCGATAAGGACTTTGGACAAATGAAGTGAGCGTCTCCGTTTCAGGCTTTAAATATTTACCGTATTTTGATTTCTCTTCCAGTTCCATGATTATGGAATGTTTCTTCTGGACCAGAGATGCTCACGTACGACCACTAAAGCGCATTTCCAGCCCTGACAGACGTCCGTGTGCTGCGCTTCCCTCAACTTGCTCGCTTTGTATAAGTCCGCTCCAAAATCTTGACCGTTCTGCCAACGTTTAAAGGGGGATTCCTCAGAGGAGAGCGCTGACCAATGAAAATCAGGGATGCCATGATGGACAGGATATTCAACCAATCAGATGCCCAAGGCGGGAGTTCATGTTCCCGGAGACTGGGTTAATTTCTGGTACCGTTAGTGATACAGGGTTTGTTCAGTCTATAACAATGCAGCAAATGCAGTTCATCTCAATATTTAACGAGGGCTTGATGATTTGTTCGGATATTATTACCAATTCACAGTGAAAAAAATCATATTCATTGGACCAGAATGCAGCAAAGCAATGACATAGCATAACATTCATTGGCCGATGAAATCCAAGACAACATTAATTATAAAAAGCAATTTATTCATTCATAATTCAACTTACAGTCTTAACATTACCTATTCAGACTCTGCACTGTGTATGAGTCACGACAGCTCCCCTTGATCCAGAGAATGCAGGAAGATCCATGACACAAATAAATTTACTTCAGGAAATCACTCAAGTATTTTGAGCGAAATACAGTTTAGCTATGGAAAGCAAAAGCGTTGTGGAAGGGGAATACCCTTACATGATATCATGAAACAATAACAATAACATTATCAAATGTACTGTGGCATAGGAAGAGACAAGAAATGACAAGAGCTGTTTTAAGACAGATTTTTGAATTGGGCTATGTTGCTTCTTTTTAATAAGTCGGGTTTTTTATTGTTTGAGACTGTTATGTCCCTCTGCAGCCCCTAATCTCCTCAATGTTTTCAGCTGGTGCTAATTGGCACACCTAGTCAGGTGTGAATAAAAGCATACCTGAGGCAAGCTTCCAGGGAGCTCACTTGTCTTTGCCTTGGTGGCATCAGCCATTTTAACCAACCTGGTATTCCATTTTAAGAAAAAAAACCTCTTCTCACTAACACTCTGGTATTCATCTTTTTTTATGTTGCGGCTTTTGAGTTGGGTTATAACATAAGTGGGGGCTCGTCCAGGATTGTTTGGACATTTTTGTGGAGACTGAATATCAGTTTGTTTGACTTTTAAAGTGGGTGAGAGGATGGTGTTCACTGTGATTGAGCAACGTCCCTTTAGTGTGTTTCAGCTGGGTGCGTTTAAAGTTACCTCGAGCCTTGTACACCACTGAAGACTAGCTAGGTAAAGTTAGGGTTTTATTGTTTTTAGCATCGTTCCCGGTCGAGCCCCCACTTATGTTACTACCCGGCTCAAAAGCCACAACATAAAAAAAACCGACGAATACCAGAGTGTAGGTGAGAAGAGGTTTTATCTTTAAAATGGCTGGTGCCACCAAGGCAAAGACAAGTGAGCTCCCTGGAAGTTTGCCTCAGGTATGCTTTTATCCACACCTGCCTAGGTGTGGCCAATTAGCACCAGCTGAACACATTGAGATGATTAGGGGCTGCAGAGGGACGTAACAGACGCTATGGATTCAAAAAAATAGCTTAAGTATTACTGTATAACCTATAATAACTTTATTTATAAAACGCTTTCAAACTAAGTGCTGAACAGCTATTTGAAGAGATAAAAACAATAAAGAATATGCATAATCATTGACACTGATTTAAAAAATCTGATAGAAACTAAGATGCTATCAAATAAAACAAACAATATTTAAGTGTAAATATGTGGTGTAACAGATCTTGTGATTTGAAATCAAAAGAGACATAAACTGAAGGTATCTTAATCATACTCACAGCAGTCTCACTACTGTGTTGTCCTCTTACCTCTAACCTATTTTGGCAGATGGCTGCTCCTCCCTGCCTGCTTATGCTGGAAGTTTCTTTCTGTTAAAAGAAAGTTTTTCTTTCCCACTGTCACCAAGTGCTTGTAGTTTCTTTACCTTATAAAGGGTGACTGTTGTTGTGATTTGGCATTATTCAAGTAAAACTGATTCGAATTGAAAGGAAATGTTATTAGGGAGCAGACAATTACTAAACTGCGCTATTTTAAAATTCCTCAATTGATAGTAAAATCCATTTGTAAAAAAAAATCTTAAAAAAAAAACAAAAACGAAAAACGAAATTATGATCTGGCGTCCACTTCCTGGAATTAGGGTGTTGACATGATCTTTCCTTGTAGCGATCACGCTTTTATTTTGGGAAACGGGAGCACAAACTGCCACTCCCCCGCTAATGAGCCAATCAGAGTGCGCTACAGCTGCCGAAGAGTCATTTAAAGTCGGTCATTTTCAGTGATAATAAATGGCCACAAATAAGCCGAGCGGTTGTAGTGTTACCTTTTTGGTCTCGGATATTATGTGTGTAACCTTCATTAGAAAGATGATTGATTCTATGTGGGAATAGTGGAGTACTGTTCAGTCAGAGGCGTATGGTTAAGGCATTATGCCACACTTGTCACGGCCTTTGCGTGATGACGTAGACTGAATGTGTTTACGTCCAGTCATGTAAAAGTCATCCAGGGAACCTAAGAAGAGCTAGGTCGAGGATAAGTTGTTCCACTTGACGCAGGTAAAACTTGGTCTTACGGCTGTCATTGGAGTATTAACAGTTATTCTCAACACAGAATACATTTTTATTTTAGCTATTTGGAAATTAGCACATTAATTCCCAAGTTAGTAGTGAACTAGCGCTGTTAGCTTTTAGCTACAGAAGTTACCTAATGTAGCACTGGTTAGCCTGACTAGCCTAAGTGATAAAGAATCGTGGATCTTAATGGTCTTCTTATTTTCTAGACCCGTTTTCGTCATGGCATTGAGAAGCGCTGTGTGTCGTCTCTTAGTCAACCCTCACAGATGTGCTCTCATCACAGCTTCCAGAGCACAGGGAACTGCAGCACCTATCACACACGGTTAGTACGTGTCGTTATGATCAGCATGATGTTCAGATTTATCATTTAAAGTTGACAGCCACAGGGAGAAAGACAATGGTTTTAAGTTTGAAGCTGCGCTTGATACAGAAATAAATATACCTTCAGTTCAGATAGTGTTCTCGAAATGACACTTGCATTTCCATTTGCTTTTTTTATAGAGGGAAAAAAACAATATTTTATCGTATATTAGGATATATTAAATAGTCACAAATCCTTAGTTCATAGTATTAATGTTTTTCTGTTGCGTGTTTTTGTTGTTGTTGTTCCTTCACAGATGCAGAGAACACAGAGCAGAAGCCTAAAGCACGTACGTGTTCACTTTAAGAAAAAATTCTGAATAACATTTGTAAATTGTACCTTTAACCCAGAACCATTTTTTTAGACTTTAAGTATTAAATTGCTTCTCTAAATGCCTGATAGCGAAGGTCCAGTTCGACTGGCGTGATGCCCTGGACCTGGAGGGTCAGTTAACTGAGGAGGAGATCATGATCAGAGATTCCTTCCGGACCTACTGTCAAGAGAAACTCATGCCTCGAATCCTGATGGCGAACAGAAACGAAGGTGAGAGAGAGCTTTTTATTTACCCACATGTATATGCAATTAGATTGCTCATTTAGTGTTGTATTACACACGTGTTGGCTACATAACTGCACATCATGTCTGGTTTTGTCATTTTTATGTCAAGTGTTCCACAGAGAAATCGTGTCAGAGATGGGAGAGATGGGTGTCCTGGGTCCAACTATTAAAGGTCAGTCCAGTCACGTGTTGGTTTTAATGAAAAGCTGTAAACTCTAATCGTACTTCAGTTGCAAAACAGGCTTTTCTTCTTCTTTTTTTGTACATTAATGACACAGCATGGACTGTGGACCTGTGCACACTGAAGTTGTGTGCAATGTTTGCTTTTGGGAAGTCTCAATAACAAACGTTTTAGCCTTTTACACTTTTTTCCTCTTTTTATATAATACTTAACATTATTTTTTGTATGTCTAAAAAGTGTTTGGAAAGAGAGTTACTGTATTTTGCTTTCTTTCCAAGCTCTTTAAGCTTCTATGACCTGGATGACTGAGAATCTACACAGATATGTCCTCATTTTATGCACTGTCACTGCTGCTCTTCTTCCTGTGTTGAATGCTAAGGTTACGGCTGTGCTGGGACAAGCTACGTGGCCTATGGTTTGATCGCCAGAGAAGTGGAGAGAGTGGACAGCGGCTATCGTTCAGCCATGAGCGTGCAGTCATCTCTGGTGATGCACCCCATTAATGCCTATGGAACAGAAGAGCAGAAACAAAAGTACCTCCCCAAGTTGGGTAAGAAGGGAAAAGAGTAAAAATACTTTATCAACAATAATTCTGATATTGACGGTTTAACTGTGAAACTCCAATGCAGACCTCATGAGCGCTCAGGTATACGTCTTACTGACTGTGTGATCCACTCTGCCCCAGCTCGTGGAGAGATCCTGGGTTGCTTTGGGCTGACGGAGCCTAACCATGGCAGTGACCCCGGAGGCATGGAAACCAGAGCCAAATACAATCCATCCAGTCGCACCTACACTCTGACTGGCTCCAAGACATGGTAAGCAGTGTCACAGTCCTTCTAGGACACATCTAACCACACAGCAGCCATATTAAAAATACATTTGCCAGTTATTTTGGGTTAACAAGCCCACGCCACATATTTAAATTACTGGAAGTGTGCAGTTTTGTGGTTCCCGCATAGAAATCCTGGTAGAATTGTATACAATCTACTGAAAAGTTGTTTGGTGGTAACTTTGACCCAAAATAAGGTTTAAAAGTATTTTCCAAAACCGACATTACTTGTTCGACACGTGCATAATTTACAGTATTACTCAGTTTTATTCAGCCAGGGCTCACACGATAGCTCTGACTCATCCCACAAGAACACCGAACAAATGCAGTGCAAATTCTCAACCACGTGCATGTGTCTGCTGGCCTGGCTGCAAGAAAGCAGATGATTGGCTCTTTGACAGGAGGGCTTGAAGGATTAATAATGCGTTTGGAAGTTATTTTGAGAGATGCACCCCATTAATGCCTATGTGTCCATCTTTGCCTTATCATGTTTTTCTAAGTGTAAATATATGACATGTTGATTGTATTCATAATATTCTGAATGTTTTCTCTGTAAATTGCAAAGTATAAACAGAGTTGACTTGTTTGTTCTGGTACAATCGGTTTTAACCGCGTGTGTGTGTGTGTGAGTGTGGGTTTGTTTTTTGATCTTCTTTCACTTCTTGTAACCTCTAAGAATTTTCCTACTTAGTGTGTTGTGTCATTAGATGTACACACGGGGGAGCTCTTCACAGCTAAAACAGTAACAGTGTAGTGTTTAATACTAAAGTTTACTAGTGTCGTTTTTATTGTTTTCAGGGCCATACCTATCCTATCTTTGTTTAGCAGTTAAAATAAAATTTAATTCTGTAAAACTTTATGTGCAATTTACATCTTGTAGCACAATGAATTTACACCCCCCCCCCCCCAAAAAAAAAAAAAAAAAAAAATCATGACTTTTTTTGTAATTGGTCAAAACTGGTTGATTTCTTATGGTAACAACCATCCACAAAGCTACAGTATGATACTATAAAATATAGGTGTTCTATGTGCTTTATAAAAAAACAAACAAAAGTTGTCATGTGTCTTGATATTGTTTCATTTGCTTTCTCTTTCAGGATCACCAACTCCCCAGTGGCAGATATAGCCGTAGTCTGGGCCAAATGCGACGACGGGAAGGTTCGCGGCTTTATTTTGGAGCGCGGCATGAAGGGCCTCTCGACACCAAAGATCGAAGGGAAGTTCTCCTTGAGAGCCTCGGCCACCGGGATGATCCTCATGGACGAGGTGGAGGTTCCTGAGGAGAATCTGCTGCCTAAAGTATCCGGCCTGGGGGTGGGTATAGTAGCATGTTTAGAAAATGTTATTTCATCCCTTTGTTTTATGCGATCACTAACTTATTACTTATTAATTGAATAGTTTCTGTCACTCATGACTACTGTTTGTTGTTGTAGGGTCCCTTTGGCTGCTTGAATAACGCCCGTTACGGTATCGCATGGGGTGCTCTGGGTGCTGCAGAGTTCTGTTTCCATGCAGCTCGTCAGTACACGCTCGACAGGTCAGATGAACAAATGACATTTTTTTTTAATCCACATTTTTAAACTCTATTTAATTTACTTATCTTAATGTAGTGTATTAATTATTCTTAATAACATTGTTTTTGTTTTTTTTATTCCACAACAGAATCCAATTTGGAGTACCATTGGCAAGAAATCAGCTGATGCAGAAAAAAATGGCTGACATGCTGACAGAAATCGCCATCGGCCTGCAGTCCTGTTTGCAGCTGGGCAGACTTATTGATGAGAAGAAGTAAAAGCACCTCTATCCTCTAACTAAAGGGCATTAGATGGGATGCAGCAGACTCTTAGCACCTCTTGCCATCCTTCAAACTAAATAGTCGCTGTGGTCTCTTTCTGTCAGGGTGACGAGGGGAAAAACATCCCTCAGTGCGTCTCAGAAGTGTCGTGAGTCAATAAAGGGCTGAAAGCTAAAAGAGTAGAGCCTGAATGTCATCGAAATGATAAATATTTGATTACCTAAGGTTCAGTCTCATTTTGGGTGTCTGTAGTGTAGTCATGTGAAGGTATTGGGTACAGTAAAAAGATACAAACACAACTTCATTCACACTTCATTGAAAAACAATGCTTAACAAGTCTGTTGCTTCCTTAACAGAGCGTCTCCAGAGATGATATCCATGCTGAAAAGGAACAGCTGCGGTAAAGCCCTGGACATCGCCAGGCAGGCCAGAGACATGCTGGGAGGAAACGGGATAGCCGACGAGTACCACATCATCCGCCATGTCATGAACCTGGAGGCTGTCAACACCTATGAAGGTGAGGACTTGTTTGACAGTCTGAATATGTGTTTAAGTGCGCTACGAGGTTTGGTTTTGATTGAGCAGATTATGCACAAAAAAAAGTCCATTTTAACTAAATTGCCTCATCACTAAGTGAGTCGTTTTGTAGGAGCGCATTAATCCCCAGCAGCAGCCATCTGTGCCCCCACCTCCACATGAGTAACCCCTGCGTTATCTCCTCCTCCAGGTACCCATGACATCCATGCCCTGATCCTGGGCAGAGCCATCACTAGATTGCAGTCCTTCACTGTGGGCAAATAGTTCTTCTGTTTTCCCAAAACAACAAGACAGCTGTCAGAAATGCAAATTGCATCAAAACCGTTAGAAGTCACGAGCAGGCTTCAGATCGCTTATGGACGTAATTGATTGTAAAAAGCATACGTGAGTGCGTTATTTAGGGAAAAACGTGTCATGTTTTGAACATGTCAATCAAGGTTTGTAGAGCGTAAATACTTCAGAAGAGATTCTTTTACACCCTAAAGAACATTTTTTCACAACAGGAAGCGACTTTATTGATTGTTTTACTGAAAAAACACGTATTTTGAATAATTCCAACTAAGCTCAAGATCCAGACTCACTGGCGTTATAGTTGCGTTAAAAAGATAAAACTGTCATTATGAAGCTACAAAACATAAATGCCTGTTTTGCTTGTGAAGTGTCATGCATTTGAAATGTTGAATTGGTGTGTCAGACACAGTATACTGTGATTACTTGTAGCACTTTACAGGATCTAACACTAATGGATCATAACTTTGCATGATTTGCGAGAGGTCAGAGTTGTTGATCAGCGCTCAAATAAACATTAAAAAAAACAAATGTCTGTACAGGAAGTGACGTTCAGGTTGGATGAGACCGGCTACATCTTTTTGCCCTGCTTTCATTTTCGGTTTGGTGACAACTTCAAGACTTTTTATCTAAATAAAAGTAGAAGAATGTGAGGCATTGTTATATTTGTACATGATTAAGAGGCAACGTACAAGTTACATACAAGACTTCATAAAGTGTGAAAATAATTTGTGTGTCTGACGGGAAATAAAAGTTGTTCAGTTTAAGCTGACTTCAGGATTCTTTCTTCTGTCCACGAGGAGCTTAATGCCACCTCTCAAATCCAAGCTGTCTTTGCCTTTTCCTCATCTAAATGAATGTTGCTGCCCTATTCGGGTTGGGTGCGGATTTCACTGATAATCCTCGTCTCACTTTGTTGTAGTTTAATCTTTCTCAGATGACACAGCACATGTGGAGCAGATCTCTGCACCTGTGTGACTCAAAAATGTCAGGACTCCTGGCCTGATCCTGTTTTTCAGTGAGCAGAAATGCAACGTAAAATAACAGTCGAGCTCACTGGATCAACTCTACGTGAAAAAACTGAAAGGGTTTATTATAAGCTTAAAGGTTGTTTTAATCAGCTTTTGATTTCATGTTTTTGTATGGCGACTTGCTGCAGTTATCAGGGTTAATGGCTGTCAGTGTCTGGGTTTACATTTACATTATAGACGCTTCCCTTGGGCAGTGTTATTAGAAGGCACAGAATACATTTTCGTTGCTATGCAGGTTTATCTATCAGTGAAGCCAGGTGATACACAGCAAATGGTTAAACTGCAGAAATGTCTTAAAGACATAAAAATCTTTTTCTGCTTCTAAATTCAGATAAAACAGGCTATTGTAATTAGCCCTAAAAATGGAGCTGGATGTAACTTCCAGATGGACTTTATACCAAAACAACAAACAAAGGGAAACTATCTGAAATATCCATCAAACTTACCTCATCAAAGTAAGCAAACCTAATTACAATAATTTACCTCCTTAACTAAGATAAACAGGTGAAAACTATAATCAGATAACAAAATTTACATGATAAACAACACCTCATGGCATCAGTCGTAACAATGTTAAACAAATATGTAGGACTGTTTGCTGATGCTGAAAAACTAATTATTGCATTCATCACTTCAAGGCTGGACTAGTGTACTTCATTTTCAGGTCACTCTATAAGTTCCTTAAAAGCCTGAGTTAATCCAAAACACTGCAGCAAGACAAGGACTAGAACGAGAGACCATATTTCTCCCATATTAGTTTCTTTTCATTTGCTCCCTGTTAATCCAGAATTCAATTGAAAATTGTTGTCTTTAAATATAAAGTCTTGATGAATTGGATCTATTTCTACCATAACAGAGCACTTTGCTCTCAGACTGTTTCCTAATGTGGTTCATGAAAGTAGAATGGGAGGCAGAGCCTTCAGCTTTCAGGCCCCTCTTCTGTGGAACCAAATCCCACTTTGGATTCGGGAGACAGACACCCTCTCTTAAGGGTTTTGGGATTAGACTTAAAGCCTTCATTTTTCGTAAAGTCGGAGCTTGATCAGATGACCCTGAACTTTTCCTTACAGTGCATCCAGAAAGTATTCACAGCAGTTCACTGGCATTTGTTTAGTGAGAGTCACATGTTTTTGTTTTTATATACTGAGGCACAGATCTGGAGTATAAGGGTATAAGCACAGTGGCCTCGATCATCTGTAAATGGAAGAGCTCAGGACTCTTCCTAGAGCTGGACACCCGGCCAATCTGAGCAATCGGGGTAGAAGGACTTTAGTCCGTAATGTGACCAAGAACCTGATGGTCACGCTGACTGAGCTCCAGTGTTGCTCTGTGCAGAGATGAGAACCTTCCAGAAAGACAACCATTTCTACACCAATCCTCAGTCAGGCCTGGGGTACTGTTTGCTGAATTTTGAGGTAAAAAATGAATTGAATCCAGTTTGGAACGAGGCTGTAACATGAGGAAATGTGGAAAAGTGAAGTGCTGTGAATACTTTATGGATTCACTGTAAAACTGGCAACCCTTTTAAAATGTAATGACCTTCAAGGTACAAGGTTTATTTATTCATCATTTTAATCACAGGGTTACATAATCAAATGCACTTGTAGTCTCGTAATGCTTCTATCATTTCTTTTTTCTAACCACTTATCCAGCCAGGATTGCTGGGGGGCTTTTAGCAAGAGGCAGAGCACACCCTGGAGAGGCTGCCAATCTGTCATGTGGCTTCAAACTGCTCACAAAAATCTAAGAATGCCATTATTTTTTTTCCCTCCTGCATAACTCTGCGACGGGGAAATATCTGCTACTGTATACTGAGCCTCCAACTTAAGCCTCTATTATTCCCATCCCCAGCTTTGTGCTTTTTCAATAAGTTTCCACTGAGCAGCTTGGTGTTTTTCCCTTTGTCTACCACTACAGTCTGTTAAAATCACTACACACAGCTATGTTTTGTGAATTCTAACATTAAAGAGTCTTTTTTCTGTTGGTCAAGAATAGAATCAGCTGTGATACAGTAAAAGCAATACTATAAAACAGTTTTCTATTTAAATCCCCCAATCTAAGTATCTTCTCTGTAACTGTCCCTGTGTTAATATACTCTTAATGTGTTTGACAAAAGATAAAACAGGACTGTAATGTCTATAAGTTATGTCTTCTGCAGATTCAATGCAATTCAGTTTTATTTATACAGATCCAAAGCACAACAACAGTCGCCTCAAGGCGCTTTTATTGTAAGGTAGGCCCGACACTAAAGATAACCCAACAATCATATGAAATGTTCAGGAGATTATTATGTGTTAAAGCTACAAAAAAAAAACCCAGCAGTGATGTGCTGAAGGGGTCACATCAGCCCAGAAATATAATAATTTTCAACAGATTCAGACAAATTTAACTCCACTTTAATGATAGTAATGATAAATAGTCCTTACACTACGTTTGCTTCAACTGTGACATATCAACAGCACACAACAGTGTCCTGCTTGTGCACAGGCATCCGCTCTTTTGTCTGTACTGTTTTGTCTCTCCATGTCTACCTCACTTCATATCCAGGACAAAATGTTGTCGGTGCTTCAGATAATCTTTATTTCTTTTTAATCCATAAGGCCATGAGGGATGTTGGGTTGTGCAAGTCACTGTACAGATAAAGACCTCCATCCTCTTCAGCTCCATCGCATGTCTGTCACTGCCACTTTGAAGTGGAGGGAATTAAAGAGCTGACAAATCCCCAGCCTTACATGATGCCCAGGCATGTTTTACGTGGTGCTTACATAAGGAAATTGCTTTTTTTTCTCATCCAATTGCCTTTCATCCTTTTGGGTATGGATATGTGACTAATTGTACCCAGCATGGACTCTGTCTTCAGGGTTCTTTCTGTCAGGAATGATGGAGGCTGACATGATGGTTCTCTTGTTATGGGAAATTAGAGGACTGCTCATATTTCCTCATCCAGGCATTAGCAGCAGCCATGGCGGTCTAATACTTGGATAATTAGGAGGCTTTTCATCTCAAATAATCATCTGGATTATAACCCCAGAGAGTTAGCAGCTCTGTCAAAATGAGTCATCGCCATGATGGGACTCAAATGGCAGAGTTTTTACACATTTAGTAGGGAAAAACACGACAATTCTCTGACCACATCCAAATACCGGATTAGTTTGTCGGTATGAGCAGTACAATTTTTGGACGGCAGGTTAAAGCCCATCTTTAATTTAACTCAAAGACTTAAAAGCTACACATTTTTTGGACTTCTTAATCCTACGTGTGATAGCAGCAGGCTCTACCATACTTTGCATTGTATGTTAGGTATATTAGGTGAGACGGTTGAACTCTAACAGCCCTGACACAGAAATATTGAGCACTTGCAGTGTGAACTTTGGTAAATCAGGGTGTTAACACCCAATATCTCCAAACACACCTTTACTAATAACATGCCTGCTTGTCTCATCACTACATCTATGGTGAACGATTTTCTCAATGTAAAGCATTTCTATTTCTATTCTCGCTTGAAGATAGAAATTTAAATGCCAACCAAATGCTGTTAACTGAGGTATTAGAGTTATGATTACTGATTGGGCCATAGCCAGAGGGTGTTTTAATGGCACATTAATACATGTCATTTCCAGAAGGTTTCCTGAGTCTCCCAGCACAGCCTCAAGAGCAAGGAGGAGATTCCAGGAGACACACAGTTACTCTAGGACATCCAGGCGGTCCTTAACCCATCAGTAGGATTGCTCTCTGCTCCTTTGTGCAAGGAGAAACAGGAAGAGCACTGCAAGAGCTACAAATGACCTCCAGCAGGACACTGATGTTGATGTCTGGGTAGAGAGTCCCCATGACATCAGGAACATTCCCAGATGTTGTCAGGCATGCATATCAGCACATGGGGCCATACAAACTAGAGTACCATTCAATGTTGCTGCAATGAAATTTTTGCAAAATGCACTAGCTTGCCACATCATTTGTTCACTTTGATTTCCAGGGTGTGTTTGAATGCAGCCCTCTGTAAGATGACCATTTTCATTCCCATCCAATGATCTGGTATCCTTTCCTTCCTAACACTTTACCCAGTCTGTATTAGTGTAGATAAACGTGGCTTTAAGTTGTGATGTGTTTCCAGAAATATTGGCTGGGATCAGTACTTTGAATGTATCAATAATTTCCAGGACTAAAATAATGGCTGTTACCAGAAACACCTGCCTTACAATTTGTAGTGCTGATCTACTAAATGTGCCCATAAATGTCCAGTTTCCACATAGCTGGCAGTAATTAGACATACTTAGATTGAGATTGAGATTGTTGTCTAATGCAGAGTAACTTTAACGCATAATAAATGCTCAAGTGTGCATCTTGGAGGTGTGTCCATGCATGTGGTGTGCATGTTTTTTGCCGCAGGTCTGTAGCACACAGGCATCAATCCATGGATTCGTGCTCTGCTGCAAGAAAAAATCAATATTAATGTATTTAAGGAAGTAATCGTGCTTCTCTCTGCAGGTGACGAAACATTTGATCTCACAGTATTTTTACAAGTGTTTGTCCCCAGAGTCAGGATCAAATTAAGAAGAAAAAAAGGCTTTTAAATAATGCTGCCCCCTTGTATGATCTTACTCCTGGAACGAGGAGCTGAAATTGTCAAAACTGACTACTATGGAGTTTAAGTCCATTTTCAACCAGACTTTTACATGGAAAAATAAAATATATCACTATAATGATGACACAACCTGAGTGTAATGTGAATCTTTGTTATATCCTTGACTGCTCTGACAAAAATAATAGCCAGCTGGGTTTGGACAAGATGTTGGACATAAGAAAAACTCTCATATGCTCGGAGAATACCTCTCTGACTCTATGATTATGCATTTATTTTATTTTAAAAGAAGGTCTGGGTTGTTGTTGTTTTTAAACAGTGATCATCATTATTGTGAAATGCAAAAGAATGCAAAAGTCTCATTTCTCCTATTAACGTCTGCAGGATTTTACACTTGAATATATATATATATATTTTTTTAATATTTATAATTAGCATTTTTTTTTAATATTTAAAAAAAAATACATAGCATATTTACATTTTGACCATAACCAGTAACCGTGACTGCTGCAGCAGTATGGCAGTGGGCTGTAACGCATTTTTAAAATGTGTTTGTGTGATCATTTGAGACTGTGAAAGTGGATATGCTGCAAAGAAGTGTCTTTGCCCACAGTTACCTTCAAGTCCACCCAAAGGTGCTAATAAGGTTCAGCTCACCCCCGTGTCCCGTCTACAAACCCGCAATTTATTCAGTTTAACTGAAAGACACACTGACATTAACACCTCCGGGGACGTCCCGAGCTGCGTACATGAGCAAAAATAGCATCTCTACGCGGTAGAAAGGACTAGTTTCCTTTCAGGGGACTTCTCGGTAGCGCTGCTTAAGCCTGCCGTGAGCCGACAGTTTCCAGCAGGGTGAGGGTGCGTGGGCTAAAGTGGGCGGACCTGACAGTTTACAGCTGCCGGCGGGACGCATGTTTCATTTCAGCACCAAGGACAGAGCAGGAGGCAGCAGCACCCACCGCACCTTACATAAGAACCCCAAGCCAGGAGCGCTCTTTACCGCTGAAGGACTGGATCGATTTGGTGTCTGAGAACAAGGGATGAAGTAAAGAAGTGAGATGCAAACTTATCAGAACTTCATTTTCATTTTGCCCTTCATATTTCTTTTATTTTCTTTGCGAAACTGGACAATTAACCTTCATATTAACGGCAAATTGATTTTATTATTATAATTTTTCCGTAATGTCTTCGTGTAAGAAATATCACCCTCGTGTGTGGAGTATGGTCTGGTTATAAGAAGTGAGGAAAAAGCCCACACGTGTATCACCTGTTCCTGTAACCATGAATGGTTATAATTTCACCGATTTCAACTCCACCCACGAAGCACACGCTTACCCTTACTCAGCGTCGGTAGACGACCCTCTGTACCGGCAGTACAAACCCCCGGTGAAGGAGCTCATCCCTTTACCAAAGGCGGTGCTGTATCTGCTCATGGCCGCTCTGGTAGTAGTTGGAGTTGCCTATGCCATCATTGGACACCTCATCAAGGATCTGGCCATTGACATAACAGGTACGTGCTAGTCACCCAGAGCAGGCAAATCAAACTCCTTTTACACCGTGGGCCGTGTATGCAGCCCATTTTGATCTGAATTGACCTGTGAAACTTCCATTTGTGTCAGTGTAAAGAAGTTCAACTACACATTTAATGCTTGAGATATTTTAATGAAAGAAGTGCAATTTTACAGCTCACTTTTTATCCACATGATAAAGAAATGCTGCTCTGGGCTTAAATTGTAAGAACCAAATATGTAAAATTACAGAAATGGTTCTGTTAGCTCATTGTGCAGACTGTGCTGAAATTATAAAACTGAACTTTATTTGTTAATTGACAGAATGTCTTTTTTAAAATTGTGAGCCCAGTGTAAAATACTACATTTCAACAGTAGATTGTGAAAAAACAGGAACTTTGTGTTTTTAATTATTCATCTTTATTACTGTGGTGGAGAATGAATGGCAATAGGGGAGAACTTCATCAGTGGTAAAAGCTGTACAACCAGAGAAAATACAGTTACAAGTCTAAAATTGGTGGCCAGTTCTGGCACCGGGGTCTTCTGTTTGGTACTCCTCTGTTTGGATTACAGCTCTGAGAGTACAATAACAGGGATGCAGCAGCAGTGAGGATACACTGAGTACTGATGCATGTACTTTTAACACCACTGTGATCCAAATGAGTTCATCTGCACTCAAAGCAGAGGTTATTTTTGCTCTATATGTTAATAAACATGCCAATAAAATGGGGACAGTCAGTGCTTGGTAGCTTTAGTTTAGCTTTAGTACTACAAAGGCTTAAACTGAACCACTTGTACATCACTTTCAGCCAGACTGTTCAGGAATTCAAGCTTTCTTTTCAACACAAACCTCAGTTATCTGTCAGTTTTCACCATTAATGCATCACCTTTGCCTGCTTTTTCACAGCTTTCAGTTTGTTGTGAATACTCCTTTGCTAAGCCCTGTCTTCCTTCTTTAGAGTGTGTGCTTGGTCCACCTGGAGATGAAGACAAAGACGAGGATGATCCCCAACGTATGGGCAGCCATCCCCCCTCGGCGCATCCGTTCGCTCACAATGCCTTCCACGTGTGGGACCAGGACGATGTGGTCATTCCTCTATCTCGCGACGAAAGCCCCCAGACCAGTCCGCTGCTGCTGGCCGCCATCCCCTACATCCCGTCATTCTTCCCACACTCTCACAGCCCACCGAGTCACGGCTCTCCGGGTTTCCCCAACTGCCCAGAAACAAGCAAGGAAATCCCGGGGGAGTTCTGATTGTGACATGGACCTTGACTACACGCCTGAGTGTGCATAACACATGACTTTGACAGAAGGAGATGGCTGCGAGGTACAAACATGTACAAACTGCACATCTCATATCCCGTGTCATTACCAGCAGACCTTCAGTGACTGTGAAGCGAGCAGCAGTAATGAAACTGTCTCTAACACGTTAAAGGATTTGTCAGTATTACACCACATGGCTTAAGACTGTTGTCACAAAATGAGAAAAGCTGACAACCTCAGGCAGGGAATCCAAAGAGGAAGTGATTTAGAGGAGAAGATCAGCACTTATTGTCTTTGTGTGCCTGATCTTCAGTGAGATACATTTTAGATAAGTACAAAAAACACGACATGTTGATATAAAGTATTTTTGTTGTTTTTTCTGTTTTGTTTTTTTTAAGTAAAATCTGTCTGAAATGTATCAGGGGGGCTATTGTGTCCAGTGTGAGTGACATATGATGATCCAGGGCGTGAGATTGAAAGACTGTCCATCTGCTGCAGCATTATAATCCACCTGCACAACAACAGATTAGCTGTAAAGTCTGCTCACAGATTTGCATTTTTTGCAGTGCAACGTGTCTCTTTGTTGGTGATTTTAATGTTATTTTGGTATGCTTCATGTATGACTCATAAAAAAGAAAAAGGAACGCAAAATCCGTTTCTGGAGTCTTTGACAAAGCTGCTTCCAACCTCCTGGCCTTCTCACACATTTCATTAAAATGTTATTTGAAGACACTCGGGGATTAGAGGAAGACTTAAGGGAGTTCCAGCTATTCAACAGTTACGTACGCAGAGCAGCTTAACCCTGCAGCTTTAGCGCAGGTGTCGCACGCGCTCGTGGATTCCCTTTAGCTGTCTTGTACACAGAACGGGACAATGCAGCTTATGGCTCAAAGGTAACCGAAGATCTGAACATTTTAAAAAGAGACATTCAAATTTGTCTTAATTTAGCAGAGCAGAAACCAGACGGGAAATGATTAAGAAATTTACAGGTTAACTGTCCTAAAAACTGTAAAAGACCCATCAAATTAATCTGAGAACTGAACTTTCTCTGAACTTTGTCCAGGCAAAACAGGACATCAGCAGACTTCAGAAAGAAAGAAATTGTAAAATGCCCCAGGAGGCCAAAACAACTACAAAATAATAAAAGTAAATGAATAAAAATTTGAAAGAAAGAGTGGTGAGCTCTGCGACTTATCCATGGAACTGTGGTGGATGATCACGGGATCCTTTCTGTGTTTATAAAATACAGTAAATTATAAAATACAGAAATGAAGAGCACTTTACCCCGAGGCAGGAAAAAAACAGAGTTTTTAAACATTTCATCAGCATCAGGAGGAATTCTGAAATGCATGCTGTAGTAAACAGCATGGACATTGCTTCACAGAACAAATAAGCCTAAAATATTCTAGAAAAACAACCCAGGAGTCGTAAGTTGTGGAGTGACAGAGTTAAGTCACCGGACATTAATCTGACTGAGCTGCTTTTTATTAGATTAATGTGTCCAATTACATTTGAGCCCCTAAAAATAAAGGCATATGTACAGCCAAAGGTGGCTCTAAATACTCTCATTTTAATATAGTAGTTATATTTTGGTTTGGTCCATTCAAGCCCTCGGCCCATCTGAGAGGCATGGTGAAGGTTTGGGTCAGCTGACTTCAGTGTTTAATAGGTAGTTGTTAGAAACTCGATCACTACGTGTTGAAGTGGTGACGCATATCACTCTAATCTCTTTGATGGTCGCGGTACAGTTCAGTTTCAAATGTGAGCTTTTGCTAACCAACATTAGCATGAGCAGAAAGCTCGCTATTCAGCATAAGAGCTATCAGGACTGTTATGTGACACTGAAATTTAGAGTTTTACAGCCTGATCTGTCTTGATGCATGATCAATCATCCATACATCCATCATCTGGATGTAGTGTTTTCAACCATGACTGATTTCTTTAGTCTTCAACACTGATCAAAGATCATTGATCACTGATCAACGGTCACTGTTCACAGAGAGTTGGGGGATGGCTGCAACCACAGCATTGTAAGATGGGGAAAGCTGTACCCTTAGGCCCCCTCCTCGATTCAGAGATGGTCTTTCCCTTTTCACGTAAATGGCCTCCTTGACTCTGCGCTCAAACCAGCGTTCCTCCTGTCCAGGATGTGTACATCCTCATCATTGAAAGAGTGTCCACTGGCCTGTAGGTGTAAATAGACTGCTGAGTCCTGGCCTGACGAGGTAGCTCTTCTGTGTTGTGCCATCAGCTTTGCCAGAGGTTGCTTGGTTTCCCTGATGTATAAATCATGGCAATCCTCCTGGCACTTAACAGCGTACACTTTGTTACTCTGTTTGTGTCGGGGGACCTGATCCTTGGGGTCGACTGATTTTTAGCGCAGCGTGTTTTGTTGTTTAAAGGCCACGGAAACGCGGTGTTTGCAGCCATTCCCCAACTCTCTCTGAATTGTACTCATGGTCTTTGATCAATGGTCATGGCAATTTGCATATTAATGACCAAAGAACTGACCTCACAGCCCATTGTTCATTCAGTGGGCTTGTGCAAATGTACTGTTTAGAAGATTGGGGAAACCTGCAGTCAGCTGAGACTGAAGAAGACACTTGGATGAGTGACGAAATGTTTCTCCCACTGAAAACGCTTCGTCCAGATGATCAGAATCAACCTTTTGGGATACGACTTGATCTGTTTTATTTTAATATCTTTTTAACTTTGTTTCTCTGGTAAAGACGCAGACGTCACTCAGTCGTCCTGCTGCTGATCGGCATCTCACTGAAAAGCTGCATGCTTTTAGAAATGTGTGGGAGGATTACCTTTACAGTGTATGTTTCTCATACATGCATACAAGTAAAAACATGCTCATTTGAAGAATTACAAGCCAGACTGCACTGATACCTGGAAAAAGCTTTTATTTTGACTTCCAAAAGTTGCAGTTTTATTTTTCCTGTACAAGATGATTGAATATAGTAGATCAGGGTCAAGGTGGTAAAAAAGGCAGTTTGTAACAAATTCAAGACTCATCCTCATTCACCCAGCTGCAGTGTGGAGTTCATAAAAAAAAAAAAAAAAAAGATGCTCTTTTGTGTTAAAGCCCTTTGAAATCAGATCTGTCTGAAGGCTGTGGTGAAAAAAAGCCCCGTCCCTTTTAGCGCTACAGTCGCTTTCAGGCCAACTGCTTTTACTGGCCGAGCTTTGATAAAGGGGACAGCGGTGGTGCCGGGCTTTGAGGAGAGACGTGGGTATGAGGTGTTACACAGTAAAGATAAAAAGGAAAGGGTCCATCCAAATGAATAATAACATTAATAACAACAGCTGGGCGGTACTCAGGAGTCCAGGCGGCATATAGGGCTGTCGTAGACCATCTGTAGGTTCACCTTGTGTCCCACCAGCTCTCTGATGTTGTTGATGCCGTATTTAATCATGGTGGGCCTGCGAGACAGAGGAGAAGCCCGCGTGAGCGGTTGTTCTGTTGGGAGACGCGACTATGTTGTGTCTAACAGACGAGAGCGAAAACAACAGAGGTCGGAGTAGTAAAGGATTACTCGCCCTGGATTACGGAACATTACCCAGCTCACTCACTCCACGGTTATTAGCTGCGACAGTTGGTCGTAGTTAAGACTCAATTAGCGCTCGATTCAAACAGCAAGCTGAATACAGTGTGCGACGGCGCGACCAGCGAGCGACTCATTTGGGACGACTTCACTTTAGAAAAGCGGGAGTGAGCAAAGAGAAAGGCAGAGACTCACAGTCTGACCTCAAATAATTTCACAGGATAATAGAAATGAAACTCACGTACAAGCAGGAGTAATCCTCCACAGGAAACAAACCTACATTTCTTCAATGTGGGTCAGTTCAGCGCGTACACAAGAAGTGATTATGAGTACACACATACTTAATCACACACCTTTAATCCCTACATGGAACATCTATTATAGTTTGGGAGATACGTACTGACGTCCTTCCCTTTTAGACTCGTGCTGTGTCTAGCGTGGCTGACCTCTCAGTTTTCCTTGTAGCTAATTAACTCGTATTGCTTTTCATGCACGCTCACCTTTCCAGAGACAGGCCCCAGGCAATTACAGACACATCCTCAGGGAGGCCCATGGGAAGCAGCATCTCTGGTCTGAACACTCCTGAGTTTCCCACTTCCACCCACTTTTTTAATCCTGTACACGTGGAAAGAAATGACAAAAAACAGGGATGTCAAACTCATTTTTACTGTGTACAGCCCACCAACAAGGACAATTTCAACACTACATCTCAGTCTAGTGTAAAGAAGATCAACTAGATGATTATTGATTGCGATGTGTCACATGAATGACCATTGGGGAGGTCTCTATCATTGGTGAAAGCTATAAAACTTACAGTTAAAAGTCTAAAATTGATGTCCTCCTTCACATTTTCCAAAGCCTCCCAGTGGGCCAGATTGGAGTCTTTGACAGGCCAATTCTGGTCCCCGGGTCTTATGTTTGACACCCCTAATATACACCATCAGAAATGTCTATAAAAGAGACTACTAGGACGTTCTTTTGGCTTTCTTAAAGCTCAGGTTTCTGTTGTGTGTAAGTTAGACTAATAGCGCTACATAAAAACAGAGTTGCACTGTACCTTCATGGTAGCTGAACACTTCCATGCTGGGCTCTGTGTAGGGGTTGTAGGCAGGCTTGAAGCGTAGTTTGGTAATTCCTAAAAAAAGGCGTTTGGTAAAAGAATAGGATATTGTAACTGTCTGTTTATTTTTTATTTTTTTAAAGTGAGTATTAAAAGGCTTTCTACAAACAACTATCAGCACATTTGTCCCTTCCAAACTTTGGTCTTTCAAGTCCAGTGTCCTCTATCAGTCCTCACCTAGTTTGGTGAAGAACTGATGCAGAACACCCATGAGGTCTCCCAGAGTCAGTCCATAGTCGGCTACTACGCCCTCTATCTGGTGGAACTCTGCTAGATGGGTGGCATCGAGGGTCTCGTTCCTAAACACGCGATCGATGGAGAAATACTTGACGGGGGTGAACTTCTCCTGGTTATCAGTGTGAGGAGAAAAGGAAGGGGAGAAGAGTTTTAGAGTTATTGACTGGACACATACGACGTCAAAACAATGTGAACCCACACCTTAAACCATCTGCTGCTGCTGCTCTTCTATGGAGGGAATTACTCACATTCAGACACAGGAGCATTAGTGAGGTCAGGCGTAAGGCCTGGATCTCAGTCAAGTTTCCAGTTCACTGTCCAAAAAGTCAGTGGGTGCTTAAAGGGCAGGTCTTAAGACATGGTAATGACAAACGCTGTGCTCTTGTTGTCTAAAACATACTCTATGTTTTACTTCAGAAAACAAACATTATGTTGAAATTACATTTACTGACGGGGGAATTACACTCTTAGTCGTGAGCTGTATTATGAAGTGTTACCAAGAAATCAAATCACCAGACAGCTCTGATTTATATGGTCAGTGCAGCGTCCCTACAGTCTCACCTGCTGTGCCAGTTTATACAGCATGCGTGCGCTGACTGCTGTAGTGTGAGTGCGGAGGATGTTCTTCTGAGCCTCCTCTATCTTCCAGTCATACTTGTACCTACAAGAGAGATGATAAAATGCAATGAGATGCAGTGACAGCAACGACACTGTTACTTGTTAAGTGAGCTTGTGATCACGCCTCACCCCTGTGAACCGTAGCCTCCCTCAGAGTGGACCTTCTTCACCCTCTCCAGGTAGTCCTGTGGGAACTCGTGGGCGTGCGCTGGGTCTGAAAAACAGCGAGTGAAGGGTGATCAGAAATCATTCTCGATTGAACTCGCAGCTCATTTCCACCACTCGGTGACCTCGGGCTCACCGGACAGGAAGAAGGTGTCGTGCTGGTCTCTGGCTGGGTGCTGCTGGGGCTGGAAGAGGGAGTCAAAGTTCCAGAAAGAGCTTTCTATGAAGTTGTTGGTCGGCATCTCGGTGAAACTACAAGAAACAGATGGTTAACTGGGTGTTTTATTATGCGAATGTGTGCGTTTCTCCCAGTTTCACAGCTGCTCACCCCATCTCCAAGAAGATCTGCCGGAACTGCGTTCGCACCTTCATCAGCGGGTGTAGGTGACCGCAGTCTGGGGCAACACCCATGGCCTCAAAGTTGTAGGGCTTAAATTTCTTCTCTTTCCAGTTGCCACTGGAACACACCACATGCAGGGAGGTAACACAAAAACATTTCTCTCAAATCATTTCGCCATTTTTAATCTGTGGCTGAGATGATTGAGGCGGGCGAATCTACAGTGCACGTAATCAGCACGGAGCAGCACGCAGAATACCAATTTGAATTTTGGGCAATGCAACATCTGGATACTGCTTTTAGCCAAATCCTCTATGATATGATTTCATGCAAAAAAACAAAAGTGTGCAAGCGCTCTTTTCATTCTGTCGCTTTCAGCATGAAAGCTAAAGCATCTGTCCTGCCCTGCCTTTAGGACTGAGTCCACATCTTTGGACTTGTCCCCTTTTATGGGCAGATTTTTTCTCTGTCCTCACTCAGGACCCTGCAGGCTGACACTGACTGCCAGAGGAGGGTGGGCCTGGGTTGGAATTGAACCCAGGCCTCTGCAGTGAGGACTCTGTGCGCACGCTTTACCTGATGAGCTACTGAAACTCTGAGGAGAGTGCATCTCTACATACCTGGCAAGCATCTCAGGGGTGAGCTCCGTCTCCTGTTTGGTGATGGTGGTGCTGAAGGAGTTGCCCTTAGTGATCCAGTAAGACTTCACAGTCCTGAACACAAATTAGAATGACCTCAGTACGCAGAAAGGTACTGCTGTTGACAATCTATAGACCGTAAAAACATGCAGTTATTTTTATTTTGATTCATACTTTCATAGCAGAAAAATCATTTCAAAATAAAGGATTTTAGGTACTTCTTGCATGAATTTATTGATTAGAATAAAATAAAGCAGAACATTCTTAATAGCAAGAAAGAAAGTACACCTCTGCACAGGGCTGTGCGATATGACCAAAATCTCCTATTCCAATATAAGAATTCTATCGTCCCGATAACGATATAAATCACAAAAATGTAACATTTTCTGTAAATTCTGTGAATCTCGGGCAGCTCGTCTTGCGGGAAGTGTTTCCAGCTGCGCGTCGTGTAGCTGGAGTCGAGTGTTTTAACCCATGCATGAAACTATACATTTTTAGACATAAGTTGTAACGGCCGCCGTTTTCTTTGTGAGTATTTATTACACGGCGTGCTGCGGGGAAAAGCCTGTTCTAACGTTTGAGTCTAAGGTTTATTTTTTAGCACCTGGCGGCTCTTTTTTTAATTCTCATCCGTAAATAATCTGCTCTTTCACCTGATTCAGTTTATTTTGAAAAGCCTCAACAGGATCTTGAGCTTTATTGTGAAAGGTTTATGTGGAACATAAAAAAGCAGACACGCGATGCTGTTAACGTCGTTGTTGCTAACCACAACGCATAAAAACAGGCGCTTGTCCGTCCATAGTGTGGTTATATAAAATATAAGAGAAAGAGAGAACTTTAAGAAATTAATATAGCCACTACAGTGACCATCAAAACGATGAAAAAATATTGCCGTAAACAGTTTATTTTGCGACACCACGAAACAAACGATAGCGTAAAATGAAACGATAGACGTTTTTATATCATCATCCGATATATATGGTTCTATCGAACAGCCCTACCTCTGCATGGATTTGAACTTGTGACCTCACACTTTCAAGCCCATTTCTTTTCCTACTGAGCTAGTGTGGCATAGTGATAAATCCATTATGTACCACACAGATTAGTTGTGATGGCGTTCAGAAAAACAAACATGTGTTTAGCTCCTTTCTTGCAATAATGATCCAGATTCATCACTTTTTAAACAGACCTCCATTCTACATGGAGACAACACAAACATCCGCCCATCTGTGGACCAGCTTTGGCCCAGGAGATGACGTCAGGGTCTGCTTTGAATAACCAGTCAGAGGAGGAAAGACTGTCAGATGTGACCAACAGCTATATAGCCACATATATGTTCTCACAGAAACATCATGTCTACCCACGACATGATCACTTCCCTAAACGACAGAAACTCTGATGTGAAGCTAATTAGCAGAGATCCTGTGAGGTTAATTCAAGAACCTCTGTGACAAACCTGCCATGCTGCCACATCAAAATGTGATGGTTAAATCTGTCTCACATTGGGAGGATTATTTAAACATCAAACGTAAACATGAATAGAAGCAAAACATTTTTGTGCTGGGGGGGGAGTGCTGACAGGATAGCAGGAGCTCTAGTTCTACACTTAGGTAAACATGGGAAAACCAACTAGGTAGATCCAACAAATCATTATTACTTTTTCTAGTGCTCCTCACAGCGGTTTCCTCACATCCATTATTCTTAAGCAGGGGCTCTGCTGCTGCTCAGAGAGGATGCAACATTTATGGACAAGAGTGTCATTTCAATCATGAGTTTAAATGAAGTTAAGCTGGTTGTTAAACTTAATTTGTGCTGCTTTTAGGCACCTGTGGGCTTATTGAAGTGGTGCTGATGCAGGCAGGCAAGCGGTTTATTTGTATAGCACTTTAAAAAACACACCAGGCAGACCAAAGTGCTGAACGACACCGATCAAAACAACTAGCAAAATTAAAAATACAATAAAATTAATAAGAAAGGTGTCAGTTTCCTACACAGTTAAAAGCCAGAGAATAAAAATACGTTTTCAATCTGGATTTAAAGACCTGCACTGATGACGCTTGTCTAATATGGAGGGGAAGGTTATTCCAAAGCATCGGAGCCACAGTTGAGAATGCAAATGTAAACTGTTAAGACACAAGAATCATTTCAGACCTGTATAAAAGATTTATTGAGCTTTTAGGGGAGCAGATCATATGCAGCTGTATTAATAAAAGGATAAAAGGCTTTACCTAAAAATATCATTATATAATATTATATTATCTGAACTGAAGCCATATTCCACACACACACACACACACACACACACACACACTTTGCATCCTGGACCCGAGTGCGCTTTAGTACATCTTTATTTGTTCCACTTATTTTACTCCATCACTCTTCTCCATTCAAATGTAAACATCACCCCTCCCACCATCACGCCCACTCTAATACACACACACAAAGCAAGTGTGGTTGTTTTTAGCGCACAGTGACACGCCATCCGCTTCCATGCCTTACGGATTCATCGGTTATTTAACACAGTGATGAATTTTCCACTCAGGCTGAATGCAGCTGAATCACACCGGGGATCACCTCTTCCATCACATTTAATCAAATGAACCAGACTTACAGGGTCAAACATGCTGAGGCAGAGGAGTGTCAGTACAACCTTAATCTGATTAAGTAAAGCTCATTTTAAAGCTTTTACTCTGGAAATTGTAAGACTTTTTTCCACTTCCACTTTCCATGACTGGAAACAGCAGCAGCAAATATTTTTGGGACCATTTAAAAACATTTATATCATGTGTTTGCCCGTCCCGCCCGCCTGTATGTAAGAATAATTTCTAACTCTACGAAACGAATCAGCTAACATGATTCAGACCACTAAGTGACATAAAATCTGATGGTTTAACACTCCTAGCTACCATTGCAGAGATTTGGCTGAAACCCCATGAGCAGCAGACTTCATGTGTGTGTGAAATGTGAAGTGAAAATATTGCCTGTTGCAATACTGAATGAAATTCAACACACTTAACTATGTTTTTGAAGACCTCTAGAGATGCCTGTCTACTTTGTGCATGTTCATCTCTTATTACTGCTGAGCTTGATGAAAACTTGAATCCAGTAATACCAGGCAAGCTGGAATGAGCAGGGAAACCCCTGAGTATCAATTAATCGTCTCCTGCCACCTACTGGCAGAAAAAGGTACACATTCACCACTAACTAAACAAGAGGACTTACACTTCAGAGAGCAGTTTTCTCTTCTTCAGCTCATTCTTTTCTTTTTCTTCCAGCTGAGTACTGTGGCCTTTCTGCACCAGAAGCAGTTTCTCCCTGACCTGGTCGTCTATGCTCTCCACCTGGGGATCAAAAACACACACCTTAATGAGAAAACTGACCTCAATCAGAAAAGGCGACAACAAAAGGCGGGTATGATGGAACACCTACAGTCCTGAATATCCTGGGGCCACCCTCGTGGGCCTTGTCCACTCTTATCCACTTGCTGGACATGGCCTTGCTGAAGCCGATCTTCCCAAATGGCAGTTTCTACACAGAAATGATGGCAGAGTTTAAGAAAGTTTAACTGAAACATCAAAAAAGGCTGAAAATACATGAGAGATGCAGACATTGGGAAATTCAATACAGATGTTTGACAAACATAAAATACATACACGTAAAACCTGAGCATAAACAGTCGAGTGGATGTTGTATTCGTAATATTGTGGACTTTCAGGGATATTTAAGAATCAAAACCTTGCTTCTCTTAAGTGTGTAGCAAGTTACCTCCGTCAGGTACCTAATGCATTAGATTCTTTGTTATTCTGATAATAATTAATTAATTTCAAACACTAACCATGAGCTCGCTCTGAGCCAGGCCCTCCTGGGGGATACAGCTAAAGACCCGGGATTCATGGCTGCCCTGCTCGGCGATCTCGGTGCCCTCCTCGGTCAGCTCCCAGTGCTTGGAGGAGCGCAACTCGGCTGAGATTACCTGTACAACAGGTAACAAACACGGCTGTCAGCTCAACCTATTGCATCAGTCACCGTGCATTTGACTGTGACAGTCTAACTTCCGCTGCTTCTTCGTGAAACTTACGTCACCGAGAGCCTGGAGACTCTTCACGGCCCCGACGATGACCTGATGATCCACCCCGAGGCTGGTCGCCACGGCCAGGCTGTCCACGCCGTCGTCCACCTTCTCAACTCGCTGTAAAAGCGTCTCCAACACACCGGTGTCCGCCATGCTGTAGCTCTACGAAGCCCGAAAGAGACCGGACGTGACGTCACTTTCTCGGAGGCCGAACAAGCAGGAGTAGCTAGGGCTTATCCTTCTTATTTCATTGTACTGTATATTGTTACTCTTATTTGCCCTGTATGTCTACTGTAAAAACTGAACTGGAATGACTGACTGTTCGCTTTATAATTTCAAATAAAGTTCAGAAAAAAAGGAGTAGCTAGGGCGACATAAAATGGGTTACCGTAAATATTGTATTTCTGTGCAATTTAGTTTTTGAATTTGAAACAGAGAAATTGTTTCAGAATCAAATTTCTAATCTTTTAATAAAACAAAATAAATACTTACTTTAGCTTTTTATGGACACCAAATATAAAGGTTTTTGACTGATAATAATAATAATAATAATAATAATAATAATAATAATGGATTGCATTTATAAAGCGCTTTACAATCCCACTATTCATTCACTCTCACATTCACACACTGGTGGAGGCAAGCTACAGTTGTAGCCACAGCTGCCCTGAGGCAGACTGACAGAAGCGAGGCTGCCATATCGCGCCATCGGCCCCTCTGGCCATCACCAGTAGGCGGTAGGTGAAGTGTCTTACCCAAGGACTCTTGTCACATACTGCTACTACTATCCATTGTTGAAAAAATGTGTTCATGACAGTGCAGATTTCTGGCATTTTGTGTAAATTTAAGCATGTAACAATTTAATTAGACAATAAGACAATTTAGTTAGACTTGTGTTTGTAACTGAACCACCTCATGTTGTGTAGCTGTCTGGATTTTATACTTATTGGGCTACATACTTATTTATTATACAGACTATACAGTACATAAAATCAAATACCCCATGTTTTATGTAACTGAAATGTTTAATTGTGTGGGCTAAAAAATAAGACAGTTGTAGACTATATTTATATGAAACATGTATACATTTACTGCATTTGATGTATTTTAACCATATATAATACATTGTATACAATGTAACACCAGCATTTGTGTAAAGAAAAAAAAAGGCTGTGATTTTGCCACCCCATTTGATTTCCATACAAACCTAAGAAAATTTCTCTAGATCCGCCCCTGCATAGCTAAACATTGTTTATCAGGCATTATCAATAGATGAAATTGGACCTATTATGCTACCTACAAGCTCCATAAAAGCTAGTTTTATTTTAGACTCTACTAGAAAAACTTTGCTTGATGTACACCTCAAAGTAATCCTTACTTATCTTACACTGGGTCTTTGTGTAGCACCAAGTTCAAAAAGAGCGACTTAAGCTTCTTTTTTCCTTTGTAGCCACCGTCCTAAAGCAGACTAAAATTGCGTTGTCATGGCAATCCAAGTATGGGCGGATATTATGATGTACAAGGTGGTCTAACATCCCTTTTTCTGCGAAAAACGCTTTGGCCTCAGCACATCCCTTTATATAACTATATAATTGTAAATAGCTACTGGTTTAATCATAGGCAGATGTTTATGCATATAAATATGTTTTAAAAGACTGACTCCCCACGTTTCTCAAAGTGGTTTGGTCCACTGCCGACCAAAGGATGAGTGAGAAAGCGTCATTTCTATAACATAGTTCCAGTCGGACTATATTTTATTGGTTACTAACCTTTAACAAACTTTTCCGCTTCAGTGATGCTACTACATTACAGGACATTTATAACCCTAGGGGCATCTATGAACATTTAAAAAGAATAAAATAAAATCATAACTTATTTTACCCAGTTTCCAAATGCTTATAGCTGTAATTTTGGTAGCGTTTCCAGATTTCCTTTGAGCCTGCTTAATATTACCTGTGAAATACCCCACTTTATATGATTATAACTGTTAGCCGATAACTTTAGTCAAAACTGTAATGAAGGCTTTTATTCAAAATAAAAGTCTTTTATTGATACAAACATAGTTTGTTGTACATTAACTCAAGTCCCACCCAATCCAAAAGCTACATTGAGCAGAAATGTGACTTTAAACACCAGAACGTAAAGTGTACTTTCCAGTAATCTCCAAAACCATTTATTAAAATAACTACATCACAGTAGGTAAATTACAAAATAAGCCAAAATTACAAGCACTGGAGAAAAGTTGTTCTTGGGTCCACTGAATTGTTACAAAAACAAAAGGAAAACAAAACACACAACCCTGTAGTTTAACACCACAAGATTGTACTAAATTTCATGTGGAAATAAATGCTGTTGCCACATAACTGTTAAAGGAAACCAAGTCAGAACAAGCAAGTGAATTGTAGCATCGGCTTTCATATTTAGTGATGAGAATGGGGACTGGTAGTATCGATTTAAAAAAAAAAAAAAAAAAAAATTATATATATATAATTTTAAAAAAGACTAAGCACCGACCAGACCACTGAAACAGACCAGTAAATTCAGCCACAACTCTGCTTTGACACATCAAAGTCCAGATATCTCGTTTTGTGCCCACATGTGCTACATACAAACCAAAAGCACATACGAAGCAAACATAGAAAAGGCAGAGAGCACAGGCAAGCTGTCAATCACTTTCTTTGGAGAAGGCTTGAGACACTGATGCGGGGTGCTTGGTGCTGGAGATTCACAGATGGAGGGACGCAGTCGTCTATCTGTACTGGTAGTTCATGCTGCTGTCGCCTCTGCCGTAGCCCACCGAGTTGTGGTACTGAGAACCAAAGCCCTGGTTGCTACCTCCTCCACCTCCCTGTGAGTTGTAACCGGACTGGTTGTTGAAACCTGCACCAAAACGATGACAATTAGTGATGAAAATGTGTATAAATAAAATTTTTCTTAGAATCCTTAAAATCCCAACACTTTACCAGCGTAACTGTAATCTTGATTACCTCCAGCTCCTCCTGTCACTTGGCTCGGGTATGCAGTGCTGTACGAGTATCCACCTGCTCCCCCCTGGTTCTGGTTGAAACTCTTCTTTCCCTGCCCGTAGCCCTGGCCATACTGGTTATAGGAGCCCTGCCCTGAGCCGCTGCCAGACTGGTAGCCCCCTGCAGGCCCACTATTTGTCCCTGGGGGACCTGGAAAAGATGCTTTCCCTCCTTTGTGCATAGGAGGTTTCTTTTTGAGGGGCTTGCAGGCAGAAGCGGCAGTGTAGGCTCCATCGTTCTGGTAGTATGAACCATAGGATCCCTGTGCTGGGCCCAGTGCTGTGTTAGCTGGAGGGCCAACCGATGAGCTGCCTGATGCCCCAGGTCCTCCGTTTGTACCTCCGTTATTGTAGTAATCTGTGAAACAAGGGCATTGCATGGTCATAAAAACAAACATAGCATGGCAGCGGCTGCACCTACTACATGTTTCTTAATGGCAATACATTGTCACGCACAATCAAAACAAAGCCTGCAGTAGCACAGTGATGAATGAAGTCACATTTATTTAAAAAAAAAAAAAAACAAAAAACCTAAAAAAAACAAAACATAAAAACAGCTAGAACAAGTCTTTTCACCAACACGCATCAGATCTTCCAATTCATCCACTGTCTTCCAACAGCTACAGTTCAGAACTTAATACAGATGGAAAACTGAAACCTGCAGACATCCCCAAAATAAGAACATCAGGCATTCAGTGCAGTAATGACTTAACAAGTGTTGCTGATGTGATACAGAAACAGCAGATTCTTTTGTTGTTTTCGAATAGACCACATGACCACTTTTTAAAAGCAAACAGGAAAAAACATGGGAGTGAGTAAAAAGCATTAAGAGTGAACTAAAAAGCAATCCACGTGGAAATGTTCTCAGCATTTGCATCCAAGAAAACGTTAAGATAAAGAGAGAGACCAGGCCATCCTTGTGGTCTTGACAACAATCCAAAAGACAGTCTAGTCCAGCTGCCAGCTAGTCACACTCCAGAAACAAGCCCCGTCCCCCAGTATGACGGGTGAAGATACTCTGCAACAAATCGGCCCTGCAGCTTGCAGAGATCCAGGAGTTTGGGTACATCCACGGCAACTTGAGAGAACACAAGGTGTTATGGCTACATGCATGCAAGTGGCACGTCATCTCCCCGAGGTGCCATGGTTACGACAAGAAGAACTGGCAAGACAGGGCAGAGGGTAGTTGTCACTTTGTTCCAAGGGTTGAGGACTTGGTGGTGAAGAGGAGTTCGTGATGCTTCGGGAAAACTACTGAGTATTTTGTCCGTTTTTATCCTCGCTACAGCACAGTTTTGGATTTTCTAAGACTGGGGGAACATCTATGTCGCAAACTCGTGGTAGCCATAGCAGTCTGAGACAAAGTCACCTAAAGAGTGAGACAGGGCAGAGAAGGGGAAAAAAAAATGATCAAAATTAGATTTAAATTTTAGTTTGAATTTTTTTCCCTGCCTTAAAATTGTGGCAGGTGAAATACTCATTGGTCGGATTTTGTTCAAACTGAATTTGATTTGTTTTGGTCTTTTTTAGATTTCTCTGCTCCTGTCACGCTCTTGTAGGTCAGTCCTCAGAACAGGCTGCCAGAACGAAGAAAGGGGTACTCATAAGAGGCGACTTGTCAAAACCAGATTCAATCCTGTGGCTTAAAGCAGAGAAATGTAAAATCACTGAACTGGGAACAACCCAGCATGGTCTTGCTGGCTGGGGGAAAAAAAAAAAAAAAAAAAAAATCATATTTTTTTTTTTTTTTAACATAATAGACTACATTTCCCAGAGTTCTAGCCAGATGCAGGAGGACAACATCAATGCTAACAAACTGGCAAAAATATATAATTCTGAAGCTCACGGGGTAAATCAGATTCTCAAAGATTACATTCTTACCCACAACAAGATTAGAAAGGAAGAAATGGACACTCACTGTATCCGGAGTTGGCGTTGTTCCCATAACCATATGTTCCAAAGCCACCTAGGAGGAGCACATAAGTTTTATTTTCAAGAGATTTAACACTGTGTCAAGCACACTGACCAAGTCTACCAGCAGTACCAGTATACCAGGATCTGTTTTTACCTCCTTGGCCATAGCCGCCTCCATTATTGAAACCTCTGCCTCTTCCACGACCTCGCCCTCCTCTCCCTCTGCCCCTGGGGGCGCCGACATCTCCAGGTCCAGGGGCTCCCATCATGCCAAACCCTGGCGTGTGCTAAAGAGAAAATGAACATCACTTAAAAGGAGTTCAGCATAACTTTCTGCATACCTGTGTTTCAGTAACAATGACAAAAGTACATGTTACATAACTATATTTTACAGCTAGTCTACTTCCCCCATATGAGTAAGAACACTAGCAAATTTTAGTTATTCATCTTAGTGTTGTTTCCGTACCTTATTTGCTGATATCTTAACTCTTTACGTCATAAAGGCAACATTTGATGACCTCCCCTGTACCTTTAATGGTGAGTTTCAACACCTCAGTTAATACCAATAAAGACATTGAAAACAAACTACTGTAATAGTCATCAAACAAAGGGTAGCTGCACAGGCAGAGACCACCTTCGCTAACTTCTGTTGCAAACCCAGTCATTTTGTTCTATAAGCAGGCCTAAAATATGACAGGAAGCACTCCGCGCAGAAAAGAGCTTCAATGGTTACTCATGGTAGCCTTTCAAGGGTAAAGAGTTCAAATCAATACCATTATACTTTTGTATTAATAGTGTTAGCAAACAAAACAGTTAACCAGTTAGCTGTAACCTAGCCATAGTTAATGCCATTAGCAGATTAAGTAGTTACTTACCAGATCAGCTCAACAGTCTGGGTAAAGTGGCTAACAGCATCCACTCAAGATAGTATTTTGCTACATAACATGGATGAACTGCAGATTATCTTATCAGGAGAGCCAGCGTTTGCCACCATTAAACAGAAGATTTCCATTTATTGCAAGCCCTACAATGGACTATAATTTTCTCTTGACAACCAAATCCAAGATAGCAGTGGGAGTGGAAGAGAGCATTGAAGAAAGATGCTCATTAAAGTTTTTCCCCCTTTGGTTTTTTGGCAGATACTTCTGTTGTGCATCCTTCAGATAGAATTCACTTGTCAGCCTGTTAAGAGGCAACTGTCTCATGTTTTTAAGATGTGACACAATCCTTTCTAACATCAGTAATTAACTCAAATAGATGAACAGAGCACGTTTAATTTTAACTTTAACTTTTTTTTTTATTTGAGCAGTAATGTGGCCATTATACTTGCTGCATTGCCTGTGTCATGAGCTTATTTTGACGTCATATGACGTCTTCTTTTGGCACTTCGGCTGGTCATGCAGCTCTTAAGTTGGCGTGTTGTGTGTCCAATCGTTACGGCTTTTACTGCCATTTTAATATGATGTTCCAATACAGAACGCCCCCCCCCCCCAAACAAGACCCTACAACTTTACTTCACTGCAAAACGCAAGATGTAAACTTGTTGGATGTTACTCTTTCATCACTGTCATGGTACATTACCACTGAGCTGTACAGGAACTGATGTACACAAAATACAACATGAACCACAGTTACTTTAACTACAAACATGCTTTAAGCAAAAATCTTGGGCCTGGACTTTTGAAATGGGATGCTTACCATGGGTGGTCCCTTTTTCTTTTTAGCAGCTTCGGGTGCTGAGCCTTCAGGGAAGAGCCGTTC
Source organism: Aulonocara sp. 'chitande type north' Nkhata Bay (assembly GCF_057382095.1). Taxonomy (NCBI): domain Eukaryota; kingdom Metazoa; phylum Chordata; class Actinopteri; order Cichliformes; family Cichlidae; genus Aulonocara; species Aulonocara sp. 'chitande type north' Nkhata Bay. The sequence goes on from NC_141347.1 coordinate 11,061,985, forward strand.
CAGTGCAGCCAGAGCTGCATAAGCCTTAGCCACCTTTTTATTGGATCCTGTGCCCTGGAACTTCTGCCCATCGATCTCCACCTCCATGACAAAACGTTTGTCGTGGCTGCCGCCGGTCTCTGATATGAGCTCATACTTGAGGCCTCGACGCTTCTCATTCAGCTCCATCACTGGGTTCTTGCCGTGTTTAGTGAGGATTGGTCCCTGCTGGCGAGCAGTCTGATAAGAAAGAGTTGGTGGGTAAAATGACACATTGAGCAGTACAGGAAACAACCCAAAAGCTGGTTGCTGACACACATACCTCTGCAGCTTCAGTGCTTTCTGCATTAGCTGCTCCTGCGGCAGCAGTGATAGTTTCGACAGGTGGCACTACTGGCTTCTGTTGTTCCACAGTGTTTGCTACTACTGCCTCGTCTGCTTTTACTGCCGGCTCAGGAGACTTTAGTTCTACTCCAGTGGGCAGGCCCATGTCCTGTAAAACCTAAAAGGTGCCCACAGAAGATTCATTGTAGGTTAAAAAGACAAGAATAAAGTCTAACTATACCTACAAAAAGACACTGAGGCAACAATGAAATCTAATATGCATTTCAGACAGTCTTGCAAATGTTTTGCCTACCTTTACAGCTACGTGCAGCTTGGCAGTGCGTTTTGATGGGCCTGAAGCCTCAAATGTCTTGCCATCTACCTCTACAGCCATTGTAAAGACAGGAACATGAACTGGGCCAGTCTGGGAGATCAGCTTATACTGTAGTCCTGGCTTTAACTGATTGAGCCTCATTAGGGCATTCATGGCTTGGGGAGGCTCAGCCTTCTCCTCTGCAGCTGGTGATAAAGTCAGAAAAACAGCATTATGATAACAATAATAACATACAGTAAAATCCAAATGTTTTACTTTAATCATCAGACTAGTGAAATTTCTTTGACCAGAAAGTAGTAATGTAGTTATAATTTTTTAAACCAAACATCTTTAACCTATTGAAAGTGAACAAACATCAAAATTGTTAATTCAATTCAAAAAGAAAGGAACATATTTGAGTAACATTATCAATGGCAGCACACTTCATGATTTCTGATACAGCTGAACTTCACATCTGATCACCCAAGTGTGTCTCTTCCGCACCTACCTGGGCACAGATTGTTCTGCCATGCCCAGATAAGCGCACGCACGCACGCACCTTGAGCTAAAAGAGCACTTACATTTCTTCTGCAGCTTTTTCTTCTTTTTATTGGGACTCTTGTCATCAGTACCCTCTTCTTCCTCGATAGGCCTCTTCATTGGTGGTGCATATGCTGTACTGGGTGGGATTTGCACTGAAACACAACAACCGAAGTTGTGCAATGAGATCATTCAAATTATACTAAATACATATTAAATATACACCATGCACAGACAAAACTTCCATGTCTAATGTGCTTTTGTAGACGACTTAAATCTCAGGTTTACCTGTGTAATCGATAGGAGTCTCAGGTCGAGGTTTCTTGGGCATCTTAGAAGGAAGTGGATCCATTCCAAGCACTTTGTGAAGCTGTCCAAAAGCTGACAGTCTTAAGGCATGCTGAGGACAACAAACACATGATGTTAACTATATACCCATTTATGAATATGCAGAACACAGACTGTATATGAAAGAAGGACACAGACACTGTGACATCACTCACTGGTTTATGAAGCCCTGTTGTTAGTGTCTGAGCCATTTCTTTTGTTTATTCGTTTATTTTAAGTCAGAAGTGACTCTATTTGGACAACAGGGTAAAGTGCTAAGTCACCAGCTATGGCTAGCAAAACTCATCAGCATGCTGCAACCATAAACTGCTTGACTGCATCATAGAAACCAGCTAATTCAAGTTAAGCAATAGAGTTTGAAAGTACTGGAGTTTTTTTCCCCAATGACCCCAATTTTAAACCTAAATTTGAAATCAGTTAAAAATATAAAATAAACAAATCTCTCTCCATGCAGATCATGTTGGGCTGTTTTTTTGTACCAGGCTGTAAACATGATTTTTCTTCTTTTGCTGCATATTTGGGAATTTGAACACTGATGTTGATGGACATGAGCTTGCTTTTGTAGCCAGCCTCTTGGGGACTTTTTGAGGCACTGCTGCTGCCACACCCACACACTTACTTGTGCACTTGCTGTGATGTCTTCTCTTTGCTGCTGGTCCAAATGACCAATTGCATCTGTTGGCTCCTTCTCACATGGATCGGAAATTCCAGGCCCATCTTACAACATAAACAAACGACAGCATTGGCGTGTGCTTAGAAATAAGCGCACAAACTAAACAAGTACAATTACACTTGCACAATTAAAGTTTTGAGAAGAGATCTCAGGTGTATACCTGCCATGAGGATTCCTGAAGCCAGACATTCTAAAACCCTCCGCAGAGCCTCTCCTGCACCCATGGGCCGGTTCCCTGTGCCAATGGCTTTCTCACAGATCAGCTCCAATGGCTGCAAAGCATGAGAGATAGCATCCTATTTTTAAGCCCTTACACAAAGAGATTTCAGGTCACAGTATTAGAACGTGAGATAGTGGTGTCTTGAAAGCAATAACAAAGGAATTTTAAAGTTTCTTTTTTGACATTTTCATCAGCCTTAGGCAATATTTATTCAACATATCTGATAGTCTTAAAAAGGCACAATCAGCGCATATCTGTCCATCTAAAATTTATTTTTTTTGTTATAAGGTTTTCTTTTACTCACCCAGCCCCGAAGGGGGGCCCATGTTGGGACGCGGGCGCATAAGTCCCTTAGGATCCGGATGACAATGACACAGGAGCGAAGCCCATTGGCTCTAGCCTGAGGAAACAAGAAGGGGTGGGGGGAGGGGCACAAACAGCCTTAGTTAAACAAAAACAAAACAACAACAAAAAACAACAACAACAAAAACAACAACACAACAGAAAAGCAGACTGTACGCAACAAAAAGCAAGATAAATATTCAAATATGTGGAAAGATAAAAATGAAGCCACACAGACTACAGCATTTTAGCTTTGTCATTATGGTAAATGTCCAGAGAGATTAGGTGACAGAATGATGTTTGATCACTTTGGTGGAAAAGCCTATTATGTCTGCAAATCAATAGCCAGCATGATCGATGGTGTAGTTACTGCTTGTAGGAAAAAAAGCATGCATATGAATGCGCGACTAAAGCCACCTCAAACTTTATGTCAACTTTAAAATGATTAACAAGTGTGTTATTTCAGAGGATATGCATACATGTGCTGTCATTAAAAGAGGCCATGACTAAGTTAGTGGCAAAGGAAGTTTAAAATATGACTCGAGGTGCAATATTTCTGCTGCTTTTGTGGCACACAGAGTAACAGAAACAGCCAGAGAGCAGAAACAGCTGAGGCCACATACTCTACAATAACAAGCTGCAGAGATGGAGCACTGATCGTTATAGTGTCAAAGCCAGAAATGAAACAGGCGAAAATACTACAATGAGATATAATCAAACACAATTAACTACAAGGAACCCTTTCTCTACCAAAAGTGGAGCTTGCGACTTGCAGAAGTGTGAAAATAATGACAAAGCACTCACAGCAACACTGACATTGGAGAAATATTGCACCTGGACAAACCATGGATTAGTTCTCTCCCCCCCCTTTTTTTTTTCTTTTTTTTTTTTACTGATTTGAGTTAGAAGCTGTTAAGCTAAATGTGAAAACAAAGAAAATCAGGGACCGAAAAGCAACAATTTCTCCGTTTATGAAATGATAAAGCAATAAAAATCTGTTATGTGAGTAAAACAACTCTACAACAGTGCAATGACAAAGGTTTCCTAAGAAACAAACATCCAGGTCATCAAGAATTACTACAGGAAGTACACTTCAAAAGAGTAAATTTAAAAAAAAGAAAGAAAAACAAAAAACACATGGAACGCCCAAATAAAAGACAAACAGCATAAAACCAAACTCAAAACTACTTCTGTTTTAGAGACAAATAAAGACAAGATCCAAACCTGGAACCACTTAGCGTGGCGGAGAGACGCCAAGGCAGTTAGGCATTTCTGCCTGTCCAGAACATCCGGGGGATCGTTGACTGAAAGCGTTTCTATTGGCAGGTGGAATAAGAAGACAAGGTACAGTTTGACCAAGGGGAGTTCTGTCAGCCGGCCAGGGGGAACACAGGCAGCCTTCCCAAACCACAGCCAGGAGGGGAAAGGGGAGGGGGACCCCTCCACTGGAGAACCACCAAACGCTCCCAACCTCCCAGTTAATATGGTTTGACATGACCCGGCACGTAACAATTACACTTAAATTCCACCGGAGTGACTGTAATGCAGAGTGCGTTGTAACTGGAATATGTAAAAAAATAAGATTACAAGAAATAAAAATAAATCCCTGACGTAGAAAGGCAACTTTATAAAGGGATTTATAGGTTGCATCAAATGGGAGGTTGTCTCTCCATAGCCGCTTCAACTCAAATGATGCTTTAGTTTCATTGCCTAAAACGGTCTAGTTTTCTTTTTCTGGCGCTAACAGGAGGTAGAGCCCCTCCCCTTCACCCCTAGATTGGGTACACTGCGCTTTGCCCCTTCCGAGACAGAGAGCGGCCAGTTGGTCAAAGGTCCAGCGTCCCTAAAAATTGACAAACTAGAAGGCTTGACAGAGAGAATCAGAATTGAAACCACAGGCAAAAATGATCAGATACACAAAAGGTGGGTATAAAAAAAAGTCCACACTGCAGCAAAACTGATGGCTTAAAAAGAAAAAAATTAAACAAAGTCCCAAACTGGGCCTCACTGTGAGCACGAAGCTACAGATAAAGTCAAGGTAGAGGTCTATTGTTGAAAACTCAAAAAACGCAAAATACAAATGTTTTGTTGTATAGCTACCAATAATCCAAATAACTACATGTTTCACATTGCCATTAATTATTACTAGCTGACATGTGGGACCAACCCCTGGATTTTTGGGTGTGGTTGGACAGGCAATTTCAAGTGTCCCTTGTCATTATCTGCAACCCCGAGCCTTCCCTGCTCAACAACATCAGAGACTGTCAATAGCCCACTGCTGGGTGTCACTGCACGTTTTGCTACTCATTTTTGCTGCAATGCAAACTGTTCATCATCAATGATAAAACACATGCAAACAAAGTGGTCTCTCTTTTTGTATTTGGTTAAATTCTCAGTAAGCCTTCATTTCTTTGGTGACCTTGATCATTAAGGGGGAAGAGAAAGCCACGTCTTCAGAAGTCAGTAAACTACCTGCCCTATACTGTATATTGGGCCATCAAAAATGTCCAATTACATTACATGGAACTACAAGAGTGTCTAGAGAGCTATAAACATAGCACACTTTCATTATGTGACTGCATTTCTTGTCCTCTAGCTCCATTGAAGGCCCAATAAACAATATCTGTCTAGGCTGGTTACCTGCCTGGCCTCCCTGCTGGAAACAGGGTGCCAGTAAAAAGAGGGGAAAAAGAAGAAAAGAAAAAAAGAAAGAAAAACACTGAGGCTTTCAATCAGGAGCTTACCTCCAGCTGCAGCCCTCTCAATCTCTTCACGGACCAAAGGGGACGTCAGGTGAATTGTGAGGGTGAGAGGGGGCTCCTTGGTGTTCTTTATGACGATGCTAGCTTCACGGATCTGTTGGGTCACCACATACTTGTCTTCTGTGATCAACTGAAAGAAAGAAAAGACAATCAGTACAGTTTAAAAAAAAAAAAAAGAAAAAAAAAAAAAAGACTTGACACTGGTTTCTTTAACTTATCCAGTCATGAAGGAGGACACGTGTAGGGATACCAAAGACTATACAACTGTAGGATTTCCTTAACAACATAACACTACTCAGGGATCCAGAATGAAAACTTTGAAATCGCTTTTTCCTCTAAATTTGGGTTTATAAAAAGCCCTAATGTCTTGTTTCATTTTAAAGATATTGAGTTATTATAGAAATCTATGAAGCTAGCAAATATAGATTCTTGGTCCTAGATCATTTTGTTTTATTAAAACTGCTACCAGTAACTTTCCCCAACAGTTTACATACCAGTACAGATGTAATCTCAAGGCTTATATCAATGGATATGTTCTCATCCAACCAAATTCTCACTGGTGAGGCAATCGCAGATTTCACTTTCATAAGAACAAAGGCAACGACTAGCTTTTCCATAATACCCATTACTATCATTGTTTCCACAAATGTGTCCGTCTGCAGACACTTTTGGGTCAGAGGAGTTTTCACCCAAGCGAGACGCTTCTGATTAGCTTATTTAATGCTTACATTTACCGAAATTTTAATTAAAGAGTACCCCCAAGTGTGAAGGGCTAACCCGAAAATACAAGCTTTCCGGGCCTAACACAATGTTAATCAATACGTTTAAAATACGAATACTGGCAGGCGGACGATTTCAGCCAAATAACATTTTCATTGGTTTACTGCAGCCTTGAATTCATTTTAGCTTTACATTTCCTCTTCCCAGCTCACAGAAACAGGAGCTGCTTTTTGGGTCGGAGTCACTGCTTGTGTGCATGCTGCCAGTGGGAAGTTTTGTTTGTCCTTACTGCACAGGATGACACGGACACCCAGAACATCAGTCATGTCAAAATTGAAAATAATTTTCCCAACTCAGTTTAATTTCAGTTAGCTTTCAGCTTCTGCTTGTTTCAGTTTAGTTTTTATTGTTCTAAAATGGGCCGTTTTAGTTTTTCCAATTACTATAATGACAAATATGTTTGATAAGGCTAAGACTTTACAGGCATTACAATACAAGTAGCATCACAGCCACGTAGGTACCCCAAATCTCTATCAAGACATGACCCAAAGCTTCAGATTGATAATGCACCACAAAGACTAAAACTAATATAGTTTATAAACGTTTGCTCACTTAATTTGCCTTTTTCTAAATCTACTTTTTATTTTTATTTGTGTTAAATCGCATCTAGTTTTAGTTTAGTTTCAAGTTATCTGAAATAGCAATATTATAGTTAAATAAAACTTTTCCAAATATAGAGTGAATCATCACACTTCTCACCTTGAGCTGTGTAACAAGGTTCTCAGACACCTTCTTCAGCAGACTGATGGTAGGCTTGTCCTTACAAAGGAGCACTAGCTCTAGGTCCAGGTCCCCCTTCAGTAACAGGCCTTTAGCAACCAGTCCCACCCTCATGACGCCACGCAGAGAGCGGGTGGCCTGATCCTTATGCTCACTTTGAAAAGACACCGGATGCACAGTGGAGAAGAATAAAATGAAACAAAGTCAGCTTTGGTTTTAAAAAGGTACTTGTTTACTCAAAGTCTCCAACATCTCACCTTTCTTTATCAGTCTCTGTGCCTGAGTCAGACTTTGTCGTCCCCTTTTCCTGTTTATCCAGCCAGTCAGAGACGGCCTTGAGTGCTCTCTCTGTGTGAGACACCATGTTTTGTACACTTTCCAGCTCTTCCTGTGTCGGGTAGATGGCAGAGTGTTTTGCCATAACATGGCGGTCGTCATTCATGAAGACACGCATGGCGCGGTGGCGCATTGGTGGTGGCTAGTGGTGAAAAGAAACAACAGCGTGAATTTAAGGGAACATATCTGTCACATGGCTAGACGAGATTAGTTTCAATCAAAGCATTCCCATCGTAACACTACCCAGACTTCAATGCATGACAAGAATGTGCATGAGATTTATTACCTTGCATTCCACAAATAAAAGTCTAACTTTTACTCTTGAAAATACATCAATACCTCATCTTGAATTACCCTGGGACAATTAACCAGATTAACACATTTATGCAGCAGCTCCTCAAACTTCAGTCGAGGTTCTAATCAGACCAGTTATTCAACTAACTTTACTAATCCAGTTTTATGAAATAGCTCCTGCTCAACCTGGAAAAACCATTTATCAAGATTAAACGGGCCACCAAACTAAGACCGCCTTCCTCTGACCTTGTTTGATGAATTGAAATACTGAACACAGAGGTCAAGCTTCTAAAACTAATCATTACACAAGCAGAGGGTATGCACAGGCAACCAAAGCCAAATTATGGGAGAGTGATGGCAGTGATGTGAAAGCAGCCAGCATGTGTTCCCAAAGCCCCGGGCATCATGGAACAGCAACATGCTGGCTGCATCAGATGGGTCACAATCATTTGTCCTGTTAACACTGGTATTTAATATAAATGCCTGGATATCCTCTGCCCTATAAACAACGCGCAGTAAGACTTGAATAATGAAAATTTTACCATTGCTGTTGTGGAGACCGTGATGGCTGCTTTATCCAGTGACCCACAGTATTAAAACGGCCGTCTTGGCAGCAGATGACTTTGCTGCTGTCTGAGTCTGCAGGACGGAAATTAAAAATAAAAAAAATAAAAAAAAATCAGGGCAAAATTAAAACCCAACATTTTTTTATATTTCAAGTTTGTCGCTGTTCGACACTCAGTGGCTCAGAGGTGAAAATGTTTTTACACTTCACTGGCATCTCTGGCCCCCAGCTGCAGCAACATAGTTGGTACACATTTACAAGCCTCGGGCACTAAACAGGCCCAGCCTCTCCTGCTCCACAGTAATAAATAAACTCGTGTCTACAAACCACAATATTTCAGAATAAAGGGCAATCATGTATGTATGTATGTATGTATGTATGTATGTATGTATGTATATATTATCCAAAATAAAAATAAAAACCAGGCTGGTGTAAACAGATTAATGTGAGTGGAGGGTAACAGCAGAACCTTCATGGATGACTGAGTGTTCATCAGTGTTGTCTGACGTGATGAGTGTAGCTGCTACTGTGTTACTACAGCAAAACGCTAAGATCTGGATCAAATAGTGGCGTGAAGTGGGCGGGCAGGACTTCTCATTCAATAATAGCGACACACCCACAGGTCTCACATACTGTAGCATTCCCATCGTGGGTCTACCTTTCTGTACCTGGATACAAAGCTGACATAACGTAAAAGAGCAGAAATCTTAAACACGGCTCGTACTGCCCCGTTTTCTACGCTCCAACCTGTCAACGACTTACCGAAACATGGCACAAAGCCAAAATGAGCTCATGTCGCACTCCCCACGAGCCACTAAAGCTTCACACTGAAACGTAACCTTTACGTCAAGAAACAACCAGTCCCCGAACCCTCGCAGCTCCAACTCGTGGATTTAAAAACAGACGCCATTTTAATTCGGCGCAGAGTCTGGCTGTTGACGGCAGCTAGCTCGCATCCCCGACAAAAACCGACCGACTGCGGTTTAAAGCTGCGCAGACATGCTCCACAAATCGGGAAACACAGCCATGTGTGTTACCATTATTCCCGCCAATTGCAAAACTCGATAATATGATGCACATTAACTGAGAATTTTGAATTTAAGTTCTTGTCTGCTGCTTATCAGACACCAAAATGGTAGAGGAGACAAAACGAGACCCCATTGAAACCTCAGCTACAGTTAGCACTAGCATGCTAGCTTTGCCGAACAATGGCAAAAAAAGCTCAACGTCTGAAGTCTACGAGCCCAAGACAGAATATACAGTCGAGCATCTGAACTACTCTTGGTATGCAGCTTCCTTAGTATGTTCATTCCTAAATACTTAAAGTTATTATTTCGGATCTTTTCTTGTTACTTACCGTTGTGTCGTTAACACAGCGCTTCACGCTAGCTCCCGGTCTCGGCAGCAGGAGCACAAATGGAAACGCCCACGATCTGGGAAGAGAATGGTGCTTATTGGACTAAATTTCCACGTGACTTGAATATTTACAAATAGAAAAGCGGAACACCGTCTTTGGGGCGTGGCTAATAATCAAGGCATTGAATTCTAAACACTTGGCTGATTGATTCAGCAATGTTTGGGACTAATGTTATTGTCACGACAGTTATCTTACATAACAAATATTCGTAGTCATTTCCACCGCTTGTGTGTTACTGTGAGAGATATCCATAAAGTTTCCCCCACAAGAATAATGACAGTTATTTAAGGATTTGGTCTAAAAAGTAGTGGAAAAGGCTATTTTAAAAAGAAAAAGTAGCTTTGGTATCTTGTATGAAAAAAGGGGTTGCAGAAATTATAAAGAAAATATCACAGAATACTTTTCTTGATCCAGGTATAGTATTACAGTCTGGAATAGTCTTTTCAAATTAAAATTGTCTCACATCTTATCAAACTCAGTTCTAATCAGCTCACGAAAACTCGAAACATTTCAGCATTACATTGTTACTGTGCTGGGTATCTGGAAGTCAAACAGTTGATTTTGACACACCATCAGATACTTTTTTATCAAAGGTCTATCACCAAATTATCGTTATATATAATTTATGAAAACTATTGTTATTTTTGTGATTCAGTTCAGTTCCAAGACTTCATGCAAACTTTGAGAAAAGCGCATTTAAGCACAATGTCAGACTCTGTGATTGGCTTTATAAAAAAATATATTATTGTGACGCATATAAAAAAATCTATCATAGGGTGAGAGGCAGGGTACACACTGGGTAGGTCACCAGTTGTGTTGCAACAACACATAGTTTACCTTTTAGGGAAATAAATATCCACATGAACCACTGCCATTTCTAAGGTTTTCCAACTCTTAAAATTACACTTCTCTCATTTATATGATGTAAGAACCCATATGTGGGTTAGCAAAAAGATTGATAACAATGACAAACAGCTTGTGTTTGTCCAAAAGTGCAAAATCAGACTAACAGTCCCATTAAGGCTGTGATGGAAAATTCTAACACAGACTGAACGACTCTGTTCCCATAAGATAACGAGTGGTTAAACTGAGATCTTTTAACTTTTGACCTTGAGGAGTTTAGAGTGGTAGCATACACCTCCCTTTTGCTCTGGAATGCACAAAACTGTTTGAACAGCTTTTTTTTTGTGTTCTTTTGCTGTGCAGCCCTGACCGCTTCACAGCAGATTAACCTACATAAAATGAATATGTTAAAGATTCACTTTCCCTCTTTGTTGCTACTGTCTTTAACTTTTCTGTAGATTTTAAAAGCTAATGTTCACTAATTAACATTAAAGGTTTTCAGTTTGTAACAGTTGCTGTTGTAACGCAGTGTATCGTCGCACGGCGGCGCCTCCTGTCTCATGACTGGTGCGTCACCCCCGTTTTTGTTCTTCTTCTACCATCTCTGTAATGGATTCTTACGTGGGTACGCGGACTAGAGTGCTGTCAAGTAATGTGTGGTAGAGGTAGCACTTTTATTTTTGATATTTTAAATAAATGAGTGCTTGTGGGAAGTTAGAAGCTGTTACTCATTCGCTATCCATCTCCACCGCATGTTATAAGTACAGGTCAAGAGCATCAAGTCACTCTGTATTGTAGGCTTAAGACACTACCCCCCTCCCCTCCACAAATTGAAGCTTTTATTTTGTAAGAGCAAAGAAATCTGTGCTGGTTTCAAAAAATTTGGACAGAGTGAGCTATCTAATGTGCTAAGCTAAGCTAACCTGTTGCCTGCTGTGATTTCATCTTCTTGCCTATCTCCTAGCAAAAACATTGTGGTTTACTGCCCAAAATAAGGTTTAAAGGCTAAGTCTAAATTTGAAACTGAGCCTTAAACATTCACAATAACTGCTATTATAAACTAAATTTTGGGAAATATTTTATAAATAAAGGAAACTTTTTCACATCTTGTACAAAAATGATCAAAATGAAAATTTAAAATGAGACAATACAACTTTTTATTACATTCCCTTTAAAAAAAGAAAACACAATGTCACATTCAGTTAGCTTTTGCAGCACATAGCTTCACTTCAGCCCCTGGACACTCGGGGAAAAGTAGATACACTACTGATACATTAACAAATACACAGTAAAGACGCTTATTCACATTCATGTCACAACCCTCCACTGTGCACATACGTGGAGTTTTTCACATCTTTTTGCTGTTGCCTAAGCATTTACACAAGTCATTTACATTACCTCAGAGAAGTAAAAGAAAAAGACAACATCAAAGGCCAAACTTTTTAGTTGAGATGTTTTCTTTAAGATTAAATAGTCTTTACTTTAGGAAATGGGAACACGGAAGAGTCCTGCTCATAGTGTCCTTTTCATTTTTTACATCTGCTTTCAAGCAGGACAAACTCTTCTCTTTACCGTAGTCAGCGTTTTTTCCCTTGTAAAACCACAAGAGGTTCTCCTTAGGCAGTAGGTGATCATCCAGCTCAGAACATTTGACATCCCCACTCACAATAACAGTTTTATTTAAACTGGGGCGGCTTATGCTCTTTTTATTTAAAACTTTTGGGATCAACCTTTTTTTTCTCTGAGTTCTGAAAGGAGCCGAAATCCCAGCGCCGGAGAGTGCTTCCCTTGAAGCTGGCCTGCTTTTTAGTGATGCGGTAGATTTTTCTGAGGATGGCACGTCTCAGCAGGATATAAACCCACGGGTCCAGGATCTGATTGCAGGTGGCCATTCGGACACCTGTCATCATGAGATGTTTGTAAGTCTCTTTGTCACCAAATGTGGAGCTGGTGTAGGACCGTACAGCTGATATCAATCCAAAGATCTAAAAAAAAAAGAAGAAAAAAAGAAGAAGAACCTTTAGGCTCATAACAAATACATGCAAAGTTATGTGAGCTCATTTATCTTCGAACAAGCATAAAGCAATATTTAAGCCAGTCTGGTGTAGTCTCTCTCTCTCTCTCTCTCTCTCTCTCTCTCTATATATATATATATATATATATATATATATATATATATTAGGGGTGCAACGATACACAAAATTCACGGTTCGGTTCGGTTCGATACTTTGGTGTCATGGTTCGATATTTTTTCGATACAAAAAAAAATGTTCATGCCTTTTTAATTTGTCATTTATTAAAATTATAAATATATATTTTAACACAAAAGTACAGTTTTTAAATTTAACCCTAACCCTTGTGCGTGTTGTTTTTTAGCTCGTCATATTGCAGCCACAGAAATTCTTTTGTCCATGAAACCATGAAGCTGCACTTTCTTTTTGCCTTATAGTCTGATTTGTCATAACTTCTCCGTTTTGTGGTAAGCTTTTCTTTGGCTGTCACTTCTTCACCCTGACCTGTCTTATTTGGCTCAGCAGAACTAAAATATATATCTGTCTGTGAAGGTTCTCAATCATCCAGGTCATCGTAGTGAAATATATATCCTGCCGCACTCACATAAGCTCAGCGATTCTCTGCGCGATCAACCTCTCACATGTTTAAGCTGCGGGAGATTTCACTTGTCATGTTTGCATAGTAAGCTAACAATTAATAAGACTATGTCAGAGGAATTGGTGCACAAATTATCATCACTCACAGATCAGTGCTGTCGCTCTCTATACACAGTTCGCGCGATTGCAAAGTGAAAGCAAAAAAACAAGCGCAAATTCAAACACGATTTCAATATGTCACATATTGACAGTGGCTCACCCAATGACATAATTACCCAGCTACATTTCTGAAAGAATGCAAAAGCATTGACATATATTTTTCCTTCCTACAATAGCCCGACAGGCAGGGCAGAGATAGCCCCGGGACGTCGGGCTAGCGATATTGCGAGCCCTGTATCTGATTGAGGAATCACTCATCTTTGGAAAAGAGAGTTTATTACAGAGAAA